>NC_061122.1:5185067-5313637 GCF_002878395.1 Capsicum annuum
GGGGATCAATAGAGGGACGGGAATGGAGGAGGGGAGAGAGAAGGAGGAGAGAGGAGAGAAAGAGTGACAGAAAGAGAGGAATTTAAGGTATATTTATGTTTTGTAACTATGCAAACTTTAACCATGTCTTGTAATTATGGACTAAAAGTTACCTATATCTGAATTTTTGCCATATAAAAACCTAAAACTCTTCATTGCTTCACTTTACATTTTGTTCATTCGTTCGTCAAGTTGTGATTTAGGTTTGTTTCTCTTCTTTTTCTTTTTTTATGGAATTATGTTATAGTTAATTACTTTATGGAGTTAAGTTTTTATTAAGTTGTCTCCAATTCTTCATTCTTTTGTATGCTCACATTTTATGTGGAGGGAATTTCAGACAAGCTACTGTGACTAAGAAATTGAACTACTGGGTATCCACATAATATTACTTTGAGAGATAGTAGTTTAGACGTCTTAGTAATTTGCCAACTTAATTTTAATTGAAACTACTCTATGACCATTATTTTTTTTTTAAATCTTTTTAGTGAAACATTTAATTTTTTCCTTCAATCACATTATAATTGTAAAAAACCGAGAAAACCGAAAAACCAAGAAAATCGAAAAAATCCAACTAAAACCAAAATTAAAAAACCTATTGTATATTGGTTTGATTTGGTTTATAGATTTAGAAAACCGAAATTATTGATTTGGTTATATTTTAATGAAAAATCGAGCCAACCCGACCTATGTACACCCCTACAGTTACATTATCTAGTATATGTAAGAAGACTCTGATACCAATTGTTAGAACATACACAGTGGAAACAACAATTCTACAAGATCAATATAACTTACATATAATCTAGATAACATAAATCATCAGACAAAATTGAAAAGCTATTTACCTGTTGAAGTTTTCACACAATTCGTTCACTTCTTTGACCTCCAGGGCTACAGTCTTCTACTATATCCCGACTAACTTTTGCTATCAAACTTGTGTGAGCAAGTACTTTTTGGATTCAAAGAGAATATATCAAGAGATAATAATCTCCTGAATGAAAACCCCTGTTTATTCATGTTTTCTCTTAAAGAGGGGAAAGCCAAGAGGCAAACGTTTTTGTCTTTTCAGTTCTCAAAAATATTTTCTGCCTCTTTATTATCCAAAATATTTTGTGTTCTTTCATTGTCCAAAAAGTTTTATTATTTAAAATCAGAAGATATATTTTCCTTATAGAAGACCAGTAAATAATATTATTACTTCTTTTAGTAAGTTCGTTCTCTTTTCCAAAATTGATTAGTTAATCAACTATAACAGAAACCGTAGATTTATTAAGCGAGACTTCCAATTATGATATTAATTCGCAAATGAATGAATTACCATATCACAATGAAATACAAATTATTCTACTAAAAATCTGTAATTGCACTCGATTTAATTTTGAAATCTACCATTACATCTTATTTAACTCTCCATGTTAGAATTACCGACACCAATCAATTAAATTAAATTATCTAAAAAATTTAACTCATTGATTAATTTAATCCTTTATTTACAATGCTTAACTTATTTCACATGACGAATATAAAATCCATCTGCAGAGTTTTCACATGAAAACTTATCAGCAATCATAAAGGGGTGTTTTCTATTTCAAGTTCCAGACATGGTTCTATCAACTAATTAATATTTCACTAAGTGATTTGTCATCATCCAACCTATTAGGAATATATTGACTCACAAAAGAGTTTCACCTTTTAAGAGATTAAAACAATAACCAAACCAGATATATAGATCATAATAATTATATCAAGATTAAGAGTATAAGTACATGTAATGGACTAGAGAAATTGTTTATAAATATTCAAAACATAAACAAATATCTCTAATTGATTCGTTCAATACATACGAAATGTACTAGCACAAGAAGTTGAAATATTACCATCCCATAATTGAGATCGAATTTTGTACTACAATCATCAAGATGTTTGTCCTACTTCGTCTTTGATTGTGAACGCTAATTTATTACTTATAAGAACCGACAATTTTAATCTTCCGTGCATGAGTTAAATACTCCATACGCAAAATTATCTACTGTATAAGCAAAGGACACACATGTAAATACAATGATCTATTCAAATAAAGATTTTATTAATATAAGAAAGTGTCTTTACATGGGATGAAAATCATATATATATATATATATATATATATATGAAAGTTAACAAAATGCTGACGTGGCATGTCTCATTGATCAAGAAACACATTTATCATTATTCTCATTTTTTTTGGATTTTTTTCTTAAATTTTAGCACTCTCTCAATTAAAGTAATAAAAAAAATTAACTCACCATTTAATACTATGAATCAGAAGGTTACCATTTGAAGCAACCCAAACGTTGACATTTTTAAACGTTTTCATTTTAAAATGCTGACATTTAAATTCTTTCTTTATTACATATTAATTACTCTTTTAAATCCTAATTAATCATACCTTCATTGCTATTCCTCTTTTCCCTTCCTTTAAAATTCATTTTCTTCTCAATTTTCTTTAGACATCTATGATATTTCATTTGGATACTCTCTTCACGTTTGGATTATTCTTTATACTTTTACTTTATTTGCTCACACTTTTATCATTTTATGTGATTGTTTACATAGACGAACACTTTCATCATTTTATGTGATTGTTTGCATAGATAAATATTTTTTTTTTAGTATACCTTCATACTCGCATATATTTGTATGAAATTTTAATATTTGCACTGTTTAATAGAAGAATTTAAAATGCACTTGATTACTTTTCAGGCTTCAAAGACAGAGATCTATATATTGAAATTAGGACACTACAAAAAAAAACAACAAATGACACGGTAAAAGAAGGTGAGATTTTTTATTTTTTTTTGCAGATTTCTTTCTCTTCGACTAGTTTTTAAAATAAAAGTGAAAGAAAATTTTCTCATGACTTGACTGAGGAACTAGAGGGAGAGAAAGAAGGAAAAACATTAAAGAGAAATAACTTTTTAATTAATTTGTGTCTTCTTTTTCTTTTTAAAATTTTCTTCCCCTTTTTATTTGGAATAAATGGTGAGTATAAGAGAAGGCGAAACGAAGATATTTCGAAATTAAATTGCATAAATTTATATATTTAATTATTTGAGATGGTATATTCATGAATTAATTTTTTAGATGATCACTCAACTAATAGTCGTATGTTATCTCGAAAGAATGAAAATTCTCTTAGTGATGGAAAACTAGAGGGGGAGGAAGAAAACACGAAAAAAAAAGAAGAAGAAATAAATTGGAAAAAGATGAAAACTTACTTACATTCGTTCTTTTTTAGCTTAATTTGTCAAAACTTTTCATTCGTGCTACATTTTTTTTTCATTTTAAATATACCCTCCCTTTTCCTTATTCTTTTTAGTGTTGGTTTCTTTTTCATCTATCTTTCCTTTATGATAAATACGAGAATTATTTGATTAAAGAAGTTGTTTAGTACCCATCGAGTTTTTAGAAAAAACTTAGAGAATAAAGATAATTTTTATTTAGAAAAATATAATGACACAACAACATATAAAAAATTCTATGATGATTTAAAAATAAAAGAATTTTTATCTAAACAGTTATGAAAGAAATTTTTTTAAAAAGTAATTGATGATAATGACAACACAATTTTGTTAAGGGATGAACATGATCAAAAGATTTGTCATATATTTTTCTTCATTAGTATAATTAGTAATATGTGTTACTTTTACTACAAAATGTTTATTATAAAATGATTGTATATGTACATGTAATATATAAAGTGTATATTGTTGTAGTCACAATATTATTTTTTTGCCATTAAATTAATATTTCTTGAATTGATTAAGAATTTTAAAAAAAAATTAACGATATATTTTAAAGACCACGCGAAGCGCGAACACATTTACTAGTATAATAATATAACACAAACTACATGGTTAATAGTATATTCCAATAATACACATGTTACAAAAAGACAACTTAATCTATAATCCTATTATTGATTAATGCATACACGTCTCTGTTAAAAATATTGGGAGAACCACCCGTTCATCATAGCTACAGGGAGCAAAATAAGATAGCTGATGCCATGGTCAAGGCGGGAGCTAGACTAGATCACTATGAAAGATGCAAACTTTTTGCAGCACCAACCCCTTTTAAAGCCCATGATGTCTGAGCAGACATGGAAGGAACTTGCTATCATAGAAATGTACCTTCACTTTCGACCACCATTAGGCTACGCCCAACTTTTTTTTATAACGGAGCCGGACTAAGCTCCCTAAACAACTTGTGTTTTCCATTCTGTCTTAAATCTTAATGCATGTCTTACTAAAAAGGGTAGCCCGGTACACCCCACCACAAGGGCGTATCGTACGCAATCCTACCTTACATTTATGCCAGAGGTTGTTTTCAAGGCTTGAATCCATGACCTCAAAGTGGAATGCATGTCTTACTAGTAATAATTTAAAAAAAAAAAAAACTAAAATGACCATTTTTCTCTATAGACAAAGAAATGGGTTAAATTGGTTAATTAAATATTTAAGTAGCTATAATTAACCAAAATATCTAAATGAGTTAAATTGGCAGCAAGTTATCCTAATTCAATCAACTTGAACAAACTCATCAAAATGACCCCTATAATATAAGATATATATATATGTATATATATATATATATGTATATATATATTTATATATATATATGCAACAAATTTAAAAGTATATTGAAAAAAAAATAAATTAAAAGTATCACACATATAAACGTGTAAAATGTTGATTTTGTCAAGTAATGATTGAACACATAGAAAACTAGCAAAGAAAATTATTTGACTATCATGGAAAATAAAATTCTAGCTACAACAACTACTACAGTATGGCACTAAGCCTATTGTTTTTAGGGTGTGTTTAGTATGCTAGAAAATGTTTGGTTGCAATAAAATGTTTGGAAAATATTTCCCACAATAATTCATTTTTCCTAATTTGAGGGAAAATGACTTTCCTCATGGGCGGGAAGTTATTTTCAAAAAAATGACAAATGTGACTTATGACCCCATCCCTACCTCTCTTCCCTACCCCAACAATACTCAAATTCACATGACTCAAAAAATTTACATTTCTAAAAATTTTACATTATTCGGAAATATTTTTCACTATGCTTTGCTTCAATTTTTCACTGCTTGAAATAAAAAATAGTGAAGTCTGAATTTTTCCCATTTCCAATGTTCGTTGAATGTACTGTTATTTTCATATGCATAGAGGAAAACTTATCTATGTTACTTTTGTTAATTGCATATTTCATTTTGTGATCGATCAAACTTGTTTCATGAGGTTGAATAAACTTGCCGTTCCGTTATATTTCTATTGATTGTAGTATCTTGAGATTGTCCTGACAAAATATTGAAAAGTGTCTCCTATATTTGCTAATTAATAGTTGCTTAAATTTAGTGATTGTAATATTTTAGTATTCGATATTGATATTATTTGTTATGCTTAAATTAATTCTTACAAATTGTTGAGTTGCTAGAGACACTGATATACTAGTTAACAGTAAGTAGTATTTTCTAAAAAAATATTTTTTCACTCACCAATCAAACACTAGAAAATATTTTTCTAAAAAATAATCTACTCACAAACCAAACACCATAAAATATTTTTTGGAAAATATTTTTCACTCACCAACCAAACATGAGAAAATAAGTAGAAAATCAAATTATTTTCCATCATACCAAATGTTTTGCGGAGATTTTGACTTTTGAAGAGAGTCACCACTTAATTTTGAAAAGGAATTAAGAAACCTTTATAAAAGTTATTTCAAACGATTCAAATAATTAAAATATCGATACCACAACGTCCTAGGGCCTTCAAGGCCATCTACAGCATACAATCCCAACAAACAAAATTATATCTACGAACTGCGAAAAGAAGAAAACAATAATAAAATATAAAATAAAAAAAGGTGTGTTTACCTTTTGGAGGGCAACAAGGCAACAAAACGAGACTACGAGTTTCGTCGGAATCAACTCCCACCAGAAAAGTCGTCGGCAACTCAAAAATTTTGATTAGCCGACCAACTCTACGAAATAAAAATTTTTACTAAATAAAAATAACTATTTTGCTCAAAAGGATTTTTCCACTTTTCTAGCCTTTTTTTTCCTTCCTTTTTTTTTCTCTCTACCAAAGTAGTGGTAATATTTATAGGAGAGAATGAGATGTTTTTTTCTCTCCTCCACCAATGTGGGAGAAAAATATTTATAGGAAATGATAGAGGTTTATTTCTTGTTATCCACCAATGTGGGAGAAAAATCATTTAGGGGGGTTTTGAAAATTAAATTAAATATAAGGTGAGGTGGAAGATAATGTGGGGGAAAATAGTACAATGTAGTACAATATTTGAATTTCAAAATTGAAAAAGGACAAAGTTGGAGGGAATAGTACAATTTGAATTTATTTTTTGGTGGGAATTGGGTAGAAGTTATGAGAGTTCTTGAGAATTTTGGGGTTATTTAAAATATAACCCCAATTGAAATTTAAAATCTAGCCATATTTATTTATTTTGACCAAATTAAAAATCAATTGACGAATTGCATTGCAATTATGACCAATTTTCAATTATGGTCAAATCTAATAGATTGACTAAATTAAATTGAAATTCTATACGAACTAATACCTTGTTTAATCCCGAGCTTCTTGATTTAATAAAATCAAATGCATATTTATCCAAATAAATCATTTTCGAGAATAAATTATAATTAGATCAAGATTTTAATTATTATTTTTTCGAAATGATCCTTAATTTAAAGTTCAATTTTGATGAAAATATTCATTTAGATGACGTCATTTATACAATTTCGTAAATGCAAATACGAAAATATATAATTATCACTTAAATAACAAATTTAGCCCAAATACTTATTTTAAAATGCATTTATTTGGAAAAAATAATTGTTGTGATTTTATTTGAAAATCGAAGAAACTCCGCATTAAACTTAGTTTTGGAGGTAAAAAATTAGGTGTCAACACCAAACACACCCTTGGTCTCTGTAGTTTTGTAGAGTATGATTGTACAGACACAAGAGTTTTTTCAAAACGTGAAGTCGATCGAATAAGGTTGCGTACACAACATTTTTTGCAGATCTTACTTGTGAAATTCCGTACACCTGGGGTATGTTGTTGTTGTTGAAGACGACATGTCTAACAAGAGTACTTTATTATATATTCAGATACTCAATTGAAATATCTCATAATTAAGTGTCTACATGAGATTTACTATTATGAAGCCGATCAAAGTATATAAGGCTGAATACGCAACATCTTTTGCAAAACTTAGTATGGTGTTGTTGACGACGACATGTCTAATAAGAGCACTTTATCATATATTCAGATGCTTAGTTGAAACATCTCATAATTTAAGCGTCTACATTAGATTTACTGTTGTTGAAATCGATCTAAAAATCGTTTTAGTTACCCCGCACCCCCCCCCCCCCCCCCCTCCACACACACACACAAAAACAACATAAAAGAAGTGATAAAAATAGAAAAACCAATGGAGGTGCGGGGAATCGAACCCCGTGCCTCTCGCATGCGAAGCGAGCGCTCTACCATATGAGCTACACCCCCTTGATATTCTTGCATAATTTAAGAAAATAATATTAAGCAATAAGAAATATCAACAATATAAAACTATATTAGTCTTATATCCTTCTATAAAAAATTGACAAATTATAAGTGTCAATTAATATTATGTATAGCTTACTAAGTTATTTAGATTGGTGAAAGATGAGTAGACAAGAATACCAATCAGCTTTGAGCCATCGAGTGACGATTGCTTTGTCTCTAAAGAAAGGACGTGGAGAGCCTGTTTTATAATAAAGAGGACACTGTATTCTACTCTGACGTGAGTTATATTACTGTGTCATATTTTTAAGAAGTGATTTGGAAAGGAATTCATGAGTGACAACCTTTAATAAGCAAATTTTATGAGAAACTCCACGAATTTAGCATCTCATATTATTTCGTGATTAAGAATTACAATATCTTGATATAAATTCACAAGCATAAAATGATAAGCTCAACTATCACATAGAGAAAAAAATATTTTTTTGTCGATCATTTAACTATAGATAAGAGATATTCTATTTGAAATTAATTAAAATCTAATAAAATGTAGGCAAGAGATGTAAATTTTACATGTAAATGCATTCGTTAAACATTCATCTACAAGCTATTTTAAACAAGTTTATGAGAAGCAACATATATAGAATATGTATTACATGTAACTTTATGACTAAAGAGAAAAATATATAGATATAAATTCACAAGCATAAAGCGACAGATTCAGTAATTTATGTACATCGATAAACTGACACGAAGAAAAGGTGCATTTTTTCACCTTTCTATCGTTAAAGTAAATGAGCTATAAACACTTGAAAATCAAACTTAGATCATGTATAAGTCGAAAAAATACTAAGATAAAATATATTTTTGTTGCCTTTGTATCGTAAAAGTAAATGAGCTATAAAAACATTAAAATCAAACTTTTAGCGGGATTTAAGATAAATTAAAATCAAATAGCAAATACACTTACGTATAAAACATGCATTTTTTAACCTAATGTTGCTGGTCGACCTGTAATTTGTACTTTAATTTTAAGAAATAGATTTAATTAGCTAGTTGTAAAAAGGTTTATTAGTTAATTTTATATATTATCCAAAAAGCTACCATACAAATATCAAGAAAATATAACAATAAAGGAGCAGCTAAATAAGATAATAACATGAAATATTAGTGTGGTGATTTTTTTTTTTAATCATTTAGTTCCTAACTATAATTAAAATAAATTAACTACCTCATAGTAATATTAACCGTTTAAAAGATCTTTTTTTTCTTATTAAACGTACTTAACCCCCTATAATATTTGCACCAAACTATGACGAAGCACTTAATTTAGTAGATAAAAATTACATTGAGAATAATTTCACCTAACCATTACTATTAAGTGATAAATATGTGTATGAAAAATACATATTTTGCATTCATTAATCTAGTATAAATATTTAATACGCAATAGCGTTGCCACAATTACTGAAGAGTGGATAATTGAACATTCTTCGTCGAAAAATTATACAATATATATATAATATTATACACTATATATAATTAAAAATCACTCTGTATATGTATATATTAAATCTTGAACACAATTAATGAAATTTCTCATTTCACCGCTGATGATACAGATAAGTTGCTGCAATAAAAATATTTGACTTGTCCTTGAACTCACACCAAAGAGTAGTTTTCGTTAATTAAAATAGTAGGACTAGTGCTAATTACCCGCAAAGAATATTCTTGGATATTATGCATATATCAAAAGTCATAGACTAATCTCCTTTATAATTAATCACATTAAATGTTACCCTTTTTATAAGTTAGCTTCTTCTTTTTTTAAATCAGACGATATAAATTTTGATCAATATTTCAAGATATGTTTCGTAATTAATTTTTAAAAAAATTATAATTTATAATACTTTTCATATAATTTTTTAATACGTATCAAATTTTAATTTTAAAAAATTAAATTAATTAATCTAATTTAATTTTGAAACTCAGTTAAATTAACTCAACACTAAAGTAATATACAAGAAATTTTCTAATGTCAAAAATCAAATCAAGTAGCAATCAATCTTGGTCCCATCTTTGCTATCACCGGCTAAATTCCTAAACCAAACAGTCCAAAAATAAAAAACAAATAACATTATTAGTCCCTAAGTTACTTATAAATCTTGCTTTTAGTGCTCGTGATATATGATTCAGTATATTTAACTTACAATTAATTAAAATGAGCGTTTTTGGTCCTCCTTTCAGGGAATATGTTATATTTAGACTATTTTAAAACTACATATCTGTCCAATATAGAGTAATAGTACAAGTTTAACATATAACACAAGCAAATAAGTGGTGATAGTCACGACAAATTTGTAAATATTCACAGGCAACAACATATCTAGCGTAATTTCACATCAGAACATTTGAGACGTTACTATTGTTGTTCTTGCTTTTTCACTACCAATGAGTAGGCAATTGTTGACCTCTTGCCAATTGATTCTGAGTAACTTTATCGAGATTAGAAGCATGGACTGCGCGGAGGGTCCTTTTAAATAGACGACTCGTCGGGCGGTTGAAGTGGGACTTCTTTAGGAAAAAGAACTTGAATAAGTTTATTTTTCTAAAGGAGTCGTCCTTTTCTATCAGGAACGCTATGTCGTTTTCAATCCCGGCGTATTTTGGATGCTGGAAGACTCCGCTGACACGAAGTGATGATTTAAGAAGATTCTTCTTTATCGATGGTGATCGGTCATGATATCTATATCCTTGCTTCTTTTTCGATCAAATCCTGATTTCGTTTTGGCGTGGAAGTAGAGATGTTGTTTCAGAAAGATTCTCGATTTAAGTAACGCACATTAAAACAATAGGATCAAAGTGCACGTTTCAACAAATTTGATATCAAATATTGTACTTGCCAAATATTACAAGGGTTATAATCAAAATTCATCAATAATCAAGGGACCAAAAGTGTTATTTACCCAAAAAAATTTAACAACCAAGATTAGCTTTTTTCATCTAAACAATATAAAAGCCAAATAATCTTATTCTCCTCTTTTTTTTTGAGAACACACACAAGATTTTCAAAAAGCCATAGCTAATTTTCTTTCTTTCACCTTGTTCATTTTACTTATCTATATATATATATGTCTTTTCTCACATGTGATACACACATTTGATACACTTTTAAGACTTTTTTTCTATAAATAATGACTTATAAAACTACTATACATATATAAGACTTCTTTTTTTTTTTGTCTGTTTGAAGTTTTTTTTTTCTTAATTATTTTTCTTGGTCATGGCTATGGCTATGGAGATGGAAAACAAAGTTTATGTAGCAATTAATTCAGATTTACATGATGGTTTTTTAACTTTACAATGGACACTTAAAAGATGGAATTCTAATTCTCACCCAATCACCATTGTTATTCTTTATGCTTCTAATAACATATGCAAAGATTATGTTATTACTCCAAGTAAGTATAACACAATTATATTTTTATTTTACAAATAATAATTTTTTACTCTTTTCTTCATTTTTAATTAATTTCCATTTTTTTTTTTTTTTTTTTTTTGGTATAGTGGGAAAGCTACCTGTTGGTTCATTGAATGAAGAAAAGTTGAAGGATCTTGAAAAGTTTGAAGAAGCAAAAGATGAGAAGATACTTTGGAGATACAAAGTTTTTTGTGGCAATGTATAATATTTTTTAAAAAAATTATAATAAGGTTTGGTTAATTTTTGTAACAAAAATTTCATCTTTGTGTTTTTATATAGGTGAAAGTTGAAGCAATCAAGATTGAAAGATATGATGAATCCATACAAAAATTTATGGTGGATTTGATCAATGGTCTTAAGATAACCAAATTAGTCATGTCATTGACTTTCATGAAGCCTTCATCATGGTAATTGGTACACACACAAAAAAAAAAAATCTTTTTTTATCATTTAATTACATGATATATTTTTTTAAAAAAAAATTTTATTTGTTGAGCTGAACGTCTATCAGAAATAGACTATTAACCTCTAAGGTAGTGGCATGGTTGCGAACGTTCTGCCCTTCCCAGACCCTACTTAATAAAATTATACTGGGTATTTGTCGTTGTTATTTTTTTTAACTTTTTTTTTTTTTGGTTTATAGGAAATCAAGAAGTGCAATAAGTGGATCATTTTATGTGCATAGACAAAAGCCAGAACATTGTGAATTATTTATTGTATGTGGAGGGAAATTGGTTTTTCTTAGAGAAGGATTAATTGAAGATGATCAAGGAATTATGGTTGCAAAAACAAGATCAATGAGGCAAAGTTTTAGAGATTTGGTTATTAAAATGTTTCCTGAAAATAATTCAAAATTGAAAAATCAAAGTGATTCAAATTCTTTATCATCAACAAGCAATGGTGGATTTTATCAATGGGAAAAGTATAAAGAAGAAATCGAAAATTATTTTTGTCAATTATTATCTACAAATTTTGAAGAAATTGATGATTTTGTTGCTGATGAGACTGTCCAGAAGAATAATAATATTACAGAGATTGTCATCACAGAACATATGGTAAGTGAATAATTTTTTTTTTTAATATTATTCATGTATTTTAAAATATTGTAGCAGGTAGCTTGCGTTATTCTTTTTGGTAACTATATCTCGCTTTTTATAGTTGGTTACCTATAGTTATTTTTAAGTGATCTGATTATATTAAAAGTTCCTTTACATTATTTACTTCCATTGACCAAAAATTTTAAAGTTAAAACATGAAAATTTGAGTTTTTCAAATTATAATTTTTGGAACTTGATCTATGACCAAAAAAATGTTTGAAAATAAATTTATAAAATTTGATTCAAATTTTTATGATGAAATGTTGATTAGTGTATAAAAGTTAATCTCAATAAATTTTGTGGCCATGATTAGTTTGGAGTAGTTGCAAAAACAGATTTTTATTTTTGACAAGTCAACTTTGGCTTCCTTATCTTTATTTGTTTTTATTCTAAATTTCTTAATTTCTTACTTAAGTTTGGTATCAGAATTTTTATGATAGTGATACAACAAACTAGTATACTGTGTAATAATCTATTGCTTTTAACTTGCACGCAACTTGACTATTATTAGAAATTTAAAATATGTCTTGTTTCTCACCAACGTAGATACCGTATAACTCTTGCCACCAAGGTTTAGACATATGAAAAGAAATCAATTAACATATCTCTGTCTTTGTTGGAATTTGAACCAGGACCTTCCATGTATTTTGCTGACGTTATTGATTATTAGGCCACACCCTTAGGCATATCAAGTTGGTTATTCTAATTACATTGTTTTTTTTTAATGAGTTTTGGGGTCTTTTTTCTTTTGTTATTTTCCATAATTCCCTTTATTTTTTATGTTTTTTTTTTAATTTTTTCTTATTCATGTTAGTCTGATTTGTATTTATTCAAATATATATTAGACTGTCCAAGAAAAGAAAGATGCTTTGAGAATCAAATTTATGAAGATTAAAGAAGCAATACATGTAAGCAAAGAAGAAGCAAAATCCCATGTTGAAGGACAAGCTAAGGCTCAATGGGCTATCACTTTATGTATTAGAAGAGTAAGTGTTACAATTTTGTACATTTTTTTAATAAATGTGGTGTCGGGTCAGCTTGTGGTCGCCTCGACTAATTCCTGGAGTTACTTGCGACCTTTCCACCAATGTAGATACCGTGTAACTCTGTTCACCCAGGCTTAGACAGATGAGATGAAATCACCCAGCATTTTTGCCTTTGCTGGAATTTGAACTTGAGCCCAGTGGTGGAGCCATCTTTGCTCCGGGGGTTCATTCGAACCCTACTTCGACAAAAAATTATACTGTTTTTATACTATTTCTACATGGTTAAAAACATTTTTTATGCATATATAGTAGATGTTGAACCCCCTTCGACTAGTTTGTATATATACTTCTGAACCTCTCAGTGAAAATGCTGGCTCCGCCACTGCTTGAGACGACATGGTTTCTCAGAATGTCATTGATCACTAGGCCACACCCTCGGACGCCTTATGATAGGTAGCTAGTTTCATTTTTGCAAATTTACATACTTTTAAAACTTTGCTATGTATATAGGCTGAGGAAATTGATGGCTGCATAAATGATGAAATCGCGCAAAAGCCTGATCTAAAGAGAGAGTTAGATGCTACAAAAGACGAGCTGAGTGAACTTCACACTGAAATCGAGGTCACGAAGAGTAAGCTCAGCTCGATTCTTGAACTACAACGCGAGTTATCAAACAAGATGCAGCTATCTTCCTTGGCAAGATCGCATGCGGAGGTTCAAGTGGAGAAAGCATTGAAGCAAAGAACGGATACGCTTCAGGAGATTGAGGAGTTTAGGAAGCAAAGAGATGTTCTACGACGAAGGATAGAGTTCTGTAGGGAAAAAGACGCGATAAGTAACGCTACAATGCTGATGGAACCGAGGTTCGAGTACAAGGAGTTCAGTGCTGCAGAGATTAGAGCAGCCACAGATGGATTTTCGGAGCGTATGAGGTTGAAATCTGGTGGTGATTGGACTGATGTGTATAAAGCTAGGCTTCATCATATTTCAGTTGCAATCAAACTGTATAGTTCTGCAGATGTTGATTCTGAAGACACATTTCAAGCTAAGGTAATTCAACTTATTTTCAATACTATGGTTTAAAATTACCCTCCGTTATACTTCAAGTTGGAGCTCCGTTAGAGTCAAGAGCAAGTACGCGACAATATGCTAATGGCAAAGGTAAGAGTAGCTCCAAAGTATGACGGCGATTAAGATTAGGAAAAAACATCATGAAGATAATATGATTACTTGTATGAAGTTCGAAAAATTCTGATGCAGGTGAAGCTCTTGAGCCATATTAGGCATCCTCATATGGTATCGATGATCGGATATTGCTCTGAGCTAAGGTGCATCGTGTTCGAGTATATGCATAATGGCTGCTTAAGAGACATACTCTTCTCAGGCAACAGAGGCTCTAAAAGGAGAAACAAAGTCCTAAACTGGCAAGCTAGGATATGTATTGTAGCCAATGTTTGTACGGGCCTATGCTTCCTTCACCGCGTCAAGCCAAGACCCGTGGCTCATGGCAATCTCAACCCTTCCAAGATCCTTCTTGATCGTAACAATGTGGCAAAAATCCATGGTGTTAGGACGCCTTTGTCTTGTGATAAATCGGATATAAGATCAGATATCCGGGCATATGGGAACTTAGTCTTACAGATTCTGACCGGAAGAAACTGGGTCGGGCTAGTTGAGGAGGCGATCATGATGGACCAGAGTAAGCTTATTGAAGTGCTTGATCCGATGGCCGGGGAGTGGCCATTGGATATAGCACTAGAGCTTGGTAGAATAGGTATAAAGTGTTTGTCTATTCATGAAGATAGGGAGTTGAACATGACTAGTTTGGCAAGAGAAGTAGAGAAAGTGAAGAAGTTGGCTGATGAAATAGTAGCAAATGGTGAATGTGTTGTGGCAAAGGGAAGATATCTAGATGGCGATGAAGATTCAACAGAGTTTCCTGATTTCTTTCTTTGCCCCATTTTCCAGGTTCATTGTCCATCCCAACAATATTCCTTCTTCTTCTTGTTTCGTTACGCTTTCCTTGAGCACAGGTTCTATCGGAAACAACCTCTCTACCCTCGTAAGCTGGGGGTAAGGTTGCGAACATACCACCCTCCCCGGACCATCTGTTGTTGTCTATCCCAACATTTTAAGGGTGTAGGTCAACTTTTCAAGAAAATGTTTTCCGCAGAAAGTCATTTTCTGGTGTTTGATTGGAAAACGTCGTCCAAGGAAAACATTTTTCATGAAAAATGACTTCCGTCATACCAAACACACACTAATTTTTGTCGCTGCTGCAGGAAGTGATGAGGAATCCACATGTTGCAGCAGATGGATTTTCATATGAGTTAGAAGCTATACAAGAATGGCTAAAGACAGGAAGAGATACATCACCAATGACAAATTTAAAGCTCAAGGACCAGCATCTCACTCCGAACCATAGTTTACGCGCTCTGATCCAAGATTCGCTAAAGAAAAGAGCAACTTCTACCAGATAGATTCGATCGATCGATAGACAGACAGATAGAGAGAGTTGAGATGAAGGTTCATAGGTTTTTGTACATGCTGGAGATGAATAATAAAGGTAGCAATAGAGCAGCTAAAGAATTTTTTCTCTTAGGTTTTAAGAGTAAACATGGCAATCATATAGTTTTATAAATTTTCTTTTATAACTGAGAAATTCTTAGTGTCAGTGGTGCATGGATCGAAACTCGATGCATAATAGGCCCGCCTCTCTACCCTTCTAGACTTAAATACCCATCCTTTTGTCTGTGGCAGTGTTCAAACCTGTGACATACATCATGTAGTGTGCTCTTAGATCCATAGAACTTTTTTCACAAATCAAACAGTGAATTTTTCCATCCATTGCAAGAGAAACGACGACATACTAGTCCCAAGCGGTCGGTTTGGGGGAAAATCGCCCGGCGACCCCTTGGCGGGCTGTGGAGTGGATATGGATGGTTCAACAGGGTCGTTGGGGCGGGCTGTGGAGTGGATGTGGGTGGTCCGACGGGGTCGCTAAGGACATTTTGGTGGTTAAACAGGCGAAACGACACGAATGGACCATTTTTTTCCGACTTTCGGTGGGTGTTAGCCCACGGCGGGCTGGGCATGGGCCCGGTGTCGGTTTGGAGAGAAAATCGACCGGTGGCAGCGGATGTGGTTGGTCCGGCGGTGTCGTTGGGGCCATTTTGGTAGTCAAACGGGCGAAACGACGCGAACGAGCCATTTTTTGCGACTTTCAATGGGTGTTAGCCCACGATTGAGGGGGTGGGCCCGGGGGGTCTAGGGAGGGTAGTGCGTACCCAACATTGGAATAAAGAGGTTGTTTCCAATAGACCCTTCTGCAGCTCAGGAAGAAATTAGGAATGAACAAACCAAGACAAAATACTAAAAGGCACGACAAAGCATACGGAAAAAGAGAACAATAATTACACCAAAATAGTACGATAAATGAATTACATGGGACAAATATATTAACAGAAATCAAAGAAACAAGACTCTACAAGAATAATACTACGACTACTGGTATGGAAGGATGTGCCAAACTACGCTCAACAACCTACTAACATTCCATAGCAAGAGTATTCAAACATAATGCTTCCATTCATCATAATCAACAAAATAATACGATAAATGAATTATACGGGACAATATAGTAACAGAAATCGAAGAAACAAGAACCTACAAGAATACGACGACTGGTATAGAAGGATGAGTGAGACTACACTCAACAACCAACATTTCATTGCAAGAGTATTCAAATATAATGTTTCCATTCATCATAATCAAAAAACCAACTTACATTTCTATATAAGAATGAATTAATAGTTGAATATGGGATAGCCCCATGGCTGTTTCACAATTACAGTGACAATACGATAATTTGGTGAAATCTGTGACCTCCTTGTGTATAAGATGGTAAAATCTGTATGTACCTTTCACCGATTTTAGCTATACTCTTTCTAAGCTATGCTTGAACTACAATAAGTTTCTTACTTGAAGTTTGGTATGCAGCAAAAGCAAGTTTTTTTTTGCATCTTGTCATGTGCCGATGCATTTAGCCCAGTGGAAACATCTTGCTACTCTACTCGGTAACGAGTAGTCTAAAAGGGAAGAAGGATCTGTCATAATGTCTTCAGCGTTTGACCAAACGTACACCCCTCGTTCTTGTCTGCTACCAGGGACCGTGTTGTCTAATACGAATGCCACCAATAGCGTAACCACCATGTTTAAGGACATAAGCGCATTCATTGCGAAATTGAACTGAAAAAGAATTAGGAAGAAACAAGATGTTAGTTCTCAGCAAATTCATGGACGTTAGCAAAGAAAACACATTACAAAAGTGCATCTTCCGAGGTAATCCGTCTTGGCACACCAGTTGCCATTTTGTTTCTGTTTCCGCTTATCAAACCCCGTGCAGTTGTTAAGAAATTTACAGGAGAATCACTGGATTGATTGTCATCAGTGTTGATCTTCAGACATTGCAGTGTTCTCCATATTTTGGTAAATAATTTGAAATATAACCATCATATAAGCCCATCATATGCTTGTTTTATCAAATCCAAGAGAAAAAAAGACGAGTATTGCCGGTAGGGTGTGAAGGGACAATAACAGGAGTCTCTACGATTAACTTACTTGTGCATTCCCGGTATGGACCGGTCCATTGGATGCTGCGGCATAAGGAATTAGATAGCCAGGCAAGATTAGGCCAGTCTCTGGTGCATACTGCTGAAAATAAGCCGGGACCGACAAACCAAAGAACAAGGATACACCAACAATTATAACGTTCCGGGAACTCGCATTTTGCGTATACTGCAACGTCGATAGACCCAGAGCCACAATAAGAGCCCATATGAAGCATAGTACCGCGGCTGCCAACGCTTGTGGTATAGAAGCAAGAATAGCACCAACTTTACCTACCACATCAGTTGAGAAAATAAGAGGTTGCATGTCTTTGCTAATGAACTTGCCAGCTATTCAAAGACGTTTTCAAGGCAACATCGTCTGGGCATTTTTCATCTTAAAAAAAACAAATAACAAGATATAAAATGTTCAGTATCCACAAGAATAGCTCAATAGCAATTTGGTATTCTCCACCCACCAATGGTTAACGAAACATAGCACTTAAAACCTATCGAGTACTTATCGACTAATGCTACATGACCGATGGGACTCTTCTTTATGGTTGAACTGCGAAACATCAGGTAAATGTCTTTCGGATTCATGTTTTTTAACAAAAACATCAAGGAAGTACTGCTTTGTAAAGGCCTAAAGGGGAATGGAGATGGAGAAAATCTTGCAATGCCACTTTCCATTCATCTAACTAGTATAGAAACTTCAACAGAAGCAAACCGAATCAAATGTCCTTTTACTTTATGTTGATGCATGCAGAAAGAAGGAATACGGGATAAGCTTTTTCCAGCTTCGATGACGAAGTCCTCAGTGAATCATACCTACAAAGGAGAACAGGATTAAGAGAGCAGCTCCAAGCTGTACAGCCCGTCGATTTGCTACCTTTGTTGCATTGATCGTATGTACATTCTCTGTCAAAGTTGTCGACCCAGTACCCGTTCCCCAAAGTCCAGCCAATACACTGCAGAAACCTTCCAGACCAATCCCCCTGCTGACTATACCCGGGGTCGGGGCTTTCAAATTCATTCGTATTGCTGCGGAGTGATAACTTCCAATCTACAATGTGCAAGTCTTAATCAGTAATTGGTCTTGAATTCTTGAAGATAGTGAGATTAGTAAAAGAGAAATGATTTTCTTTCTTTTTTACTTGATCTTTTTGAAGCAACATGAAAGATTTTAAAGGAACCAAAAAGAAAAAAGAAGGAAGTTCATATTAGCTCATTCTTGTTTTTGTTTTTTTTATCTTCATATGTTATCTTGCTCGTGAAATGCAATCTGTCAGCATAACGAAAAGAAGAGTAAGTTTCCTTTTCCTATCTTATCTTGCTCGTGAAATGCAATCAATCAGCATGACGAAAAGAAGAGTAAGTTTCCTTTTCCTATAATGATAATTACATAGAAGAACAAGATTTATGCCAGAAACGCCAAGTTTGGAAAACAAGATCTCGTGTTGATGAAATACCTAATCGAAAACTTCAACATCATAAATGACACCTTTAGACAGGTCACTGATTACTCACCGAGTCAATGGAAGCAACTAACGATACAATGACCATAATGAATGAAGTCCGTAGCCGAAAGGTCGGTACACCCCATTGGAAAGGATAAGGAATTCTGACCCAGGCAGCAGTTCTCATAGCATTGGAGACATCAGTCCTACAGTGCCTCATTGTATCTGCATGCTTTCGACAAGCATCAATAAGGATGTTGGAATTCGGTATGTTGGGGCTACAACCCTTAAAGTTATATGCACCACCAGCTGTCAGGAAAAACGCATATGCCCAAATGATCATAACGCTAACAGGGACCTGCAATAATTCTTTTTGTTTGTCAGAATACAGATGAATATGTGACAATAGTTTCCGTATTAGCAGAAAATAACAATGTTCTCCATACTAAAGGTCTTGGAACTAAATCTACTAATATTATCTTGTTCAGAGGCTCCCATCCCAAAAACCCCTCCACCACCCAAAAGGTAAATATGTAAAGAGAAGAACAAGAGGAAGGGCAGAAAATACATACAGCATATATACGAAACACTCGACGACCAAAAATGGATATTCCTCCAAGGTACTGCAAAGAAAAATGACCGAACAAAGTTGGCAAAAGAAAAAAGTTATACTAGAGCTCAGAAGTATGACAATGTTGCTCGGACTCTTCAAAAATATTGAAGAGTGCGTGTAGGATTCTTCAAAAGTAGTGCATTTTTGAAGGATCCGACGTGGGTAAGAGAGTCTGAGCAACATAGATAAATATCAGCTCTATCTGAAATAAATGAGAATATTTTATTCATGCCAATACAAGCGCTTTTTAGTTTTATCAAGTGAAAATATTTCCGTAAATAAAAGGGAAAAACTCCCTTATACAAGTAGTATACCAGGAATAGATATTGCGATCTTCACGAAAAGTTCACATGGATACCTACCAAGGTAAAAATAAGGATAAGCAGTATCTGAGGAAGGCTGATTTCTACACAACTACCAGCTTGTGGAAAGCCATAGCTAAAAAATGCTAAACCCACTGCAGCTACTGTTGGCGCGACCACAACGGGATTTATGAACCTGCAAGAAATAGAACAGATTGATTAATTCTTGGTAGTCTTAAAAAATGAAATAAAAGACTGATCTAATGCATGCAATCATGACTAAAGCTAGTCATGGCAAAACTTTAATTTATACAGGAAATTACTACAAGGTTTACTTCGATCCCAAATTCCATTGTAATTCTTGATGCTTAAGTTGATTTTCATATCTTGCTGTATAAAGCAAGTCAGATTTGTAAAATATAAGAAAAGAGTATATTTTTAATGTGAAAACGGGTTTAGCCTTTTAGGATTCTGCACATTACAACAATTGGCAGATAACCTTATCATTCCTATGCTTTATGTAAACCTGTCATGTGTCACCTTCCCTGCTGGGATTTAACTTCCTCATGACACGATAAGCTATGAATCTTCACGATAGTGCTATAAAATCGAGAAACAATTCTCCTTCAACCACCTTCTAAAGGAGTCAGACTAGCCCATTCAATAGGAGATCAAGACCATATTGCATTTTCAGGGCCTCCTAGCTAATTGGTAACTGGGTAAACAGCAACTTATCAAAATCCATTAGTGGTTTACTTATTTACTTTTCGATAGCATGCAAAATCCAAAGACCGTTTATATAAACTGAAATTTACTTCACATTTATTTAAAAAGAAACACAACTTTTCCAAGCTTTCTTACAAAGGAAATTCACAAAACGGGGGCTGGTCATGAAGGATAATGAGTCAAGTGCTCAAATATTACCGTAGGAAAAGGGACATCAAGCCACTGTAACCCAAGAAGCTCTGGAAAATCGATCCAACAATTATAGCTCCTTGTAACTCCCTCATTATGTACCTAAATTTCTGTGGACACCATCAGCAAAAATCCGTCATCTTATAAGAGCATGTAAAAATATACAGAATAAATAATTTTCACATGCAGTCAATATTGACACAACATTATGCAGAATAAGCACGATCTTTCTAGAAATATCCCATGGGACATGCAGCGTAAAGATTATAGATTGTTACTGATTTACACATACATAAGCTTTCCAAGCCTCTACGACACAAAGTTACAAAAGCAATTTGTTCTGGAAATAATCAACACCATTGAGCACATAGTAGTAGAGTAAAAGTACGTAATCGTTTGAACAAATTCAACACACAAAAGAAAAATTGATAAATAAAAACCATTGACCTTTAAACAAAGTCTCACTAGGGTAACTTCATTTAACTTACATGCCCAGCAAGATTCCGATACTCCTCAGAATTCATGATAACTAATGCAGGAGCCAAATATACAAATGAACTCCCTTGAACCAAAGGGAGACGGGTGCCAAAATATGAGTGCAGTATTGTGGTAAGGCCAGACACTAGCAGCATCGTGGAAACCACATTGGCAGTATCTTTCTGTCACCACATGGAAAGAGAAATCAATGAGAACGACGAAAACATGCGAACCATATACTAAATGTAATTCAAGTTGCAAGTTCATAAGAAACCACTCACATCACTTCCACCCATGGTGGGAACAGTAATCAGAGGGATAAAAATAAGTGAACCAGCCAATGACAAATAGTGCTGCAACCCATAGAACATAAGAGGCACTGCAGTTTAAAGACCAAAAGAAGGTCAATAGTGATCAACGTAGAATCTCAGGAGATTGCACATCTAATATATTTCACCTTGAAAAATCTTTATTACTCCACCAAGAATAAATTTCACATGAAATTTTCATTAGACCATATCCTATGACCAGGGTAACATAACATATCTCACACTTTTATCTATTCAATTTTTTCCGACAGAAACAATTTTGTGATAAAATAGCATAATTTGATTCCATATTAATCATTATACAAAGCCTCAGAGATCTGTCTATTTAGTCACAATATCTTGATTTCAGCAATGACCACTTTAAAGTCCAGAACTAAGATGCATATTGGATGAGTATCAAATGCATACTACAAGCAGCATTTTCTTGGAAACCGGATAGTAAAAAGGATTTTTTTTTTAATTTGGTTTAACACCAGGAGGATACAACTTTGCCACAAAAAGAAAAGATGTGAAAGTAATGGCAGAATAGAAAGGTAAAACATACCTCCACCGGGTGTTTACATCGATCTGATGAACGCAAGACATGTGTCGTCATGCATGTAGTAACTTTTTTAGTTTGGTGTAAACATCAGGTGAGCGTAAGTATTTACCAACAAAAAGTGCACATTACTATCATTGATTTGTTACCCTTGGCGAGCTGAACCAAAATAAACTGCGACTTCTTTATATACTCACCACACAAAAAGTTGGCCCATAAGTCTACAGTTGAACTACCAAAATATCCATCAAAGGCTGACTTGCACCACCATGGAGTAAATCAATTTTATGCTTAATTTGATCTACATTGAGCAGAAAAAATAGGAAAAAATCTTTTACTTATCAGTACTTATTGCAACTGTACTAATTATCTAGGTGGTTATTAACAATTTCAGCCTTTTCACATTTTAACTTCAATTTATTTGCTCCATTGCGCTTCCCCCGTTGATAACATTCATGTATAACCTTTGCATGTGCTTTATTGCACTTTATAGAAGTACACAACTATGTGTCTGTTTACTTTATCACTTTATTGTTTTGCTTCTGGGATATATGCTTAGCACCATTTGCAACAGACAGATAAAATCAATTCTTTGTTTGTTAGTTTGGCTTCCTAAAGAGAGAAATCCATTTTCTACTTGTTAACTATTATCTAGGATTAAAAACTTACCCGCGCCCGGTGTTCACATCAAACCACATGAGCTTACCATGATTGAGTAATTTAACAATGTGAGAATATATATTAATTAACCATGGTTATGTGAAAGAAGCCTACATGAAAACAAATTTCTTGCATCTATTGGTTTGGTGTAGACATATGATGGGGTAAAAATTTACTCACACCTGATGCTTACACCAAGCCAATGAATACATATCACATAAACTGTTATCATTGAACCAAAGTTAATTAATACACATTCTCGCATTAATGTATCACTAAACCATGGTAAATTAGTATATGTTGATGCAACCACCTGTTGTCGGTAAGTTTTTACCATATTAATTAATCACTTGGTCTCATAATTGAATTATGGTAAAAACATATTGCAACTAGTGTTTACAGCAAACCAAGCACTTTAACCTAAGCATCTTAAATAAAGTGAAAATACATATAACTTAACCACGATTAAGTGACAAGTATATGTATGAAAGACATGTTTTGCATTCATTTGTTTGATTTCAACATCGGTTGCAGATAAGTTTTTACCATGGATTAGTGGGACATGTTTGCATTTCTTTTTCCTCCATTATGAGAAAACAACCTCTCTACCTTCACTGGCTAGGGGTAAAACTACATGCACACCACTCTCCCCAGACGCGGGATTACACTGGATATGTTGTTGCTGTTTTTGTAAGATTAGAACGACAAACATATTGGTCAGTGGACATATGTCTTATTGCTATAAAACCAAGTATTCTCATGTCTTTTTGTTCTTGAGTTTTTCTTTTATGGAAAAATGGGATTTTGACACTTCATTGTACACCTTTATAAAGTGCAAGAACGAATCTTATTAATGGTGAAAATTGAAAGGAGCAAACAAATTAAAGCTGTAAGGTGAAAGCCTGATATTGTAAATAATGATTAAGATAATTTTACGTAACTGCAATGAGTACTGGTGTATGAAAGACTCTTTCCCATTTACTTGGTTCAATGTAGTTCAAAATAAATCATTTAATTAAAGAAAGTTACTTTGTTCTGAAGGATAAAATGGGCCATGAAATTTTGATGGACATTTTAATATTGAACCTTAGACTTAGGGGCTTCCCACTTTAAATATAGTATCGATAGATAGATTAGTTCCCAACGGAGAACCTATGTTTATGTCTACTGTAAGAGGTCTAACTCATTTTTCTTTATTTTGATAAGTTGTCGATTGTACATTGTCTGAGGTAGCTTTTAAAATGCTTCTTATGCTTGAATTTACTTTCACAAAAGGCTTCCTTAAGAGCTTACCCTTTCAATTCGTATCAACCAACGCAATCTAGCAATGTAGCAATGTGCTTCACTGTTTAGAGGCAAAGTGAGAAAAAGAGAGACAGGTTGTGGGTGTCCTTTCTTTGTTGATCGTGTAAAAACAAAAGGTGTTGTTCGTTTGTTTGGTGATCAAATGAAAAACCAAAGGGCATTGTTCGTGTTGTGGTTATAGAGTGAAAACCAACTCACTAAAGTTGGTAGCGAACGCAAGAAAACCAAGGACTGTACACAAACCATAAAACCTCAAAATGCTTGAGATATAACTCCCTTGTTTCCCAACTTCCAAAGGGACTCGAGTAGGCACAATACATCTGATCCACACCAATATAAAAGAACCTCGGCTATCTCCCTTTCTTGCAATTTATCTTCATACTTGTTCAACTTAAAAACTAACGAGTTTGTTATGCAGCTTATTTATCTCAGTTTTCAGTCGACTACGTCTACTCAATTTTAAAGCTCACAGTCCACTACCCTCTTGTGTTTTCAGAAGGAACATTCTTTACAAATATAAGCAAGACTGCTGACTCCGGGTCCATACATCAAGGATTGAACATTAAAAGAAAAAAAGACAACTTGAGCCCCTTAGATGGTTATTTCATTGACGCATATACATTGAATCCCTATATTATCTACTAAGATGGCCACAATACTGTCTCTCTTAGTTATGCTGCTCTAAAAGATTCTTAAGTTTCAGCCAAAATCATTTGACATAAAGATATTTACAAGAATCACAATCTAGTAAAAAGGAAAAATGATTAGTTCAAGTCATGACAAGAGCAACAATCAACAGTGCTAGAGGCAGAAAAGGTACTAACCAAGACCCGGATTTTCCCTTAGTCCACATTTTAGCCGCGCAGACTGATGCCACCCTCCATAACTAGGATCCTCGCCATCGGGATATTCGCCCATTCCCACTTCTTCATCCACATTGCCATCATCCTTCCTTGGTTCTGTAACTGGAGCAGCTGCTTGAGCTATGTGTCCGTTCCCATTCACATCTCCATTAGCACTGTTACCGCCATTGCCATTCGCATTCATAGCGTCCTTCCTCTCCTCATTATGCGCTCTCAAAATAGGCTCCATCTCAACTCTCCTCCCAAGATTTTCACCTCTTCCTCTTCCTCTTCCATTTCTCGAACCCTCATCGATAGAACCTAAATCAGGCTCCATCTCAACTCTCCTCCCAAGATTTTCACCTCTACCATTTCTCGAACCCTCATCGATGGGACCTAAATCAGGCTCAATCTCAACTCCTCTATTCCTTGCCCTTCCTAAAATAGGATCAAGCTCAATCTTTGGAGATACGGTTTCAGTTTTATCAACTCCTCTTTCCAAATCAAATCCAACACTCTCATTATTCCTCACATTCAAATCTCTCCCATTATCAAGATCCCTCCTACTAAGACTATTTCTTCCACTTTCCCCGGAAAAAGTTGTTGACACAAAACCAGTCCTCTTAGCCCAAGATTTCAACTCTCTAGGATCATGACCTTTCGTTGGTACAAAAGGCTCAATCCTTGGATTTACACCCTTTTGCCTCTCCACTCTCTCTTTCATTTTTGATTTTGACCCACCTTCCATTTCACTCTTGCCTCTACTTCCCTCACCCCAACAACCCAAAAACAAAGAAAAGTTTCAAACTTTAAGCACAGAAAGAAGTCAAGTTTCTAACAATGCACACCAATGTAAGGTATCAAGAAAACACCAACAAAATCAATTGTTTCCTATGCTTTTCTCACAACCCACTGTCCAAAAACAAGAAAAGATCCAAACTTCAAGCAAAGAAAGAACAATGGATACTGTCAAGAAAACACCTACAAAATCAATTCTTTCCTCTACTTCTCTCACACCCCAACAACCCAAAAACAAGAAAGGATCAAACTTTCAAGCACAGAAAGAACAATGGGGGTGTCAATAACAAACCAACATAATCAATTCTTTCTAAACAAGAAAAGATTCAAACTTTAAGCAAAGAAAGAACAATGGAGGGGTGTCAATAAAACACCAATATAATCAGTTCTTTCCTCTACTTCTCTCTCACCCACTATCCAAAAACAAGCAAAGAGCCAAACATTAAGCAAAGAAACAACAAAGAGAGGGAGGGGGGGTCAATAAAACTCAAACAAAACCAATTCTTTCTCTCTTCTTCTCTCACACCCCACTACCCAAAAACAAGAAAAGATTCAAACTTTAAGCAAAGAAAGAACTAAACTTTCTAATAAAGCAACAATGGGTATAAAACACCAACAAAATCAATTCTTTTCTCTACTTCTCTCACACCCCTCTAGCCAAAACCAAGAAAAGAACTGAAATTTCTATTAGTTCAATAATTTGGAGGGGGGTTGGGGGGGGGGGGGGGGGGGGGGGGGGGGGGGGGTCAATGAAGCACCAACAAAATCATTTCTTTCCTCTACTTCTTCAACACCCCACTACCCAAAAACAAGAAAAGATTCAAATCTTTAAGCAAAACAAGAACTGAACTTTCTAATAATACAATAATGGGGGTATCAGAATATGGTTTTGTTGAGCTATTTCAACACCATTAATGGCTACTGCTAAGCCAGTAAGAGCTTAAAGACTACTGCTACAAGTACTAGTATATTTTGAGTAGTATTTTTTTTTCCCTTCACATAACTGCTCAGCTGTTGCTATCAACAAGCTGAAACTTGTTGGTATGATGTAGGAAGTGTGTAAAGACAAGAATACCACTGTTATATGTCAGTTGCCGTTGAAATTGTGAGATTTGTTCATTGAGGAGTTACTTCAGTCTATATACTGCTCAAAGTTTTCAAAAATGTCAATGAATGCGTGACGAGTTCATCAAAACTAATTATGTTGTTTAGTATTTTCAAAAATGTTAATGAATGTGTGTGGAATTAGCCAAAACTAATCATGCTTTTTCGGACTTTTCAAAAATCTCAATGATTGCGCATCGGATTTGTCAAAACTAGTCATGTTGTTCTGTATTTTCAAAAATGTTAATGAATGTTTGTCGAATTAGCCAAAACTAGTCATGCTTTTTCCGACTTTTTGAAAACATCAGTGAATGCGCATCGAATTTATCAAAACTAGTCATGTTGTTCTGAATTTTCAAAAATGTTAATGAATGTTTGTCGAATTAGCCAAAATTAGTCATGCTTTTTCCGACTTTTCAAAAACATCAATGAATGCGCATATGGATTTGTCAAAACTAGCCATGTTGTTCCAACTCTTAAAAATGTGGATGAATGCTTGTCGAATTAGCCAAAACTAGCCATGTTGTTCTAACTTTTCAAAAATGTCAATGAATGCGCATCGAATTCACTTAAACTAGTCATGCTTTTTCCGACTTTTCAAAAACGTCAACGAATACGTGTTGAATTCATCATAACTATTATACTTTTGAGTAATCTCATACGAGTGTAGTACTGTAGTATCGAAAGTGAATAGTCCGTGCAACCTAGGTTAGAGGCGGAGCCATATTTGCTCCAAGGGGTTCATTCGAATTCCCTTCGACAGAAAATTATTCTATTTTCACATGCTTAAAAATATTTTTTTATGCATATATAGTAAATGTTGAACCCCTTCGACTAATTTATATGTTTACTTTTGAATCCCTCAATAAAAATCGTGGCTCCGCCACTTACTACTATACTATAATTTTCCAGCATATTGTCCAAATCTTGAGTAAGCATTTTTGTATTCGGTGAGTTCATGCATGTTGTATTTATGGAAAATAAATTGTCTACTTCTTCTTTCGAGTGATTTAAGGAATCGGTCGTGCGGTCATGTTCGGTCAAGTTTCCATATACTAGAGACTACCTTAGCTTGTTTAGACGTTTCGATAATGTCTTATCGATGTGTATCGAATTCTCGAAAAAGTAATGTAATTTTGAAAATTTAATATTGGTGCAGCATAAAAAGTAAAGAGTTCGTCGTATATAAGTTAGATAGGAGACAATTGTGAAACATGTATTTGATGTGTTATTATTTTGAGAGTTTTCTGTTTTTAATTATTAGATGCGAGTTTTCCTATCCGAACTATTAATTAGAACACTTTGACTAGTGTGTGGTGCTATGTGATATACAATCTCTTTTTATTTTGAATAGAAATAGTGTCAAATGGCTCTTCACCGAATAATTAAAGAAATTAATTGACAAATTAAAAAATAATTAAGAAATAATAGTCAAAAATACACTCGAAGTATCACTTTTTGCATTAGTTATTTTTAATCAAAACATGCCTTGAAACATCTTACAGTTTTAAGATTTAATTTCTCATTAATGAGTCAGTTGTCCCGTGGACGAAATGTATGAACAAATTAAGTCATCATGCGCCTTTTGACGATTGTATCCAACATTTGGTCTAGTCGATTTTGAGGCATGTTTAGATAAATAGTTGATAATGATTCATGTAGAAAATACAAACACCTAATAATTCATAAGTGAAACTAGCAAAAAATAATAATTCAAATACACTTTTATCGTTATCTTATGTTATGAAATTATAGTTTCTTTCAATCTCTGGTAAACTATATTGGAACTCGAATAAATCAAAATTTTCATTTTTGAGAATAAAATGCTCCTAATAAAGGTATTTTATATGTGAGTGAAAATGGGAAGTCATTAAAAAGCTAGCATATGATTCTACTAATATTGATTTTCTCTAATTTCAAATTCTATTTAGTGATTGATATTGACAACCTACTGAGACGCACCAAACTCTATATTTCAAAAATTATTTCTTACATAAAGTGAAATGGACACGAGAGCTATAATATGTAATATTCTTCGTTTCAATTTATTTATTTAATTCTAGTTTGACATGAAATTTAAGAAAATAATAATCACTTTTGAATTTTATTGTCTTAAATTATAGATACATGAATGTATTTTAAAATACTCCATTTTAATTTTATGATTTTAAATATATCAGGTAAAAATTTAAAATTAAAAAAACATTTTTAAAAAACGAGAGAAGCATTCTTTTTAAAACAGAATATAAAAAAAATACCCCCTCCTTCATATTTTACTCGTCCCGAATTTTCTAACTTGATTTGTCATTTTACTTGTCATTTTTCATTAATCAAGACAAGATAATTTTTTTTTTCTTTTTTACCCTTAGTATTATTATTTTTTCTCTAAATTAAAATGTAAATGTCATTTAATAGGGGTAGTAGGATACAGTAATTATGTTATTAATTATTTTTCTTAATCAATATGCAATGTCAAATTGGGACGAGTAAAATGGAACGAAGGAAGTATATAGCAGTAAGCCATGCGCAAAGTAGCACTAAGTATCCCTGTAAACTAAAGGTTAATTGTCATGATTTAGTTGGCTAGAAATTAATAGGTGATAATGAAGTTTAAGACGAAATAAAGGGTTATTATTAGTGGAAGAAAGCACAAATTTCAAAGTGTTTGATGGAAATGTTAATTGGAGAAAGAAATATAAGAAAACCTAATTAATTGAAGCTTATTCACCAAATAAAAGTTATGGTAGACTGATAAATACTTCATTAACTTTAACTAGAGGTGTTAATATTAGTTGTTAGAGTTTGTAATCCGAATTTTGTTGATCCGATCCTGAAAAATTTGCGGTGCGACCCATATTTGTGATTTTTCATGAGGTCAGCGATGGGCTTCGGGATCAGACCGACCTGTATGTTTTTGGGTCTAGGACTTATTCGTATGCACGTATTATATAAGTGCGTTTAGTAGGCTGTTTCGGGTTGTTCTCGTATACACGAAATTGAGACTATCATCTCCACATTGTACTCCTCTCCATTACAGTGAATTTCTCTGCCTCTGCCCATGGTTTTTTCCGCAAAAATTTCCACGTAAATTTTTGTGTTCTTGTTTTTCCTTTTGCTTGTGGTTTGCTTATTATGTCTGATTCATAACATTAGTATTAAATCACTTTTGTTAAAGAATATTTTACCTTTGATGTTTAATTTTTTAATACAAATTTAAATTTAATCAAATTTCAATACAAATACTCAACGAGTAATGAAGAAAAAGGGAAGTAAGTGAGGTCTATTCTATCAAGATCCACTAATGGACTTTACAAATTGAAAAGAAATTAAACTAATCAAATTTCTCTAAGTTTGAGAATTGGGTCCTAATTATATGTTTTTTGACAACCTTAAAGAACAAGATAAGATTGCCATTTTGGAGTTGTTGTTGTTGATGATTATGATGTGTAACCAAACAAAAGTTGTTGACTTCATCATCTTGTCTTTGCTAACTTTCTACTTCTCATTTTCTAGGGTTTTTTTTATATCTTTTTTATCTATTCGGTATTTGATATTTACAATCTGATTATTTTGAATTCAAGCCAGTATACTTCATCATCTTGTCTTTTCTACCGTTCTACTTCTCGTTTCCTTGAACTCTTTTTTTTTTTTTTTTTTTTTTTTTGGCTATTGGGTATTCGATATTTATAATGTCACTAGCCAAAATACTTCATCATTTTGTCTTTGCTACGGGCTCTTTTTTGTTTTCTCTTACCTATTCGATGTTCGATATTTACAATTTGATTAATTTAGATTCAAACCAAAATATCCCTTTGAAGGGTAAAGTCTCTATATCAATGTTGAATTTCATTTTCAAGACTCGATATCAATTTCATTTTCAAGATTCAAACGTAAAATTTGTTAAAGATATAAGGATACTTACTAACATAACCAATTTTTTTCGTTAATTCTAAGGGGTTTTAATTTTTTTTAAAATATTAATCGACACATTATACAAACTTTTCATTTAGAGAGACAAAAAAAATTGAAATATAGCACCTTACAGTATGATTTTCACCATGGCTTACTTGTTTGTTTTTCACTTTTACAATAATCATGGTGTTCAAATTAATTTCTGTACGAATTATTCTATCTTCTAATACTTTGATAATAAAAAGAAATCACCTAATATTTTTATTTACCGCAACATAATCAATTTCGTATGGTTTGCCTTTAAATCCAAGCTATCATTTTTCTCCCCTAAGGTTATAGCAAAAATCGTAATCTCTAAGTATGCTGGGGTAGAAAAAGTTTACTTTTTTTTTTCTCGATAAATAATTTAAAGTTTATCCTCTCATTATACTTTTCTAATGCAAGAAATTGCCTTTATTAGAGATTAGATAAGACATAAAAGTTATGAAAATTTTAAATATCTTATATTAGAGCCTGCTAAAAGTTTAATAGATTAACAGTAACTTTATAATATCTGTCCTGGAAATGTCTGATTGGAGTAGCTCACTTTTTTGCACTCTTTCCAAGATACTCATCTTTCATGGAATCTCATTTTTTCATGTTTTGTTTTGCATCACATGATTCTACCGTAACTTATCGAGAATATGACTCGAGATAAAAAGATACATAGGCAAACCTTATCTAATTTTCGTTATTTGTACTGTTATTATCATGTTTAGACGGCCATATTCTTTGATTATCGTACTATTTTTAATATTTATTATTATTATTTGTTGTGTTCTTTGCTTCAATTATCGTATTATCTGTTGTTTCTATTGTTAACTTCTCATTTGTTTTTAGCGTTAGGTCCATCGAAAACAGTGTCTTTACCTCACCTTTGAGATAGAAATAAGGTGAGCAAACACCCTATCTCCTTAAATCTCACTTTGTAGGAATACATCGTATTCGATGTTGCTACTACTTTTTTCCCCTTTACTTTTAACATGATTTCGTTGCTACTGTATTTCCTTCTCATATTTGATTTGATATGCTTTACTTAAGTCTAAGTCTACAAGAAACATCATCTCTACCTCCACAAGGTAGAGGTAAAGGTAACCAAAATACATTACAAAATCCCCCTTTTGTTTTAGTATGCATCAAAGGGATCAACAAGAGTAGGGGACTAACCATGGTGGCAAAAGTAATTTGGACTTCTCCTAGTGAAGAAGTATGGTAAGGACAGTGCTTTGGTGAGATAAAGATTGGATTCTAAAAGATGTGTGTGTGTGTGTACACACATAAAGGAGATGAAGAGTGATTCAGACTCCATAGAAAGATCATGTGCAACATTTTGTATAGCAAGGCAACAACAACCCATGCTTTATCATTTCACAAAACATCTTGACATCCCATATATACAATATCCAACGAGAATTTGAAGCTTCTCCTAAGTCCTAAATGCTAATAATTGTCGATGATTTGATAAGAACTGTCCCCGGACCCCACTTGTAGAATTATGCTGGTTATGTACGTTGTTGATTCAATAAGAATGGAAACCTAAGAAATTGGGAGTTTTAATCCCCATGGGATGGCTAAATGGTAGAGGCATTCCGGTTGAAATCACAATGCCACAACACTTGGTCTGACTCCGCCTGCAGTAATGTTGCGAACAAGATTACCTCAGCAACCTGTCCGCTCGTGGGCTTTGACAGACCATCTCGGTTATCAGTGGAGGTATCCGGAAGGTTGGTCAGTACACCAATATTACTATCTATGAAACAAGGTTTATGGACAGAGATAAAGTCGAGCGCTGGCCACGGATTTTAGGCTCACAAAATGGAAGCAAAATCCTGAAACCATTTCCAAAATCAATGGTAAAGAATAACTATAATCAAGGAGCTAATAACCTCTCGCTTACTAGAAACATGATGCAACATGAAACTGCCAAATATGTGGAAAGCTATGCCAACCATAAACCAGCAGCAGAAAAGACCAGGCCTAGCTAAGAACACGTATCGCCGTATCAAAGAACAAAACTGTATCACTGATTGCAGAATATTTACTATCGAACAATATGCATACTTTCACTACTGAATCACACATTACTTCATCAATAAGTTCTACTGAACCACCAACAAACTCGGAAAGAACTGTGAATTTGCAAGTGTAAAAGAAAAACTTGCAAAACCATCTTCAATGAAAATCATCATAAAATCTCTTGGCGTATGTCCTATATGACTCCCTAGAGAACTCGACTGTACATTTTCGATACCCCATCATATTTGACACGAGGCATGAACCACTTTATCCATTCAATGATTTTAGTAACACAATAATGACCTTAAGATAATTCTATGGACTAATTCAGCTTGAGTTGAACTACCCAAACCTTCCTAATGCTGAAACATATCGTTGTCTAACATGTGCCAAGAAGCAATTAATAGCCTAAGGCAGTCAAGAAGAAGCAGAAGTACAGTGAAGTAAGGCATACATACAACCTTTTGGCATGACCTATCGACTTGTAGTACGCGGTAGATGATCTTATGCCTCTGGTGTTGGTCCATCATGTGAAAAGAGATAATTTCAATTGGAAACTCAGTCTATAATGACTATATTAGTGCCCAATGCTATTTATATGTTAGGGAAACACCGAATATTGTCTGAAGTCATTCGAATAAACACTTCTCTTCTTTATATGCCAAAATCATCCCAGTCTCACTTCCCTCGTCGACAAGAAAGATCTTATTGAATCCTAAGCCATTATGGCCAAGACAGTTTACTTATGTAAACAATCAACTATTAACCTTTGCCCTTGCATAATTAACTTCCTTTCAGCTCCTCAAGGAACTTACAACCACAACAACATACCCAGTAAAGCCCCACAAGTGGGGTCTAGAGAGGATAGAGTCTACGCAAACCTTACCCCAACCCCGTGGCAGCTCCTCGAGGAACTTCAACAACAACAATACACTAGCAAAACCCCAAACTGGAGTACAGAAAGGGTAGAATATATGCAAACCTTCCCCTGGCTCCAGGCAGCTCCTAGAGGAACTTCACTATCAATAATTAACTATACTACTTATCTCCACCATTCCAAGTTCATAATCCACATTAACCACAAAGCTAAACACATGCAACAACAACAACATAACCAGTATAATCCCACAAGTGAGGTCCCAGAAAGGTAGAGTGTACGCAGACCTTACCTAGAGGTTGTTTCCGATCTAGCCCTCAGCTCACCCTCTAGCTCGTTCAAGCGGTGCCTCCATCTCCCAAATTTGGAAGAGCACGGCCAATTTATTTGGAAGGAGCACTTGTTTAGGAACGAAGGGAGTATCACACTAAAAAATATACAATTACATGACATATGATTACATTAACCAATCCCAAAAACATTTAAACACTAATAACAATCCATTAACAAAATAAATCATTCATCAAAAAAATGAAAAATTTACCCTTCTTATCACTTCAAATTTCCCTTTTCTACCTATACATATTTTGCTAGGGTTTTAACTTGCTGTTCTCTGTATCAGATAACACTCAAGAATTTCTATTAACAACATAAAACACCAATAATCCATTAACAACATAAATTCATAAATCACTCATCAAAAAAATGACAACTTTACCCTTCTTTTACTTCAAATTTACCTTTCCTCCCTCAGACCCTTGTGTTCGGGCCTTTTCCGGGTCCCACACATAACGAGAGCTTTAGGATTTTTGCAAAACATTAAACACCAATAATCCATTAACATCATAATCATTCATCAACAAAATGACAAATTTACCCTTCTTTTTCATCGAATTTACCTTTTCTACCTATACATATTTCGTTCCATTGACCCAAAGCTAGGGTTTTATCTTCTTGTTCTCTGTATTGGCACTTAAGATAACACTCGAGAATTTCCATAAACATTAAACACCAATAATCCATTAACAACATAATCATTCATGAAAAAAAAAGGACAAATTTACCCTTCTTTTTCTTCGAAATTACCTTTTCTACCTATACATATTTCGTTCCATTAACCACAGCTAGGGTTTTAACTTCTTGTTCTCTGTACCTGCGCTTGAGATAACACTCGAGAATTTCCATTACACATACAAACCTCTTCATCTCTTCCAGTTGACGGGTTAGCTCGGCTTCTCTAGCTCTAGCTCGTTCAAGCCGCGCCTCCGTTTCAGCTAGCCGGTCACGGAGGTTTTCGACTACTACGGCGTTGTCGGTCGCCGCCTCCGGCGGTGGTGGTGATGTTAAAGTCCGGCGGGTCGGGTCGGTTAATTCGGCTTTTGATGGTAATCGCTGACAGCCGTAACACATTTTGGCTTTCTCAGGGGAAAATTTGGAATATGTTGTGTTAATGCTTTGTGATTAAAGGTGTTAAAAAGAATAATCAACGGTGATTATCTGTTGTATAATTTGGACCGTCCGATCCTTGTCACAGTACTAAAATATGACTTAGCCAAATACTCTATTTCATATGGTAATTTTTTTTTCACACAACAAGAAGGTAATTTTATTAATTTATCTTTTTAAATTTTATTCTTTTACTTTTAATTTTCGATTATCAAAACAAAAGTTTAGAAATACCAATTTTGAAAATACTATTCCCTTGATTCACTTTAAATGCTTATCATGTTTAGATTTTGAGCGCTTATTTAAAAAAATAATAACAATAGTTGACATGATTATTTTATTATATTAGTCATGTTAATCAATATTTAGTATTAGGTCTTGAAAAATAATTTGAGAATAAATAACTAATATTGAGGTAAAATATACAAAAATTAATTATTTTTCTTAATATCTCAAAAATGATGAGTAAAAAATGAAAATCTATTTATCGAATAATAAACAAAGTAAAGGTGAACAAATTCGCTGATATACATGGTAGTAATATTTACTATAGTAATCAACATGGATTGTGCGAGGTTAAGGGTTCAATCTTGACTATGGAGAAAACTCTATTGGGAGCGCTGTCATCCGAATTAGTCCCGCCAACCAAGAAAGCAAACAAGCAATTTCATAAAGTGTATGTGCATCTTCCAAGTAGGTTCATGAGAAACTCCTCCACAACTTCTCTTGACTCAAATTTCCTAGTCTTTGAGTAATTGAGAATTGACATCACTTTTGTCCCTTTACCCTCCTATATATACAAAGAAAACACACACACATATTCATTCATGTACACACAAACATGACAAACTCTACACCATTCACATTAATTTGTGTTCAAAGTCTATGGATCACATTTAACTATGTTAGTGTAATGTATCGAGCGTATATAAACAATCAGTACTCCTTCTTAGCTTTCATCTTATTCGTATACTTCAATTCTCTCTTGGTGTATTACTTATCCTCGATATATCGAAGCCTTCCATTGAAAAATAAGTCATTGGAGAAGAGCTTTTTGGGATTTGCTATATGGTTCTTCATGACTTCAATTATTTGTGGATTTGCTTATCAATTTTATCCATTTTTTGGATTTTGGTCTGGTCTTCCTATTTATTTGATGGGCATAGCTAGTAGTGGAGTTATGTTTTATGACTATATTATTTGTGATTATCAGAATAAAAATGATGGTTATAATTGGAGGTGCTTTAGTAGCAATGATCATGTAAAGGGAAGTTATTGTGAAGAAAAATGGGAGGTCATTTGGGAAAAAGTTTGACCATCGCTCGATATGTAATAAATTTTCATTATGTGCAGAGTCTGAAAAAAAAAAAAAAAGTCAGACCGATAAAATCTATTGTACGCAGTATTACGTAATCCGAGTTACTAGAAAGTAATAAAACATGTTTGTTCGTACAAAGTACCATTCTCAGTGATAATCAATATGACAAATTAATTAATATAGAGTGACACCTTAATTGGTGACTAATTAGTCATAAATTTGTAATATGCAAGAATTTGATTATCTAAGTCAAAAGTCAGGACCTTAAAGCAACCGTAGAGTGGTCTATGTATAATCGTTGTAATTTAATTTGAAAATATTATAACATACAAGTGATATAAAATAAGGAATATATATTGAAAATGAATCGATGTTAAAGTTGTCTTTGTGTGATCTATAGATCACGAGTTCAAGCTATGAAAGTTGTAGCTAACAGAGGCGGACCCACATGTTAGGGTGGGGTCCACGTGCACCCGTTAAGTTCGAAAAAAGTTTTGTATAGTACATGTAAATTGTAGATATCTAAAATTTGTGGGACTTTACAAAAAGAATTTAAATTTTGTTAGAGTTCTTAGAGTCTAGTTTACCCTAAATCCTGAATTATGTCTATATAAAGGGCCAAATAAGCATCTCCAATATTCCACAAATTCACGGGATATTCACAAAGAGATCAACGATCTTCAAAGTCCCAATAAATTCATGGGATGTTTATAGATCAAAACTCTTTCTTCTTGATGTTTATAGATCAAAACTCTTTCTTCTTGATAATCAAATACATCAAGAAGATACACAAAACTTCCTTTCATGGAGATCAAGTCCAAATATTTCTACGTTCGAGAAATACGCCACTAACGGTCCTCGAATTACAGAGAAATCAAGACAAAACCTCCTTTCATGGAGATCAAGTCCAAATATTCCTATGTTCGAGAAACACGTCACTAACGGCCCTCGAATTATGGAGAAATCAAGAGAAAAGAATCAAGGGAGGAATAGATTTATACCCATATCGTTTATCAACAAAATAAAAAATTCTTGTTTCTTCATATTTTTATTTGTGATTGAAATTTATTTTTCATGAATTAAATTATGTTAGAAACATATACTCCCTCCGTCTGTGTCGTCATTTGACTGGACACAATATTTAATCCTAGAAATAAGTATTGACTTTGTTAAAATTACAAAATTACCCTTCTTAAAAAAGGAGTAATAGTATTTAAAATCAAGTGGGACCACTTTTAATTGAAAAACAAATAAAAAAGAAGTAATAGTATTTAAAGTCAAGTGGGATCACTAAAGGTAAAATTGTAATTGTGTTTTTAAAAACTTACCAAATAAAGAAAGACAACATTCTTTTTGAGACCGAGCAAAAAGGAAATAACGACACATAATTTGAGACGGAGGAAGTATATCTTAAGAAACAATTATATAAATTATGTGCACCTTGAAGAACACTGATGAATGTTGGTCGCAATGATTCTACCTGACGTTTTCCTCGAAAGTGACCCCAGGATCGAATCTCATGGTCAAGTTTCCTTTGCCCCAAAGTGACCCAAGATCGAATCCCATGATCAAGTTTCCTTTGCAACAAAACTAGTAGTAAGGATTCAAACCTGTGATGTCTTGCTTACACAACACACCTTTTACCGCGGGACTACTTCACTCATCTACTTTCATAGAGTTAAGTTTTATATATTATCCTAAAAATTATATTTGACCTATATATTTATATTTTCATTATTGCTTAAGACTCCCAGTCAATCAGACACGGTACTATTCCTTAATCGTCATTGGAACATTCTCGAATGCTTATGTTAAAATAAAGGTGCACTCGCACTTTTTAAATCCCTCTGACAGCTAATATTTATATTAAGTTAGACTGTCTATTAGATTGTCTATATCACACTTCTTGAGGTGGTATGCTTCTCCCTCGTGAAAAATTAGTTCATTTCCATGAACCTACCAAGAAGCAACAAGCATACAACTTCAACTACAATAAATGAGACATCTTCCATGAGATTTCAAAGAAAATTCCATACAGCTACTCCTTTCCCACATTAAAGTCCTTTCCAAAGTGATTTGACACTAAAGTTTGTTTCTTTATTCTTTATTACCTATACATGTATACACATAGCTACATACAAAGATATCACACACACGAAAAAAAAAGTCTTCAAATTAAGTCTCTTTGACACGTTCTCTTCATATTAATTACATTTTTCAAACGTCATGTATACACCGATGAAGAGCATGTTGAAAAATATGTTTAATGAGCGCATCGAAAAATATACGAAGAAAAACATAAAGATGAAGACTTGACAAAAATTAAACATTGAACATAAAATTATGAGGCTTGAAACACGCGCAAAACGTTTTCTTAAAAATAATATTTGTTCCCTCTTCTCTACGAGATTGGTATGAAATTTAATGCAAATAGTTTTAGTGTCTGTGTATATGACAAGTCTTTGGACTTCTGCACCAAGCAAATAGTACAGATAATCTTATTGGAAAGCAAGAAATCAAGAACTTGATCTTTTAGAAAGAAAATAACTCTTTGGAAAATGTTGTAAGGAAAGTACTATGTGAAAAGTTTCTCTAAAACTTTCTGTAAAGATGCACCGAAAGCTCAAGAGATAGGATATGATATAGAAGGGGTGAAAATCAAATGCTGAAAGGACACAACTATTCATCTAAGAGACACCTCTTCATCTAAAAATCATATCGATCTTATAAAAAAACACAATTTCATAAAAAAAAAAACAAATAATATTAATTATTAATTTATTTTAAATAAAAATCCAAGAGAGCAATCGTCATTGCCATGGAAGTAGTAAAAGAAATAATTTAACAATTTTGATTCAAGTAACAATTGCTGCGTTCTTTAATTATCAAATTATTTTTCTTTTTAACATTCATCAAATTATTGTTCACCAAGGGGATTTAATGCCGTATAAAGGAAAAACACTTGTGCTGCTTATATTCTCTTAAGACTTATAATAAACAATATCTGTGCTGTTTGAGGTGTCTGTATCATCAACATGCATGTATCATCGATATATTTGCTTGGTATTTCATGAGAAATTGACATAGATGTACCACAACCAGTCACGACAAAGAAAGTTTTGCTACCTTAATCTTCAAAATCGTAATAAAATCAAATTTGTAGAAATCGAATCAAATCAAATTTATTTTGATTTGATTACGATTGTCATTTTTGTCAATCCAAAATTCGAACCGATATGAAAAAATCAAACCAAACAAACTGAATGTCCACCCTACATGCAACTATTTACAACTAAATGTCTCTTTACATAAAATGTCGCCCTAACACATTCTTGCTTGGTAGCGCTAGTTATTTATCTCCATTTTAATTTTATTTTTTTTTAATTTCTCTACTTTTTTTTTTCTCATTTCCTTTCTTTTATGTCCCCTTTTTCATTTAATTATTTTATAAACTTCAATTCCAACTTTAAAAAATTTAAATTTTATGGCCAAACGCCTATTTTTTAAGGGAGGAGATATAAATACTCTAGCTTTTTGGTCCATTTTGTACACTTTTCCCTATTTTATCAAGATTTGAGGAATCCCAAGATCCGATCGGAACCAAACTTTGCCACCGAACTGAAAAAAAATATCAAAATATGCCATGTATTTTAAAAATTACCAAACTATTATGCATAAATTTTTTAACGGCAGACTACAAACGTCGTTAGATTTTTTGGAAAGTGCATAACTCACAAAAACTATGAGTTATCCATTCTTATTTTAACATAACTCATAATTTTTGTGAGTTATGCATTTTATTTTAACATAACTTACAAAAATTGTAAGTTATCAATTCTTATTTTAACATAACTCACAATTTTTGTGAGTTATCCATTTTTATTTTAAAATAACTTTCAAAAATTGTGAGTTATTCATTTTAACATTAAACAATGAAAAACGTTTTCGATCTTCTATCTAACATATAACTGCAGTGACCTTATCATCATACCAATTTTTTTTTCATGAAAACTAATGTAAAATATAAGCTTTTTAAATGTATAATGTATCCTTAAACATATTATAAGGATGTCATGAAGACTAATATCTAATGTAAATTTTCTAATAGATAATGTAAATATCTAAAGTATAGTATGACCATAAAACCAACAACGTATACAAGTAATATCTAATGTAAACTTTGTAATGTATAATGTAAATATCTAAAGTATAATGTGACCATAAAACCAACAATGTATAAAAGTAGTATCTAATGTAAACTTTGTAATGTATAATGTTAATATCTAAAGTATAATATGACCATAAAACCAACAAAAGCTTATGTGCCGAAAAAAGGAGGCGAGATTGGATGAGAGATTTTGAAATAACGTATAACCTTTAACTATTCAAAACTGTACAAATATGACCCCGATCATACGTGGTAAAACGTGCGTTCAACACGCAAAACTGAGCCCGTCTAACTTAAAATCTAAGGGCATAATACATAAATATGACCCCAAACTTGACACCAAATTATAACTTTGACAATGCACAAATATGACCTTTAACTATTCAAAACAACACAAATATGACTTTTAAATGACTTTTCACTATTATTTTTTTCATAATTTTTAGCTCAAAGATGAAAATGACATCTAATTTCTTTTGTCATTGCGGAAAAAGAGTAATATTGAAGATTTATTAATTAAGTGGGTCAACCTCATACGAAAAAATTGCGCGGGTATGTAAATATATTATAAAGCAGAGGGCGAATTTAAGTTATATAATATATCTAAATATAATTTATTTAAATATTAAATTAAAGATGAAGATATACTAATAATAAAAAAAATTATAATTTTAATAAAACGTTATTAAGGATATTAGTAGTATATTAAATTAACGTTATTAAAACGTTATTAAATTAATGCAGGAGTGGACCTACGTGGTTGCTATGGGGTTCACCCTAAACCCCTCGGTAAAAAAATTACGTTGTATATATAAGGTAGAAAATCTATATTTATGTACGTATATTAACGTTGAACCACATGAAACAAGACACTTAGATAGTCCAGTGGTGTTATTTACTCTTCTTGGACGCTTCCTTCAGCCTACTGTGTGGGTTCAATCCCTATGAATGACTGTTCTTTTTGTGCTGCTGCTATAGAAATAAATAAAATAATAATAAAAACGATGTCGTTTTCACACAAAAAGAAAAACTTTGACAGTGCACAGATATGACCTTTAACTATTCAAAACTTCACAAATATGGCCTCCCTCCAAGTTAGCCCTTTTAACGACGTGGCACCGTGTGATTGGATTACCTTTCCACGTAGGCGCGAGTGAAACTCACGCATGAGGTTGCAAAATCGGAGGTCATATTTGTTCAGGTTTTGAATAGTTAAAGGTCCTATTTGTGCATTATCAAATTTTAAGGTCAAATTTATCATTTAGTGTCAAGTTTAGGATCATGTTTATGTATTACCTCTTTTTAGTTTGGTGGCATAGTTTGATTCCGGACTCCTAAAGTGGTCGATCCGGCCCATTTTCAACCCGACCCGGACAACTAAACAAAGCAATATACATAGGCGGGTCTAGAAATTGCCGCCATTTTTCCATTTTCCCTTTTACTTGTTCTTCCAACTTCCAGAAAGTTTCAACTCCGATCAACTTTCTGGCGAACCACCACTGCACCATGGCGGAGCACCACCCTTCAACGACTTCCATATTCCCCGGAAAATCCTCCGTTCCTTCAAACGACACCGTTTTCTTCTCCATATACCCCGACTTCGCCTTTAACCTTTACATAATACCCACTACCCGAACCAATCAACTCCACTTCCTTCACACCGAAATCCTCCGGTTCCTCTCCCCTTACACTTCTTCTTACATCTATCAACACCACCCCTTCAGTCTCACCCCCACCCCCTCTACCCCCACTACCCCACCTTCCCTCTCCGGCCATCTCCGTTACGGCGATAACATCGATGATGAATGGTTCGTAGTCTTCCTCCTTTTCCAAATATCTCATAAATTCCCAGATGTATCTATCCAAGTTTATGATTCTGATGGAGAATTTTTACTAATTGAATCCGCTTATCATCTCCCTAAATGGGTCAACCCGGATAGTGTACCTAATCGGGTTTTTATCCGGGGCGGGTTACTTCACATTATACCGAATTCGTTACTTCCCGGTACTCCATCAGTCTTCGATTCGGTAAGATTGTTGAGCAGTGGAGTCGGTTCGGAGCAAAGTCGAGCACCCGAAGGAGTACAGAAGCAGTTGGAGAGTAGGTTGAGGGAGTATCCGGGGAGAATTGAGAAAAATGTGCATAAGGTTAGGGTTAGGGTTCCGGTGAGTGTAGCGAAAGTGTTGAAGCACGAGGGGTGTTTGATATCGTTAGCTGTAGAAGGGTTTTACGATAGGGATATTGATACGATGAAGTATGCGGGGAAGATGGAGAGGTTTTTAGGGGAGAGGGGTAGTGCGGAGGAGTTGGTGAGGGTTGTGGTTAGGATGAGTAGGGCAATGTATGCACAGTTGATGCAACAGACGTTTACGGCGCCCAAATGTTATCCTGCATTGCCACCTAGGAGTGATGTGGAGGGGTATAAGGAAGCGGAGCTGGGAATGAAGATTGCTTGTGGATTTGAGATGATTTATCAGTTGAAGAAGAGGCAGTGTATGGAGGGAAAAGGGAGTAGTTGGGACGCGTTTATGCAGAGTTTAGAACGGAACGGGCATTTTGAAGGGTTGTTACCGGGGTCATATCTGTATAAAAGATTGAAGCTGAATGCTGAGTTGTATTACAAGGATAGTTCACTGCTTGAGAGAGAAAGGTATCGCTTGCTTGTTAGTTTATATTAAAGTTTCAATCTTTTTTGATGAAATTCTAGATGATGCACTTTGACAACGTATTAGAATTTGTGACAACGAGATTTGGTATCTGGCATTTGGTGCATATATGTCTAATTATCTTTCCTGCCAGGAGGAGGGTGTATGCAGTGCTAGTTTTCTAGGATACTCATGTATTACATTTCAGTTATGTTGAATTGAACGTTATTATGGGAATGGACTGGTTGTCATCATATTACGCTAAGCTAGTTTGTCGAACCAGTTGTTATGTAATCATTGTAGAGACACAAAACAAAAAGGTTTGTTTCATTGTTAGAATATCACTGATAATATCTGCAGATTGGTTAAAATATTTCATAGTGTTCATATTGTCGGGATAATTTCTGCATGTTGGGTTAAATATGGGCATTGCCTTATCTGGATCTATCTGGTACCATTTGCAGATTCATGAATCCTAGGCTAAAATGTCTCTTGGGTGTGTCTGTGTAGCTATGTCTCTTGATTTTGCTTCTTTCTTTGATGATACGACAGCTTATGACCATCCCTCATGGTTTTCCGATATTGAGTTTAAATTGTTGTTTATTGTCCTATGTGCCCTAGATGTCAGAGTGAAAATTTGAAGCTTCTATATAGCGGAATTTGTGTGTACATAAATGATAAGGGTTTTGTAAACCTTTTGCCTTACTAAAAGAGAAGTTTGAAAGTTCTATATAAGTGACATGGTCATATTGTTTACTGTAATGGTCCTTTGTTTTCTGCTTGATTTACCATTTTTCCCTCTTATTGCTCAATATACTGTATGAGATGGCCATGTGTGTCTAAGTATTCCTTAACTTGCTGCTGACCAATACTGGAAAAAAAACAGTGCTATGCTAAGTGCTCCAGTGCAAAGAATAGATGAGATCCTTGCCCTTCCTGAGTCTGCTGATGACTTTAAGGATCAGGAGCTACCACCATCTGATGATGATTCATGGCTTTATGGTGGGGAGGATGAGCTAAATGCTGTTCTTCAAGAGAGGCAAAAGGAGATGGAACTTTACAACTCAAAAAAGAAACAAAAATCAAAAGAGCAGGATGGCCCCAGCAATGGTTCTGATAATTTTGATTTAAAAGATATATCGAAGTCTATGCAAGCATTTGTTACGAAAGTGGCCAGCTATGAAGGTGCAGAGGTTCCAGAAGACAGGTTTTTGTCCTTCATATCTCTCATTTTAGCATGTGGAGTAGCATATACTTGGTATCTTTTATTTTATTCTTATTGGCAATTGATTACATTGTAGCATCTAATAGTTAATAGTTTGGATTTGTGCTATTTCAATTTTACTTGCTAAGTATAGTGATTGTTTTTTAAAGTATTCTGGTGTGCAAGAGTAAAATTAGATGTGATAGTTATGAAGCAAATTGCGTCATCAATTTGGTCATAAATATTAAATTCCTTGTAATAACAATAGATATAAAGTCATAGGAAGGCTAGTTTGGTTAATCCCATCGTATCTATATTCTTTTTAGCAGCATTCCTTTTGGTCCGTCAGTATCTTATTTTGTGTTATCCCATCTCCAATAGGAATCTTAAGGGCGTGGACTTTGATGTGGATCTCTTTATGAAAGACATGGAATCGTTTGTGAGGCGTCAAGGCAATGAAGACACTGGCAGGGATGTTGATATAGGAGAAGGGTCATCATCAGATATGGAGTTTGGTGAGTGTTTTATTTAATCTCTCTTAAGTCAATCTTTTTGGTTGCACTAGTCAAATGCTATGCACCTTTACATGCAGGTTAGAATTTGTTCCTTATTTGTACTATTGGTGGCTCTGTGCCAATGAAAATTCCTAGTCTAGATGGGTATCTCCCTGCTTTTCGTTTGTCTTTTATTTTTCCTACTATTATTTGGTTGCTTTTGTTACCTTTTTTGGGGGAGGGGTGAATGGGATGTGAGACTTGCTTCCCGTAGGCTGGGCTTGGTTGGGATAGGGTAGTGGGGTGCCAGATCGTTTTCCTCCTCTTTAGGAGGTGAAGTGATTGTAAGGAGGTCAGTTATCCCTCCATGGCAGCTTTTACCTGTCCAACTTTAATCTGTCCAATATGGATAATATCCCTTTTATATAGGGAAGTTGAGCAGGTAGCTTTCCCCCCCTCTTCCTGGAGGAAGTAACGTAGTATTAGTGAATGGTTGAGTTCACCTATTTTACGCAATCCCAAATCCTTCTGGAAATACTATTGGATTTAATTTTTTTTGTGTGGGGGTGGGGGAATATGCTAAAAGTTGTAACATGTTCACTCATCAAAAAGAAAAAAAAAATCATCTTCTACATGTTAAAAGAAAATGCTGACTAAGAAGAAAAAGTGACATCTATTGCACATACAGATGAATCTGAAGATGAGATTGGCGATGAGGAAGGTGCTGCTTTCATGCATTCGTATTCGGACGCTCTGAATGAAGAACTGAAAGGCACCACACTAAGTAATACCTTTGTTCGTGCAAATGGAGAGTCCGTCAAGAAAGATGAGGTTAGTCTATGCTTCCAATAAAATCATATGTGTCTTCTAATCCTGCCTGGAGATAAGCTTTCAGCTGGTAGCAATACTCCTGCTAATGCTAAATTTACAGTCGATATTTGCCCCAAAATCGTTCAGCATTAACACGTGTAGAGTCATGATTTCTCTATTGCTGAATCACTCATTGGACGAATATATGTTGTATCAGGGAACATCTACTGCTACAGAAAGCATGGAAGAGGAGTTCACTCCAGTAGATGTTGATTTCAATCTCGTAAAGAATTTCCTCGATTCCTTTTCTTCTCAAGACGGACTTCCAGGACCTGCCTCTAATCTGCTTGGACTTATGGGTCTTCAGCTACCACCAGATGCTCCTAGCAAAAGGAAATAAGAAGCATATGCTTGTCGTGCAGCTTATTTCTCGACTCCCTTTTTTCCCATTCAAATTCCAGTCTTTTGATGGCATTTCGAGTTTTTCCATTTGATATGAACTTATAAATACTTTGATGGGGATGTTGAATGTTGTATATCACCTGTTTGTATGAGTTTATATAATTCGTCTTCTCCTTGGTTCCACTACATGTAAATGTGGACCATACACAGCCAAAACACACACACAGAAAAGTTTGTGTACTTAAATAGCAAAAAAGAAATTGTTGGCTTTTCATCAGTCGTTGCGCGCGCTAGCCCTAGCCTAAGCCTATGATCTTATATAGATAACAAATACGGTAAGAATTACGTGTGTCGGATTCTTCAGAAGTTACATGAATAGCTATACATATTATAGCAGCTTCTTGCTTGTGAGTTAGCTTGTGTGTGTCGGATTCTTCAAAAATTACATGAATAGCTATACATATTATATCAGTTGCTTGCTTGTGACTTGTGAGTTAGCTTCACACAACAACATATCTAGTGTATTGCCACAAAATGGGGTGTGGAGAGGGTAAAGTGTACATACGACTACATCTGATGAAGTAGAGAGACTGTTTTTGACAAATTTCTAATTCAAAATAGATAACAATAAAGACAAAAAAAAAAACAAAAAACATAAAAGCACGGCTAGATAATAAAGAAAACAAGGTATCCATAAAATAATATTATAAATTATCTATTTGAAATTCAAAACACACCAAAACAAATAACTTCAGGCATAGATACAACTTACAAACAAAATAATTATCTTCATGCAGGGTTTGGATAAAATAACTACATCTCAACAAGTGGGATGTAGATAATTCAACCTTCCCACGAAACACGTTAATATTTGCAATAGTATTAGACTCAAAAAGTATATACATATAACTTTTAGATACCTTTAGTCAAGTCAATAAAAAAAGAAAATGGACCAAATTTTACTATGAGCACCACTAATCCTAGATTAGAACTTTGGAATTAACAACTAACGATTCATACAGGTATTAAATACCGGGTGAAAAATTAATTAAAAAATAGAAAATGGATAAATATATCTTCGAACTATAATAAATGATACATATATACCTTCCGTCATATTTTGGATACATATATGTCCCTATCGTTAATGAAATGGTACGTATATAGTATATACCCCTCACACTAACAGTAGAGACATATGTATACCCAAAGTATGATGGAGGATATATATGTATCATTTATCATAGCTCGAGAGTATATTTGTCCCTTTTCTACTTTACTTTTATTTTTTAATAATTAACACAACTCCATTACTCGATTGGGTTTTAATTGGGACCGGATTGGGTAGTGGATTTAGGTTTAGTTATTTGGGATTAAAAAAATTAAAACAGAAAAGAAACAAATATACCTCCGAACTATGATAAATGGTACATATATACCTTCCGTCATATTTTAGGTAAATATATGCCCTATCGTTAGTATGAGGGGCATATGCGTATGATTTTATTAGCGGTAGGCATATATATGTACCCTAAATATAATAGAAGGTATATACGTACAATTTATCATTGTTCGGGGATATATATGTTCCTTTTCCGATTAAAAATAATTGAAACAAGTCTTATGTTATCTTCCAATGTAGACAAACATCATCATATAAATTGGGACGAAATAGATTTTCTATAGTAGACGATCAGTTTGATAATTCATATTCTCTCTATTTCAAAAAAGAATTATCTATTTTTCTTTTTAATCTGTTCAAAAGAGAATTAAATCTCCTTTCTTTTTTTTTGGCAATACTCTGATCTCAACTTTGAACGTGTATATTTGAAACCACAAGATTCAAGCGCATTTTGATACATTTCACATAATTTTAATTTAAAATCATAAAATTTAAAAGTATTTTTATTTTCTTAAATTTAATACTGAGCTAAAGTAAAAATAGATTATTCTTTTCGAAACGTTTCGAATAATTAGATTGGAATAATTATATTGTTTCCTCTTTCTTTTTCATTGCCTTTTTTAAAGGGCAAGTATTACATACTTGACTTTGATTCTCGATAAATAAAAATAAACGGAGGGAATATTATAAATAAAAGTTAAGAACATCTCCCAATCAATATAAGAAAAATACCATACGTTTATTAGAATAACAATAACAAAATCCCACTCAAAATAATTTTTTCTTAAAAAAAAAGACTAGAATTTTTTTATTTTTTTTAATTATGGCAACGGCGGCGATTGATTTATTGAAGAGTGAAATTCCGGTGGAGGAAGATGAACCGTTGATTCTCTCCGGCGACATTAACACCGGTTTAGTACTCGTTGATATCGTTAATGGCTTTTGCACCGTCGGAGCTGGCAATTTGGTAATTTTAATTATGTTAGTTTACATATCATTTAATCTAATTTGTATGTATTATGTACTTTTTTTTTTCTTTTTGGATCTATATGAAATAGACAACAAAAAGATTTTTTTTTTTTAAATCAATTTAAAAGAATCTGTATGATCCATCTGTCCTATTTTGTTTGGATCACTTTCTAATTTTTAATTAAAGTTATTCAAAATTGTAGTAACTTGTAAATACTATTATAATAATCGTGATATCTCATTAACTTGCATGCAACTCGACTAATTTACACATGACTTGGACATTTAATATTACTTTCTCAACCAAAAAATATTATAATCGTGATATCTCAGTTAACTTGCATGCAACTCGACTAATTTACACGTGACTTGGACATTTAATATTACTTTCTCAACCAAAAAATGTAATAATCATAATATCTCAGTCAACTTGCATGCAACTCGACTAATTTACACCTGACTTGGACATTCAATATTACTTTCTCAACCAAAAAATATAATAATCGTGATATCTCAGTCAACTTGCATGCAACTCGACTAATTTATACCTGACTTGGACATTCAATATTACTTTCTCAACCAAAAAATATAATAATCGTGATATCTCAGTCAACCTGCATGCAACTCGATTAATTTACACGTGACTTGGACATTCAATATTACTTTCTCAACCAAAAAATATACTACTTTAAAATTTGTACATTTTCTATAATCGTAGTATCTTGGTTAGTTTGCATGTACTTCGATTAATTTTACGAAGTATTATCGCTCACTAGCACAAGTATCAGATAGCTCTGTTTGCGTGACTTGGACATTTGAAATTAATACCTTACCTTCTCAACCAAAAAATATACTACTTTAAAATTCATACTTTCTTCATAATCGTTGTATGTCGGTCAATTTGTATGCAACTCGACTAATTTTATAGTATCTGCTATCTCTCACTAGCAAAGGTATTGAATAATTCTCAACCAAGAAAAGAAAACGTTAAAATTCATATCTTTCTTATAATCATGGTATCTCGGTCTACTTGTGTGCAGCTCAACTAATTTCATAGTATTGGCTATCTCTCACTAGCAAAGGTACCGGATAACTCTCAACCAAAAAATATACTTCAAAATTCATAATCTTTTTTAATAACAATGGTGTCTCGGGCAACTTGCATGCACCTCGATTAATTTCACAATATCTTCTTTCACTAGTTCAGGTACCAAACAACTCTGTCAATCTGACTTTGACATTCAAAAGTAATACCTTGCCTTCTCGAAAATTAGTCGAGGTGCGAGCAAGCTGGTCCGGATATCATAGTTATCAAAAACAAAAAAATCAATACCTTACTTTCTCGAGTCTCAACCAAAAATTATACTTTAAAATTTTATATCTTTTTTGTAACTGTGTATCTCTGCCAGCTTGCATGCACCTTCCCTAATTTCACAGAATTTCATCTGAAGTAGAGAGGTTGTTTTCGATCGACGCCCACTCAGGACACACACACATATATATATATATATATATATAGACACACACACAAGTGTCTCTGTGATGAGTGTGTGTATACATGCATGTTTAATCGGGTTCGTGTGTTAGAAGCTAAATATAAAGTGTAAAAAGCAAGAACCCGAATTGGAAGTTTGATGAGTTATACTTTGAAGTCTTTATAGTAGTTCTGCAGTTATTTGTTCATGGAAGTCTTAGCTGCTTCTTTATTTTAGAAAAATAATTTCCCTATAGCCATTCTTCTTGATATTAGACATACACTATCCACCAATGTAAAGGTATGTTAAGCATGACTTGCATAACGTTTGGAACTTTTTAGCCGAATGACTGTACAAGTTTAATGATGGCCTATGTTGTTTCGAGTTCGGACTCTTCAAAAATGTCATCGGGGGCTTGTTGGATCCTTCAAAAGTAGTGCATTTTTGGAGGATCTGACATACAGTATCTACCAATGTAAAGGTATGTTAAGCATAACTCGCGTAAAGTTAGGAACTTTTTAGCCCAAGGACTGGACTGGTTTAATGATGGTCTATGTTGTTCGGACTTCAGACTCTTCAAAAATATCATCGGGAGCATGTCAGATCCTTCAAAAGTAGTGCATTTTTGGAGGATCCTACACGGGTGCGGCAACATTTTTGGAGAGTCCGGACAACGTAGATGATGGTGATTAAATTTATTAGAGAAGAAGCTATTGTTAGATTTCTTGATCACTTGAGCTGGAAATTAAGCTGGTCTACTGCTGTTTCTATGTAACATTACTTCTAACTTGACGATAGCGATTCTTGGAAAATCATCTTTTTCTTTCCTTAAATGACTCTACTTTCTTGAGGTTCAGGATCTGCACGGAAGAGAATTTTGTATAATAATCGAACCTTGCATCTTGAAGGTTTTTATGTAGGATCTCCACTAGGGAGCTTCGTTCATTCTATGCAATCTTCTTTGATTTGTTTCGTTCTCTCTATCACTCTCTGTCTCTTTCTATTCATATGTTGTTCCAACGTTTGTTTCTCTATCATTTCGGTGATTGTATTGGGTAAATTTCAATTTGGACAAAGCAATTCATGTGATCCTTATTCCTTCTGTTGTTCTTTTTAAAGTATTGATTATTCGCTTTGCTATAGGCTCCAGTAGCACCTGATAAACAAATTTCAGCAATGGTTGATGAGTCGGTTAAACTTGCAAAAATGTTCTGTGAGAAGAAATGGCCTATTTATGCTCTTTGTGATTCTCATCATCCGGATGTGCCTGAACCACCTTATCCTCCTCATTGCATTACCGGAACAGATGAATCTAAGTTGGTTCCTGGTTAGTCTTTCCGCGTGTTTCTGTCCGTTTAGGCTAAGGTGGTGTTTTCGATTTCATCAAGTGTGGTCTTTTTACCATCATGTGCAGCTCTGCAGTGGTTGGAAAATGAACCAAATGTAACACTCCGATGCAAGGATTGTATTGATGGGTTCCTTGGTTCGCTCGAGAAAGATGGATCTAATGTCTTTGTAAATTGGGTGAAAGCTAATGCAATTAAAGCTGTAAGTATCATCATATGTCATGAATTGATCAAAATTTGTTTCCATTCCGTTCTATCTTGGATTTGGTCTGATAAGTTATGAATTTGTTGGTTTAGATATTGGTTGTCGGGATATGCACAGACATATGCGTGCTTGATTTTGTGTGTTCTACGTTATCTGCAAGGAACCGTGGATTTCTCACTCCCTTGGAAGATGTGATCGTATATTCCCAAGGCTGTGCTACTTTTGATCTTCCAGTCCAGATAGCCAGAAATATAAAAGGAGCTTTGCCTCATCCACAGGTGAGCTGATACGATATATACATGCGTTGCAGAATGATATTATGTATATCGCAGTGTCACTTGATGCTTTTAGTTTCCTCTAATACTCAAAGAAGTTACAACAATAAAAGCAACATACCGGTGTAACTCCACAAGTGGGGTTTGGGGAGGGTGGTTTGCACAGCCTTACCCTATCTTGTGAAGGTAAAAAGTTGTTTCCGATAGACCCTCGGCTCAAGTAATGCATAATACTCAAAGAAATTAGTGAACAATATATCCAGCAAAGGACGAAGATGTGTTGTTTGATAGATGACGGAGATTCTCCATATTGGAAAATGAGACTATTATGTATTGACTGTTTCACCTTTCTCATCATTTGCTATATTTGCTGTATAGGAATTGATGCATCACATAGGCCTTTACATAGCCAAAGGAAGAGGAGCAAAAGTAGTTTCGCATATCTCATTTGACACAACGACTAAGGAGACCTAATTGTTGAACTCAGAATGGAACTGCTAGAGCTATTGCAGACCTCACAAAGAGCTTCTTAGCTTGCTTAGTCTATGTTAAGGTATATAAAGATAAATTTGTCCATAGGCAACTTTCTTGTCCAGTTGGATGTGCAGCTAACTTTGTTTGTTCCAAAGCTACTTATACTTGTTCCGTATTGTATTAATTATCACACGGTCAATGCCAAATAAATTTGTCAATAGGCAACTTTTATTGTTCAGTTGGATGCGCAGCTAAACTTTTCTTGTTCCAAAGCTACTAGTAATATTTTCGCCGTATTGTATTAGTTCTTGCTATATTGCTCAGTCCATGCCAAATTGACTATTAGAATCATAAATTGGCATAACTTGTGAAGTTGTTGTCATGTGACTAGGAGGTCACGTGTTCAAACCGTGGAAACATCCTCTTGCTAAAGTCAGGTTAAGACTGCGTAGAATAGACCCTTGTAGCAGGAGCCTAAGTTTCATAGACTCTTCACTCTCGATGCCGCACCCGTGTCGGATTCTCCAAATATACACTAGTTTTGGCGAATCCAACATGCACCCATTCACTTTTTTGAAGAGTCCGAGCAATATAGACAGGGGCTTTAGTGGAGTGGCTGCCTTTTTTATGGAATGAACTACCAACTGATTAAGAGTTGCACCTTGTAAAACATGCTTGCAGATTGGCTATGCTATGAAGGGCTATTGAAAAGTGATACTGGCAAATGAAGAATGGTACTGTTTACACTAACTTACACATCAAGACAATACATACAATCCCCAAAACCTTCTCACTTACAACCAAAAAAAAAAGAAAAAAAAAGTATAACCAACATTCCTTGTCTATCCAGATACATGTAAAAAGTACCTGGAAAAGATTGAGAACAAAGGGGAAAACCAAAAAGGAGAAGAAAAACAAGAGCAAGATAAAAACATCTATAAAGGTACTCCGCCTTTCAGGACCTGGTATTTCCTATTGCTATGAAAAAACGAGCGCTTGGACTTCTTTACTTTCGCTCCAAAGATGAAAGCTCGTAAAGGTATCCTTGACCTACTTGCTGAGTTTGTCAATTGTGGTTGACCTCCACTGACATCAAACTCCTGATCCAGTTTCCTTAATGTCTTCTCAACGTCTACTTGAAGTGTAGTTACATGCTCTACACCAGCTTCCAGTTCCTCTCTTACCTTGTTGTTTTCTTGTTTCATGTTCAAAACTTCGCCTTGGAACTTTGCAGCTTGGTGGCTGCTGAATTTGATTTCATCTTCTTCAACTCCGTCCTTTAGTGCTTTCGTAATTTCCTCTTGAATGCTGCATAAAGACGAGAACCTACGTTTCAGTTCATCTTTTAGTGACAAGCTTTGTTCTAACCAGACTGTTAGCTCATTCTGAATCTCCCTGAGGTGTTTATATATAGGCCTGATTTCTGATTTCAGGTCTGTTTTGGAGCTGTCCTCTTTTGTTTCTTTGTCTCGTAGTGTTGAGATTTCGTCCTGCAAATCTTGGGCGGTGGTCTTGAACTTTTGAATCTGATGAAATGCTGAGCTAAATCTTAGCCAGAAATCCAAGTTTTCGTCTAGCAATGCATCAATGCCCATCCGGAGTTTCTCTTCAACTGGCGAGAGGGATGAACGTTGATCAATCAAAATGATCTTGGCATCCTGTTCATCGTTGTCTACCCCTTCAGCCGAGTCCTCAGGTTTTAAGCTTCGATCATCAGAAGGATTGAGATCTTGCTGCTTTTCTTCTTTTGAATCGGAACTTTCAGAAGCATTTCCTTGAACAAGACTCAACTTTAGACGTAAACTTTCTATCTCTGCATCCTTCTTCATAATAGCACTTTTAAGCTCTCTTATCTGCAATGTGACTTCGAATTCCGTGTCTCTTTCTTTCTTCTCCATTTCAATCAGCTTCCTCTTTAATTCCTTGTAATTCCTGAGAATTGTTGTATATTCTGTTAAGAGGATCTTTTCTTTATCCTCCAAACCAGTCAACAGCATTTGCTGCCATGTAAGGTCATCGTCTTTCTCCTCTTCTTCCTGTATTTTTGGCTCATTATGACCGCTATTTTCAGACTGAGATGAGACTTTATCTTCAGCTTTTTCAGCTGATGTTGGCTTCAGAATTTCGACGTGTTTCTTTGGGGGTTTTGTAACTTCGTGGACTTCTTTATCACTAATAGCTGTACCGGGATCTTGTTCTTTCTTGACCTCACTTGCGGTAACATGGTCTTTCCTCTTTTCTGTCTCTTTTAGTGACCTGATATCAGCAAGAGTCTCCTCTTCATCTTGAGATGATTCCGTCTCATCAACCTCTTCATCTGATTTCACACTCGTCAATTTGAACGATAACTGGCCAAGACTGGTATGAGCTTCAGCAAAGTGAGTCTTAAGGCTGCTGTTTTGATTTTCGACATCTTTGTTTAGATCCTGAATACCCTTCAACTTTTCCTCTATCGCAGTCACTCTAACGTTCAGATTGTGTGTGTCCTCCATCGGAATAGCTTTCTTATCGTCTTCCAAAGTCTGAACTTGTGAGTGAAGTCCGCCGGCTTCTGTTCGTAGTCTCTCAATTAGAACAGTTTGAGTTGAAACCGCTGCTTCTAAGCTGACCACCTTACTCACAAGCTCATCAATCTTCGCTGCCAATTGTGTCACCGTTAGAGAGGACATAGAGCTTGCATCGAATTGATCGTTGATCTTGCCATGCATTGACAACGAATCTATTTGCTCACCGACTTCTTGGCTCGTGCATTGAGATGATTCATCTGTTACCACACCAGATTCGTCATCTTTTTCATCTGGTTCTGATTCATCAGAAGGATCCCCTAAGTACTTTTGCCTGAAATACTTAAGTTTCTTACGAGCTTCTTCGATCTTCTTGAACTCCTCTTTTGCATCTTTGGTCGACTGATCTTGTTTCTCCTGGAGCTGAGCCAACGTTTCTTGACACGATTTTAGTGCTGCTTCGGCCATCAAGGTCCTCGCCTCATCATCCTCAATAACCCGAGCCTCACCGAATTCATCCTCCAAACTGCAAATCTTCTGATGCTTCTCAATAATCTGGTGCTCGATTTCCATGGTCTTCGCTATCCCACTCTGGTAAGAGCTTTTCACGAACTCTTTCACAGTTTGCAGAGACAATATCTCTCTCTGGAGCTTGTCAATCTCTTCAAGCGCCTCGTCTTTTGTCAAACCAGATTTTGGTGCATCTTTATTTGAATCTTTTGCCTTGTTAGTTGATTTCTTGCCTAGAAATTGCTTTGTGCCTGTTTTCAACAGACCTTTCATGTCTTTAACAGGAGCCTTTGGAGGTACACTTGGTATATTTGCTCCAGTTTTTGGTGTTTGTGGGAAACTTTTCGGTATCTTTGGGGTACCATAATCATCTTCTTCATCCATCGCGAGCTGAATTTGTTCTGGAAAAAGTGTTGCAATGGTGCTGTTGGCACTCTGCAACTCCCTTGACAACTTGTCATATCGTTCAGCCAATGCTCGATAGGCACGATAAGATTCTTCCACAAAGTTTATTAGCTCTGGCCTTTTCTTGTAGTACATTTCTGCTCTTTTGGCAAATGAATCTCCATCTTCTTCAATGAGCTTGATCACATCTTCCACCTTCTCTTCCATATCTGTTACGACACAGGTACAATTACAACTTCCGATGGGTTGAGATGGGCTTAATGGAACAACATAGTTAGGGATGATTCATATAGCTGACCCCAACTTGCTCGCGACTGAGGTATAGTTGTCTTTGTAACGTGCCAAAACCATATTAAGAAAACTTTTAGAATGACATTACAAGAGGGCATTTAAAGAAACTGGCAAAATGATTTGATTCCTATAGGTGCCAGTTCTATCGGAAACAACCTCTCTACTTCATTTGAGGTAGTGTTATGGTCTTCGTACGCATTACCCTTCCCAGACCCACTGTGTGGGAATACACTGGGTATGTTTTTGTTGTTGTAGGTGCCAATATTTGAAACACATCAATTTGTTATCTTTACTTAATAAGATTGTGCAATCTGTGTCTTTCTTGGTAAATTTTTGATTATATTTTCCTATTAATTTGTAACTGAATAAACAATAAGAACATAAAAAGAACTTGAAATTTATGGTGCAAAAAAAATCATTTTTGTTCATCTAACAACATTAGATCTTATTCACATTTGAACAATTTTCATCAAGAATCATAACCGCGTTGAAGGGTAGAGTGGCAAACTCATTATTCATCAAGAATCATAACTCCATCGAAGGATAGAGTGGCAAACTCATTATTCATCGCGAATCATAACCGCATTGAAGGGTAGAGTGGCAAACTCATTATTCATCAAGAATCATAACCCCATCGAAGGATAGAGTGGCAAACTCATTAGTCATCAAGAATCAGAACCCCATTGACGAGTAGAGGGGCAAACTCATTATTCATCGCGAATTAGAAACTCATTGAAAGTAAAGGAACGAGTTCATTATCCATCGAGTTTCAAAACATATGTTAAAAGAAAAAAACATACCTTGAAGGCTTTGTTCAAGCCATTTAGATTGTTTGGTTCTAATATGGCTAGCAGCCCACCATGAATAAGCATTAGTTGCAGCTCTTTGCAACATTTTGAACCAATTCTTGATCTTTTTTTCTCTATATATATACTTCTTTAAAAACAAAACAATCAACTATGAAACTCTTCCTCTATTTTTTTAATTTTTTTTTTGTTTCTCCTACAAGAACAAATAATACAGTATATCTTTTTTAAGGTAAGAGAAAGAGTTTCAACAACATGAGATAAGTTTTCTTGTTAATGAAATAGGATAGGAAATAGAATCATAGTTGAAAGGGACTAATAATACAAACTATGATGTTTGTTGTTTTGGTTTTTTTTTTTTTTTTTGTTTGTTTGCCTTTAATGTTCTATTATGGTTTTTGTTGGTTGAGAGTTGTTTTAGCACCAAAATAAATGTTGGACCCTTCTCTTTCCTACTAGCTTTTTTACAGAATCTTTTGTTGGGACAATAGCATTTTTAGTCCTTTGGTTATTGCCAAATTTAGATTATGGTCCTTCTGATATTTGATCAAGTATATTCAACTTTAATTACTTGAGATGTTCGTGCACTTTTGAGGTACGGTATGAGGCAGTGGTATAAACTGCGTAAACTCTATCCTCCCTTGACCCTACTTTTTAGGAATACACAGGATATATTGTTGTTGTTGTGCACTTCTAATCTCATTGTTTAACTGTTTTATCGTTTAATTATCAATATACTAAAATTGAAATGGAGCACATTCCACTTTACAGTGAAAATGTTGGAAAGGGTGTTAACTAATCGACAGAACTAAGTCTTCTTGCGATTGAAGAAGATCCATGGGAGATCGATAAGCCAAGTTGAATGAACGATATAAAGGTTTTGATAAGTCATATATCATAAGTATCAAAATTAACATTTATCAATAATCGAAGGACCAAAAATGCTATTTTTTTTCCTTTTGGCAAAACCAAAGGCAAAGGCATTGACAGCCAATTATGAAAGTAAATTATTGTGAACATGGCATCCACTGGCCTCTTTTAACAACTTGTCACATCGAAGAAAAAGAATTAGAAAAAACCAATAAACAAAAGAAGAAAATACCTTTCTTTCTCTTCGGAAAAAGAATCAGAAATATATTTAAACTTTTACGAAATTTATCGCAACACGCTCCAACTTTTTGGGGACCGTATGACTCGCCTCGACTATTTACTATCGTATTTTTGTGGCATATATTTCTCCAGCTGAAACACTTCAGATCCTTACACGTTCAGTGTGTGTATTCACGCAGTGGTCCAACTGGACAAATATATGTCACAGAAATACGATAATAAATAATGGAGGAGAGTCATAAAACCCCCCACAAAATTAAGAAGTGTTACAATAAATTTCGCGAAAGTTTGAATATATTTAGAAACTTTTTCCCTTCTCTTTGTCCTAAAGTTTCTCTTTTATTTTATTTCTTTGGGTACATTAGAAAAGGCTAAAGTTTTGTTCTTTTAACTAACTTTTAAATATTTGTATGTTTGCATATATAGTACAAATTGCTGCTTTTGGCCTGTCATTAACTAACTTTCGGTTAGATTTTAAAAAAAAAAGTTTTTCTCTCTAATGTCCCTAAGATATTTTAGTAATTTTACGGATGGTTATTCAACTTTTATTTTATCATCATAGAGTTATTAAATTACTTTTTTAATAAAAAAATTTTATTCAACTTATCGAAAGTCGCTAATCTTTTATAACAATGTCAAGTGAAACTCAACATCTCAAATTAATGTTATATTAGTTCGATATACGTTTTGCGTCTTCATCATTTTGAACTCGTGTCAAGTAAGACTCATTACATGAGGGTTCTTGAAGTCGGGGCTTGTGATTAAGGATGTGAGACTTTTATCTATTCTGCCACAACCGTTGACAACATCTCAAGCGAGTCACTGGGGGCGACTAAATATAAATTCGTATCGAAAAGTTCCATGTTATTTTACTCTCTTTCTACATGAGTTTTTTTTTTTTTTTGGGGAAAAATTCAATTTGAATAGGTCTTATTGATAATCAAAATAATCATTAAAAAACTAGGGCCGTGATCTCATGATAACAACTACATCAAATAAATTATGTGAGTAATTATATAAAATACTTCTCATCATGATCTGAGCTTAGATATTTAATAATTGGGGAAAAGGATCTTTAAATAATATTCAAAAAGAAATTCCCAAAACAAATTAGTACTAATATTTTACAATTAATGGTGTAAATATTTTCATCATGAGCACTTAAAAAGAAAATTAGAAGCTTCATAGTACTTTCTTTAATTTTCTATTAATACCCACCCTAACACCCAACCCCCACTCCCACCCCCACCCCAAATCCACCCATCCACCCACACCTAATATAACATGATTGTAACATGCAGTGACAAATAATTTTCTTTTACAATGTGAGGTCTGAGTCAACTTTCATATCCCGATACATAAGTGGGGGTGTGGGAAAGATAGAATAATATATCCAATATAATTTCTAAGTGGGGTGTGGCATGTGGGGAGGATACGATGTACGCAGACTTGTAACATGCAGTGACAAATAGTTTTCTTTTGTAATGTGGTGTATGAGTCAACTTTTATAGTTCGGTTACATACGAGGCCTGCAAGGAGGGTGGGATAATATATCTAATATAGTCCCTAAGTGAGGTGTTGATACAAGTACGACCGTGATTATGAACCAATACGTAAAGACTCGAGCTCGGGTGACTGCCCAACCAATGGAATAAGTTTTGAAGTGTAGAGAAGAAGTCTCAACACTCCAAAGCCATCCAATATGCACACTCCAAGGCCGTCCCTTTGCCATGGCTCATTAAGGGCATTTTAGTCACTTTGTAATAAGTTGTAACCTAGGTTACAAATAGAACATATTAGGTCATTTTCTCATAACTTAGAGGATATTTTGAGAGCTCTTTGAGGGTGTTCATATAAGTGTGGATATCACTTGTGACAAGTGTGGAAGCACACTTGTGTTGGTTGCTTGTTTTGAAACGTTGGTTGCTTGGGGATTCCGTTCCTTTGAGGTCACCGTAAGAACTTGATGTTATTTGTATGAATTCTTGGGTCTTAGTGTTCAATATACACTTTGGCTCATAGTGTTTGTTCATTGTGTGTCAAGTTATCTATCATTCTATCTTATTATTGTTGTTGTGTTCATTCTCGGTTTTGGGTATCCAAATCTGAGACCTTGTTGTGTCATTTTTGTTCTTGTTATTGTGTTGTAATCTTAGTTTGTGGCTTGCTTATTATAGGTGTTGAACACCTTAGAATCTTGTTGTTATCGTGCTTGTATTGTTACTGTGTAGTGAATCCGAGAGGGGTCACCAAAAGGGGTCCTCGGTTCTTCAAATCATGGACTGTTTTGGTGTGTGTTAGTGTCTTCCTTGTCGATCTTGTATCAGGTGTGGCGTGTGGCGAGGGTAGGGTGTACGCATGCAAACTTATAACATGTAGTGACAAATAATTTTCTTTTATAATGTGGTGTTTGAGTCAATTTTCATATTTCGATTACATAAGTGGAGTGCGAGGAGGGTAGGATAATATATTCAATATATTCCCTAAGTAGGATGTGGCATGCGGGGATGGTAGAATATACGCAGATTTAGTCTCTACAGATATGGAATAGAGAAGTCAGAATTTGCTTTCGATGGATCATTTTTGAGAAAATATATGACAGTTTCGTAGCAAAATACAAAACAACTAAAATGGAAAATCAAGACAGACTAAAAAGAAAAAAATATATATAGACAAATTACGTGCCTTATATAAATGTGATGAATTTCTTTCGTATGTGTATTTATAACATAACCAAACCACAATTAAAAATATGTATCATCACTTTTAAATTATTTGATTTAGTATAAATATCAATCGAATGCATGTAAATATTAAATTATCACTCAACATATATTTGTTATCTTAGACCTAAATATCCTACTATTATTTTACTATCTTATGATAACAAATCTTTGCTATTCAATTTTATAAGTTACTACACCAAAGTTCATTGTTGTTAATTTTGATATTTTGTTCAACTTATATAAGCAAGGAAAACCTTCATTTTTCGATATTCTTAATGATAATATTTCTACCGATATCAACCTGATGTCGGTATAAATAGCACACAAGCCACTTTTTGGTTTTATCTATAAAGAATAGTCGCTCAAATTTTACGAGTAAAACTCAGAATACCTATTAAGGATAGGGACTAATGGGTTTTTTCCAATTTCATAGTTAGCCCAAAAGTGTGACATGTAGGAATTAGGATGTATATCAAGCCCAACCCAATTACTTAGATAGTCAGAGCTGTAGGCCTCATAATCCAGCCCAATTTTTATACAAGAGCAAAACTCCTTTAATGCAGTTCAGTGCATTAAAGCTCCCGCTATGCGCAGGGTTCGGGAAAAGGCCGGATGACAAGGATATATTGTGTATAATATTACCTTGTATTTCTGCTAAAGATGTTGTTTGAACTCGTGACATCCTAATCACGTGACAACAATTTTATTAGTAACTTCAAAGATCCCCTTCTGAAACAAGGCTATTTTGATGAGCTACGCTAAATTTTCACCTTATTGATGAGCGTTTAATTTCTCACCTTATAGTTTCTTTTCGATTTCCCCTTTCCTCTACCTCAAACAATAATTCAAAAAAAAGAAAAGGTAGGTCAAAGTAAAGTAAGAACAAAATTGAATGCTAGTTCAACAAAACTATTGCATAGAATTAAAGACTTTCAAGAGTTAGAAGATCATAATAATTAAGGATTTTTAAAAATATCATGATTAAAGAAAATATTTTTTATTTTTAAAAATAGTTACTGAAATGCATAAATTAAAACGACGAAACGTAAGAGAATTTTAGATTCACTTTATCATAAAAAAAAAAATGGAGAATCCCACAAATCACTCATTTTTTCTTGGCATGTAATTATCATCAAAAGGAATAAATCCATTTTTTCCTTTACGTGACAAACTTCTTCAAGAGTTCAAGTAGGCAACTAAAATTGAGAAAAGACAAATTGATTATATATCTTAGTAAAACTCACAAAAATATGTCATATATTTTATTATAATCAAATAATTGCTTGTCAAAATCCCTTTAGTGACCCTTTTGATTATACTATCAACATTTATTAGGATTAGAAGGAACATCAATGAAGATGACATTTGCTAAAGGCACCCAACTCTTTTTGAAATTTTATCCATAAGAATCTAACTACATTTCTCAATTACTTTTTTCCTTTAAATAAAGGCGGTGAGTTCGTCAACGCGTATATTGAGGAATTTTTTGATAGATATAAAAAAGATATTTAAATTTGATCTCGATTGATGTACATCTAAACATCATAACTTAAAACTCGATTAGTAACTAAATACTACAAAACTTGTCATCATTGTATCTCGCAGACATCCGATGTTAACATGAGTGTACATTTAAACATCAAAACTTGTACTCAATTGGAACCTAAATACTACAAACCTTATCCTCGTTGTATCTCGCAGACACCCGATGTATGTTAACATGAGTGTACATTTAAACATCAGAACTTGAACTCAGTTGGTACCTAATACTACCAAACTTGTCCTCGTTGTATCTCATAAACTTTGAAGGTGTCTAGACGAACAGTGTTTAAGTTAAATAGTGCTCAATCCCATTAGAATTCAATTAAGTTAAATGACATACCATTTTATATATTGCAAGTAGGAAGCAAGACCAAAGTATTGAAAGTAGTTTATACTTATCCAAAATACTCTTTGCACTTGTATATGTGGTGAAGAAGCAACCAATCACAGAGAAAATAATAGCCACAAAAACTACATTTTATTTTCTTTCCCCCCTATCATAAGTGCAAGGGACACACAATTGTCAATGGCTATTTATTTTATTACTCAACATGTCCCATTGGCAACCTCAAATACCAATAGTGGGGTCTCTTTCTTTTTGTTTAACAACCCTTTTAGCAAAAACCCCTGGTGAAAAAAGTTGGAAACTTTTTATAAAGAACACAGGAAAGTAGGCTAAGAACTTTTTCTTTTAAAAAAGAAAAAAAAATCGTAGTGTTCTGACCAGCTTTTCACCTCGATTAATCCACCGGCAACATATATCAGATAATGTTGTCCACCAAAGCTAGGAAGGATGGGATCAATGACCTAGTGTTTAGTGTTTTTTGGCCTCGGCTGGATTTGAACCTGAGAAATCTGATTCTCAATTCACGTCATTGACCACTGAAACTTTACAAAGTGCTAACAAGGAATACATTAAAGCTAAACTTTTGTATGTATCACTTTTCACCCTTTAGTGGCAATAGTCATCAAGTGTTGTTGGAATCAATTTGTGTCTAAAAGGGTTTTTGAAATCAATACAACAAAAAGAAATGGTCCAAACTCATCTTTTAGGTTTTCTTGGCTTTGGCCTTTGAGTGGAGCAATCATCAAATGTACTTGTCTTTCCCAACTCATTGTAATTTCATCATCTGGAAAAAATAATGTAATCGAAGATCTTGCTTACCGAATAACTTTCCTAGTGAAGGAAAGAAAGTTCGACAAGTTAAGAAAGTCTAGTAACTAGTTGAAAGAACTCAAACTGTGACGATTATTTTCACTAGCTCCCACAAGCGAGGCACCTTTAGCGGTGGTCCAGAGACACAATGGGTTCTTGATTTTCGGGCACTAAAATGAACAATGAGAGGGAACCACCACAGAATAGATTCATGACAATGAGATGTGGAAGCATAGTGGCATATAGGAGAGCTCCATCCATTTAGGAAAGCCAATGGTAACCGAGGTGGCGCCAGCTTGCACGCACCTAGACTAATTCCACGGGATACATGTCACCTCCCACTAGAAGCACAACGCTAATAGAGCCCTTGCGAAAACAATTTCTAATTGCCGCGGCAAAATAGAGAAACTTCATATGGATAGAGCAACATATGCAGAGAAAAATGAACCAAGAAAGATGCAAATTAGCAAAGAGTAGGAACATAATATTTAACATTACTGTATAATCAAGATATAAACAATGATGTTTCGCTTGTCTGGATTTTGAAAGACAGATGATTTATTTACAATAGCAGCAGTCAAAAAGCATACTACTACTCCCAATATTCACATTAGATATATTTACACTAAAGAATCAGCTTGATATGTCAAATTTCCCCCCCTCCAACATAAGTTGATCAATTCCAAAGTTTAAAGATGACGATGGTTTGTGTGTTTTTGAGCTTGTAACCAAAGAACACTGTCACAATAAACTTTGATTATTTGCGTCTACTAGTCTGACCTGCTGCTACTACTATTCAGATATTGATGCAGAACTTGCATATCACTTCGTACACTAAAAGATGGCCGCTGCTTCACAAATTTCCTAACGTGCAGAATGATGACCAGCTGCTGTAGATTCAAAAATTCTGAAGTGAAGACAACCATTGCTCCATGTACTTCTTACCCTCTACAAGTATAGAAGGAATTTTAGACACGACGAAGGAACTAAGATCATATTTGCTCCTATGTTTTATAGAGACTAGAAATACAAGCATAAAGATGTTACATAGTAATCTATCAGGAAGAATTCAATCGAAGCATTGAAGTTTGACGTGGTTAAGCCGTTAAGGAAAATACAACTCTATCCTTGCGACTTTTGAGAGGAAGAACATTTAGGACTAAAAATACAAACCCCCCCCCCCCCCCCCCCCCCCCCCAGTGTAATCCCACAAGTGGAATTATACTTCCCGCTTCCCTTGCTAATTTTTAGAGTTAAACTAACAAAGGCAGGGAAGTACTAATATCTTTCCCCTCTTCATTTCTCTCCTAACTCTAGCTTTTACCTCCTAACAAAGATAAGGACGCAGTACTTTTTTCCCCTAACGAAGATAGTGAACTATCGCTTTTTTCCGCTTCCTATACTCTCCTAACTCTAGCTTCAAAGCAAAAAGTCAGTTCTTTGTCCACTGTACTTTCCATGCTTAACCTTTCTTTAAGAGCCAAAAGGCTAGATTGAAAGGGTATAACATCACCAAGATGGAGCATGTAGAACTCACCGGATTATGTTAATACAAAATTTTAAGGAGGTTTTCAACGTCAATTACACAACAACGGAGATGATAAATAATGCTAATTGATTGTAGTACGATAACAGTAAATATTGCTTATTAGTTCTACTCCACCAATATTATCTATCCTCTTATGCAGCTAATTGCTCATTAATATCGAATCCAATGATAGTGCTCAATCTATCCGCATCCTGACAAGAAATGGGCTTCTATATTTAGAAGTGATAATGCAACGCTCCTAATCACAGGTATCTTTGTCTCAGTCCACACCTTCTATTTTTAGTAGTGATAATGCGACGCTCCTAATCACGTGTATCTTTGTTTCAGTCCACACATCACTAACATAACTAATTCCCCTAGCTTCTACTTTTAGCTCAATTATGTAACGCCTGTAACCACACGCTTGGTAACATGAAGGATAACAGTACGACAAGCTCACGTGTATCTTTGTCTCACTCTGCTCATTACTAACATAGCTAATTCACCTGGCTTCTATTTTTAGAAGCAATTATGCGACGCTAACCACATGCTTGGTAACATGAAGGATAACAATATGACAAGCTAACTTGCATCTTTGACTCGGTCCACACATTACCAACATAACTAATTAGACTCCAGAGGAGTCACCATTATCAGAGCAGTTGCAAACAAGCATAATGAAATACAAGTAATAGTCATCAAATACCAACAATCCAACATTGCAGATTTACTAACAGATGCCATAATCAATGCAGCAAAAACAAGAACTTGTCTACAACTCTTACCAGCAGAATACTCATTTGAAAGATTCTCAAGGGCATTTAAAAACTGATTGTTTGGTTCTTCTATCTCTCTACAATCATGCCTGTAGCAAGGAACCAGCACAGCAAAACTGTCATCTCCCTCATCATCATTCTGGAAACCAGGGGCATGTGGTTCGAGCCACCCGATCGACCAGTCAGAATCATCGGACTCCGAACCAGATAAACACACACCATCTGATGGAACCAATACTACATCATATTTCTTATCAACCCTCTTCCTTTCCTCTCTGCTCTTCCATTTCCTTTTCACTTTCCTAGTAGTTGAAGCTAGATTAGCCCCCCTCACTGGCTTAAACTTCAAACTATCACTTTGTTCCTTCAACCCAAATCCAAAGTCTTGTACGGGATTCATTGAAGAACCACTAGAACCTGGTTCCTTCTCTTTCCCACCCCACCACCACCACGATAAACGAGTCAAAGAAACTGCCATTTCATCCAAAAGGGACTTCACAAACAATCAAAGCTGAACAAACTTTGCAAATTCAAACTAACAGTGAATTCAAGAACTCAAATCCAAGCCCCATAAACTGCCATTTCATCCAAAAGGGATTCTAAAACAGATCAAAGCTGAACACACTTTGCAAAAATGATTCAAACTTTAAGCTCTGAAACAGAAACAAGAGCTCAAATTTAAGCACCAGAATAAAAATTCAACAAATGATTAATCCATTAGTACTACAACAAAAATATCAGATGGAAAACCAAAGCTTCACTTTTCTATCAAGAAGAGCAAAAAAGCAAACAGTTTAATCATCAAAAAACAACCTCTTTTCAAGAAAAGCTTCAAAATTCAACCCCAACCATCTTCAATAAATATCACTAAAATTCAACTACAAATTCCAGAAAACATCAAAACACTTCAAAGGATCTAATAATAATATGACCAACGAACAAAAAAGCTAACAACTTTGATCATTTTAATCATCAAAAAAACCACCCTTTTTCAAGAAAAGCTTCAAAATTCAAGTAATAATAGCACTAAAATTCCACTTCAAAGGGTCTAATAATATGACAAAAGATTTCACTTTACTATCAAAGAGCAAAAAAGCAAAAATCTTTGATTATTAAATCGCTTCAAAATTCAACTAAAAATCCCATAAAAACATCAAACACTTAAAAGGGTCTAATAATATGAAAAATCCACTAAATTTAAACCAACTTTTTTTTTATCAACTCATAATTCTTTAGGGCAAAATTGGTATTTAGAACACTCAAAAAAGATTCATTTTCCCAATCAGGTCAAACCCAAACCCGGGTAAACTTTCGCTTAAACGGTGACACCACCGGAAAATACTTGAATTCTTGCCGGAAAATCAAGAATCTTTCGCCGGAATTCCCATTTTCCGTCACTGGCGGTGAACCCCCTTTTACTAAAAAAACTCCTTTTGCAGTCACCCCACCCCCCCAACAGTGACACCCAGGCTAAAACACACACACACACAGTGGAAAATCAACTGACTATAGTTTTGGGGGGCCTATATATATAAGCAAAATGGATAACTATTTTATTTTTATTGAATTTTTGGTTGCTTATTTTGTGGAAAGTAGTTTTTTACCCCCATAACTTTCCTTATTTCCTTATTACTCCCTTTTTTGCAATTTATATAACTGGTTTTAATTTGACGTAAGGAGATTTTTGAATTTTTTGATATTAAAACTAAATATATATTTATTTTGTATAAATTAGACTTTAACCCCCATAACTTTCTTTATTTGTTTTGTATCCATTTTGTCTTGTTAATTTTTTTTTATTACTGTCTTTCGTTTTAAATTGTTTATCTGATTTGATTTGACTAGAAACATACAGAATAAAGGAGATTTTGAATCTTGGGGTATTAAAATAGATATGTAAAATTTATCTATGTTGCTCGAACTCTTCAAAATTATTGTCGAATACGTGCTGAATCCTTTAAATATAATGTATTTTTTTTAAGAATTTGACACGTTTGAGGTAATATTTTTGATTAGTCTGAGCAACATAGGAATATGCAAAAAAAATTATTATTTTGATCTTGTGGTCTTGAATATGATTACATGTGGAGTGTTAGAATTAAACAATTTTCAAGAAATGAACGAGATATTCTTTTTGAAATTGAATAAAAAGAAACAAATAAAACAAGTAAATTGAAACGGAGAGAATACTTATTTTGTATAAACTATATTTTGACCCCATAACTTTCCTAATATATTGTTGTGTTCACTTTGTCTTGTTTATTACTCCCCCGTTCCATTTTACCCGTCCCAAATTGGCTAAGTTGATGTCTCATTTTACTTATCAAGATAAGACAAACTTTTCTTTCCATGTTTTATCCTTCACATTAATTACACTTTCTTTAAATTAAAATGTAAACATCATTTAATAAGGATACTTTGATAAATTAATCATGTTATTTATCATTTTTTTTAATTATTGTGTCATCCCGATTTGGAACAAGTAAAATAGGACGGAGGGAGTAGTACTTATTTTGTACAAACCAGATAGCCCCATAACTTTCTTAATTTGTCAGTTCGGTCCATTTTGTCTTGTAAAGTTATGATCGTTTATCGAGCTAGATTTTAACATATTATTTGTTTTACATGATTTTTTATATGCGTTATTTGGACAGAGAGCCTATTGAAAATATTCATGTATCCTACTTATGAATTACATTATATGATGTGCACATAACTTGCTTTTCTCTCGTGTCTCTTAGTTAAAGTTATTATCAATGAAAATAAATATGACTTTTTGTTTTGGTAATCATAATGTTCAGACTAATTTGAGTGCATCTTAATTAATTTTACGAGGTATCAGTTATTTTCTACTGGCATAAATATGAATAATATATACAATAAGGTATAAAAAGATCAAAAGAAATCACTAATATTAACGAAGAGAATATGCTTCGCGAATATATTATTATGTATTTTAGTATGTGTAATTAGTTTTTATAGTCATAATTTCTATCATTATTGAATTGAAAAGAGTTAGTTTTGTGTTTTGTAAGTACTATATTGTACTAGTATTATTTTAAAGATTAAAATATTTGCATTTTTCTATGTTTGTTTGAAAATTTTCATCAAGATGATTTATATATAATTATTTGGAAGAAAATTTACCATGTTTGGTGAATATGAATGTGATGGTCTGCATTTTTTTTTAAAGTTCATCAAGGTATTTAAAAAGATTGTGTAGGGATGGATTTAATTCATTCACCTTTAATTAGAAATTGTTACAAATTTCTCAATATTTAGGTTGGTCATGAAATTACCCTAAAATATTGTTCATTGGAAAAATGAAAAATAAAAAGTCATACCTTGTGTTCGATATAGAGAATATTAGCACTAACATTTCTCAGAAAATATTTTTTAATTCTTCCACATTTAATTGAATCAAGATTTTCAAAAATATTTTCTCTAAGAAAGAAAAAAGTTCTACAAAAAAAGATGAAAATAACTTTCCTAATAGGCATAAAAAAAAAAAATCACAAGTGGCATTCAACATTAATTGTGTCCTTCTCAGAACTCGGAATCAATTATAACATTCAAATATAACATCTACGCGTTAAAATAAAGCTAATGATACTCATATTGCCTATAATCTGTACTCTCACTCTCATGACCGCCATCTGTATACCCCTACCTTCGCCTTTTATAGTATTTGTCTAGATTATATATAAATGCTTACATACTGAACACAAATGTCTAAATCATGACGGAGCCACCTATATCAAAAGGTGATCAGGTGCACATTCTTCGTCGAAAAATTATATTGTGTATATAGACTAAATGTTAATTATTATGAGTGTGTATATTCTTAATATAATTGAAAAGAAAATTTATATATTATTCGTCAAATTTCTAACTCCGACACATACCGAACACAAGAAAATAAACGAAGAAGTCCACCTACATTTTTCTTCATAGCAAAATCAAGTATTTTTTGTCTGTCCAACAAATTGACACCACATTGAAACTTGAAAAATAATAAATGAGTAAGAAAATCATCTCCAAAGATTAATTTGGTTATCGTGAATAGGACTATTTTATTTAGTCAAAATCTTGATATTGTGTAACTCATGTAACTTGTAAAAAACAAGACTATAATTATGAGATAATTTTGATTTGAATATGAATCAAACGGCTTTTAAAAGTTGTTACGATATGGGTTCAATTTCTTATATTGGTGGATCGTGGGGGAGACATAATTCTTATCGAAGGAATTTATCATATTATATACTCTCTCGATTTTAATTTGTTTGGTTTGATATGAAGTACGAGAGTCAAACTAACTAATGTTTAATGTGAATTTCAATATAGAAAATCTTCAATGTTTTAAAAATAAAACTTACACATTCAAATATTATAGAAAAAGTATTACAAGTCACAAAAATAAAATTTAAAATATTTATTTTAAGAAGTTATGGTAAACGAAATATTCTTTGACAAAAACGATTTATATATTATTCTTTATTTCGTTGAAATTTTTTAAAAATAATTTACTTTTCATATATATGCCATTTGTTTAATAACAAGGTGTTTCTTTCATAAGATATGATGTTCACAAATTTTCCTCATTTGTAACCATTGCACATATGACCCCATCAATAATTGGTTTATATAGAATTTGTCAACTTGACAAGACAAAAAGAAGAAAAAAAAAATAATTATGGTATTACCAATTATGGAGAATGAAAAGATAACAATAATACCAACTCTATAAAATCAGAATTAAATCTTTAATTTCTATCTGATTTTTCAATTAATCGCAAATAATAATTTAAGGACGTGAAGCAATTCCCATAAATCAAATAATAAACGATATAGTGTATAATGTATAGTATCAATACACCATCGATGCAGTGGATGAAGTTGTTTCTCTCTTACCCAGAGATCTCGGGTTGTTGCTTCTTCCTTAACCATAGATCTCGGATTCGAGTATTGGGTATGAAAAAATTCTCGATAGAGAGTACCACCCTTGAATGGGCCCTGCCCGATGCAAATCTAAATTAGTTGGAGTTCAATGCGGATTCCGAACACCAAATAGGAAAAAAGATAAAATAGCATCAACACATTTTCTTTTGGTTCAATTATCAACACTTGTTATACTCTTGTGGTGTTTCATTTCAAATTCATGTAACATGTAGTTAGGTTCAATGACTAATGACTATTCAAAAGCCATCACAATCTTAGATGATATATGACAAACTTATATATGTGTTCATGCATATGTTTTGACACGTTTTGTATAGGAAATTAAATATGAATGTGAAAGTTCATTAAATTTTGAAGAAAAAGTTGGTATTATGAAGTTATTATGGTTGCATAGTACACATATAAGTACAACCATAATAATAATATATTCAATATAATTCGATGAACGTGATTTGAGAAAGATAAGATATACATAGAAGTTCGACACCAGAAGGGTGGGGAAGGCCCTTAATATACAGAAGCTCGATTGAATTCGGATTGCGCCCCCCAAAAGTCAATCATAGTAATAATATATTCAGTATAATTCGATAAATGTGATTTGAGGAAGATAAGATATTACAGAAGCTCGATTGAATTCGGATTGCGCCCCCAAAAAGTCGATCATAATAATAATAATATATTCAGTATAATTCGATGAATGTGATTTGAGGAAGATAAATAATAATATATTCAGTATAATTCGATGAATGTGATTTGAGGAAGATAAGGTATACATAGGAGTCCGGCGCCAGAAGGGTGGGGAAGGCCCTTAGTATACAGGAGCTCGATTGAATTCGGATTGTGCCCCCCAAAAAGCCGATCATAATAATAATAATATATTCAGTATAATTCAATGAATGTGATTTGAGGAAGATGAGGTATACATAGGAGTTTAGCGCCAGAAAGGTGGGGAAGGCTATTAATATACAGAAGCTCGACTGAATTTGAATTGCGCCCTCAAAAAGCTGATCATAATAATAATAGATTCAGTATAATTCAATGAATGTGATTTGAGAGAGATAAGGTATACATAGAAGTCCGACGTCAGAAGGGTGGGGAAGGCCCTTAGTATACAGGAGCTCGATTGAATTCGGATTGTGCCCCCCAAAAAGCTGATCATAATAATAATAATATATTCAGTATAATTCAATGAATGTGATTTGAGGAAGATGAGGTATACATAGGAGTTTAGCGCCAGAAAGGTGGGGAAGGCTATTAATATACAGAAGCTCGACTGAATTTGAATTGCGCCCTCAAAAAGCTGATCATAATAATAATAGATTCAGTATAATTCAATGAATGTGATTTGAGAGAGATAAGGTATACATAGAAGTCCGACGTCAGAAGGGTGGGGAAGGCCCTTAATATACAGAAGCTCGACTGAATTCGAATTGCAACCCAAAAAAAAATAAAAATCATAATAATAATAATATATTCAGTATAATTCGCTGAATGTGATTTGAGGAAGATAAGGTATACATAGGAGTTTAGCGCCATAAGGGCGGAGAAGGCCCTTGATATAAGAAGCTCGACTGAATTTGGATTGCGCCCCCCAAAAAGCCGATCATAATAAAATATATCCAATATAATTCGATGGATGTGATTTGACGAAGATAAGGTATACACAGGAGTGTAGCGCCAGAAAGGTGGGGAAGGTCATTAATATACAAAAGCTCGACAGAATACGAATTGCGTACTGAAAAACCCATTTATGGAGGTATCACCCCAACAAAAATAATTCTATTACCAGTGGCTCAAAAATTCGAAATCCATAATTAAGGATGAAGTAATCGATCTCAACCATCCTGCGATAACTCATTTTAGTTAAATGTTTAAAGTAGTTAAAAAGAACATGGAATTATAATGTAAGGTCTTTCATTATTATAAACTTGACCTTCCTAATAAAGCAATTCCATCTCTTACAATTTCATATATATTACATTAATAATACTTTTGGACTAATGCCATGTTATTTACTTTTGTAATCTTCTTAACACTTGCAATTATTTAATTAATAATGGATATATATTACTAATGCCATGTCACATGCAAATGCCCAACTAGGAAAGAAGAAACATGCATAGAAAACAAACCTGTAAAATAACTCTTAAAAGTAATTAATAGTCTATTCCCACGTGAAGCTAAATTAGTTAAATTATTTAATTTTGAATATGAAATAATAATATACAACAAAAATTATTATATGCAACAAAAATTATTAGTAAGCAAGTTGTTTGCTTTTACTTTTGTTTGGTACGAGGTGTTCGGTGTTTGGTATCCGCATTGAAGCCCCGATTAATTTGGATCGCGCGTTGCAGATCCTATTAACGTGGTACGACTATGATATGCGATGTGTTTCAATTTTTTTTTTTTTTAAAGTAAAGCATCTAGTACTTCTGAACTATGACCAAATTTGCTACAATACACTCCAACTTCACGGGGTCTTACTACCCCCCCCCCCCTCCAAACTAAATTTTAGCATATTTTTGTCAACCTTTTTAGCTGACATGACACTTTTGACGTGAACCTCATTTTTATGTAATAAAGGTGTCATGTCAGTACAAAAGGGTGAAAAATACGTTAAAATTGACTTCAGGGGTAGTAGGACCCTGTAAAGTTGGAGCGTGTCATAGCAACTTTGGCTATAATTCGAGGGTACTAGATACTTATCTAAAAAAAAAGAAAAAACTATAGCCAATTTCAACTTTTATGAGAAGGCACAATTTTTTATTTTTTATTTTTTAATGATTTTTCATCTAGTTTTCCATATTTATACTGGCATCCAATAAATTAATTTTTGCATTGAAAAATTCTCATATTGAGGGTAAAAACGTTTTTTGATATAAAAGCGATTTCATATTTAAAGCTTAAATTCGATACTTTTCATTAGAATTAAAAATTGAAAAAGTACTTGCTATTTTATCACAACTCTCGTTGATTACTCATATCATTGGTTCGAACTCGAAATCTTTCATAAAAAAGATATGATACTTCTTTTAAGATTTTTGCCTTTTAATACAAGTGGTTACACTTACATTTATTCATTCAATTTTTTAATTTTCCCTTTTTCTAAAGTTGACCAAATCTTGGAGAAAGTTCATCATCTAAAATTTGGGTCCACCAATTTTAAAATGACACAAGATTGCATTAAGTGAATATAAACTACTAATTAGTGATTAGTGCAGTATTAATTTGGACAATTAAAGTTGGAGGGATATAATTGTTTATGCTATTAAAAAATAATTAAATTACTATTCACTAATACGCGTTGTGATTAATTATTGGTGTGATTTAATAACATGTATTGAGCATAGATTTCATGATATTAATTGACTAGAAAATGCAAGATCTAATGACATATGGTAAACTATAAATACACTTAATGATGGACCATAGTTAAAATGTCCTTAGTTATTTTTTTTTAAAAAAGGTCATTTACTAAATAACTATCAAAAAGAGACCATTGGTAAAATATGTTTTAAGAATTTTAAACCGCGATCTAATATTTTTATATAAAATATTTAGTAAGCTCAAAGGAATCAGTGTATCAATTATCTTTGCATCTGCCTGCTCTGATACAGTGCGAATCGGTATAGAGAGAACAAATACAACACATATGAAGCACATCGATACATTGATATAGAGCGAACTAATACAATATATCACGAGCTTTTTAAGTAAATCAGTACTCTCTTTGTTTCAAAAAGAATGACTTGTTTTGATTTGACACGAAGTTTAAGAAAATAGAAAAAACTTTTGAACCTTATGATCTTAAATAAAAGTTATTTTCAATTTACCAAAATGTCATTAAATCTTGCGGTCTTAAATATGTCACGTATAAAGCTAAAATTATAGTGTTGCATGAAAAAAAGAAAAGAGAAAAAAGTCAATTCTTTTTTAAATAAATTGAGAAAGAAAGCGGATAATTCTTTTTGAAACGAAGAGAATATTATATTATAGCCAAATTATCAAGATGATTGATAATTAAGACTCAAAGTATTCCTATTTCTGAGATTTCCTCATAATTATACAAGAACTTTCAATGTGTTTTTTTACATGGGCAAACAATATAAATTCTGAAAGTTTGGAGCTTAATTATAGATAATCTCGATATTTTGCATAATTATTGAAATTCCAATTTTAAGGCTATCGAGACACATAATTAGCTCTCGATATTTTTTTCTTCTGATTTTGTGTCTATCGAGATACATAATTAGCTCTCAATACATCCAACAAAGATACTCCCTCCGTCCCGTTTTACCAATCCCAAATTGAGATGATACAGCTATTAAGAAAACAATGATTGGTAATGTAACTTTACCATTTTGCCCCTCTTAATTGTGTCTTGTTATTAGTTTTAATATTGATGGATGACTAATAACAAAGAGTAATCAATTACACTATGGGTATAATGAGAATTTTTTTTTTCGTCTTATCTTAATAAGTAAAAAAGGACAAGTAAAATGAGACATCAAATTAAGAAATTTGGGACAGGTAAAATGGGACAGAGGGAGTACATAATTAGATATAGATAAATATAGATTATAGATTATAGATATAGATAGATATGGATTATAAATTATAAATATATAAATAGATATAGATTTCGACTTGTTATATTTGGGCTTTTGCTCTCAGGGGAAAAAGCCCAAATCTTAATTGGGCTTAAAATGTCAACGGTTAGTTAACAAAAAGATCCGAAACAAACGGTGTTAAACGATAAACGGTAAATTCAAATCTATAAACACTTTGAATTTCTCAACGGCTACTATCTGACACTCAATAATCTTTCATCTTTTTTTTCCTTTTTTACTCTTCCATTAAAGCTTGTAACTTTCAATTTCTTTACTTCAAACTGAAAACCCACTTTTTGTTTTTTGTTGAATGGACTAAAACAACCCAGAAATTCACTCAAAGGTAATTTTCCCAAGAACCCCATTTGTTCATTTTTGGTTCTTGATTAGTTAATAGAAAGAAAAATTGAATCTTGTTTTACGATGATGTGAATTTTTGTTGGATTTTCTTTTGTGGGTGTCTGGAAAAATTAGTAATTTTTAATGTTTTTGGGTGTCTGGAAAAATTTGTAACTTCTGGCAGAAATGCAAGGAAAGACTGCGTGCAGTAGACTTGTGGTCCGGCTATGTTGCTCGAACTCTTCAATCATGTCAACGGGTGGGTGTTGGATTCGCCAAAACTAGTGTATTTATGGAGAATCCGACACGGGTGCGGAGAGTCCGCGCAACTTAATGGTTCGGCCCTTCTCTGGACTCGCACATAGCACTTGTATGTGTTGTGTTGACACTCTGAAGTTAGTAATTCTTTTAATTTTAGTAATTTGTAGAAAGAAATAGTATTCTATGAGTCGAGGGTCTATCGTAAACAATCTCACTACCTCCTAAGATAGGGGTAAATTTTGGGTACACTCTACGCTCCCCAGACCCCACTTGTAGGACTACACTTAGGGGTGGACGTATTGACACAGATTAGGTATAATTATATAAAAAATGTATAAAAATTGGTATAAGGATTTAGAAAAGCACTCAGTAAATCGGGAAGATAGTTGGGTACTTTAATATTCAGGCAGAACCTTAAAGACTTTATGCATCAATAAATATGTTTGAACCTCCTGTGCACCAAGAATTTCTGAATCCTGGGTCAGCCACTAACTACACTGTGTATGTTATTATTGTTGTTTTTGTATAAATATATGTGTAATGTTGGAAATGAGGTAACAGGTTTAATATTTTGCTCTTTTCACGTATGTAGAAGTGTTCTTATTGAACTTTTATTTTGTGGATTTCCAGAAAAATCACTAAATGTTACTGGTTTATCTTTCTTCGTCTTGATTCTGTGTATGTATGTGTTTTGTTGACATTCTAATGTTAGAAATTCTTTAAATTTTAGTACAACAAGAAGAAACCTCGTGTAATCCCTCATGTGGGGTTTGGGGAGGGTGGTGTGTTCTCAGAGCCTTACCCTAACCTTGTGAACGTAGAGGGGCTGTTTCCAATAGATCCTCGGCTCAAATAAAATATATCAAACGTATGCAAAGTAATGAAGAAATCCTGCCAAAGATAAGGAGAAGAACAATAGCAAAATGACAAACAAGACGTAATTGAAGCAAAGGAAACAATAGGTAATAAGACAATAGAGAAGACTAGACAATGCTCAAATACCTACTAACCTTATACCTTAATACTCGCCGCCGAACCCTCTTATTCTAGGGTCACGTCCTCGATAAGCTATGGATCAAGTGTCGTTGCTAATCACCTCTTTCCATTACTTTTTCGGCCCAACTTTATCTATCCTTATATAATCATATAGCCAATCTCTCGCGCCTCAATAGGGCATCTTTAAATTTTAGTAGTAATCTTGTATAAATAAATATATGTCTAGTGTTGGAAACGAAGGGGAGCCTTGGAGTAACTGGTAAAGTTGCTGCCATGTGACCAGAAGGTCACGGGTTCAAGCCTTGGAAATAGCCTCTGGCAGAAATGCAAGGTAAGGCTGCGTACGATACACCCTTGTGGTGGGGCCCTTCCCCGGACACCGCACATAGCGGTAGCTTTAGTGCACCGGGCTGCCCTTTTTTTTTAGTGTTGGAAATGAGGTAAAAGGTTTAATATTTTGCTCTTTCTGGGGTTGTTTGGTTCAAAACCAGGATATACCAATCCTGCCTTCTACATGAGATAAGCTATACCAAGATTTTGGTATTAAATCCAACAACGTGGGGTTTGGGAAGGGTAGGATGTATGCGGACCTTACCCGAGAATGTTTCAAATAGACACTACCTTCAACCAACCACAAAAAATTTAATCCCAAAATTTATCCTCTAGTATTTGGCTGTGAATTTATAACCTGCTCAACTCAAGTGGTGAGGTGGATAGGAACTTGTCATTTGAAAATCTGATTACTTTTAGCAATTTGAAGTGATTTTTTTTTTTTTTTCCGATTTTGTAATGAATGATGATACAAATCTTGTACAAATGAATCTGTAGTGTTTTAAAATGAGGAAAAAAGTTCAACTTTTTGTGTCAATTTTTTACTGTAATTCTGTGATCTGCTCAACTCAATTTGTGAAGTGGCTAGAAACTTGTAATTATGATTACTTTTAGCAATGTGTAAGCTGTCAAAGTGATGAAAGTTATCTCTTATAAAATATATGTATAGTGTTGGAAATGCGGTAAAAGAATTAATTTTTTGTCCTTTCGTTTCAAATTTTTTACTGTAATTCTGTAACCTGCTCAACTCAAGTTGTGTGAAGTGGTTAGGAACTTGTAAGATGTGATTTTCTGGCAATTTCTTTGTAAGCTATCAGAATGATGATACTAATTGTGTATGAATATATATGTATAGAGTTGAAAATGAGGTAAAAGGTTCAGTTTTTTACTTTACAGTCAAGACGTTGCTTATTTTGGATTGGGAAGGTGTGAAGGACTGGTAGGCTAAAATGCTGCTATGTTAGAGTAGAAACAAGAGTAACTAGTCCATTTAGCTATCTTTTGTTTCTTTTCTTAAGGTCAGAATATTGCTTTGGCAAAATAGTTAGCTATAATTCCGCAAACTGCTCAACTTCAGTTCTGATTATTTGGTTGACTGATATTATATATGTTTACGCGTTATTAAGCTTATGATAGTAGATCATGTTTTGATGCCGAAATTCTCTCTTTTGTTCCAACAGGTGCTATATTTGATCTCGGTAGAAGTGAGGAAATGGACACTACACATGAAGCACTAGATGAGCTGAGGCACAATGATGATAGGCTTTTCGAGATAGAGGAGGTGAACAGGAAACTTGTGGATCAACTTAAATGGAAGAAGGAACAGTTCAGTCACTTGGAGGAGGCTCAAGGCAAGCTCAGGCAACAGCTTAAAAAGTACGAAGATGATTATAAAGGGATGGCGTTGGCTCTAGATGGTGCAACTGCAACTAATTTGGATAAAGACCAACAAATTCTTTCTCTCAAACAAGAAATTGAGGGGCTAAGGGAAGCTGTGTCAACTTCGCAGAAAAAATCCTCAGAAGCTGAGAAGAGCGCGAAGGCATCCAAAGAGCCGAGGCACAATGATGATATGCTTTCTGAGATAGAGGAGGAAAAGAAGAAGCTTGCAGATCAACTTAAATGGAAGAAGGAACAGTTCGGTCACTTGGAGGAGGCTCATGGCAAGCTCAGGCAACAGCTTAAAAAGTATGACGATGATTATAGAGGGATGACGTTGGCTCTAGATGGTGCAACTGCAACTAATTTGGATCAAGAGCAACAAATTCGTATTCTCAAACAGGAAATTGAGGGACTAAGGGAAGTTGTATCAACTTCACAGAAAAAATCCTCAGAAGCTGAGAAGAGAGCGAAAGCATCCAAAGAGTCGAGGCACAATGATGACATGCTTTGTGAGATAGAGGAGGAAAACAAGAAGCTTGCAGATCAACTTAAATGGAAGAAGGAGCAGTTTAGTCATCTCGAGGAGGCTCATGGCAAGCTCAGGCAACAGCTTAAAAAGTTTGAAGATGATTATAGAGGAATGGCATTGGCTCTAGATGGCGCAACTGCAGCTAATTTGGATCAAGAGCAACAAATTCGTACCCTCAAACAGGAAATTGAGGGACTAAGGGAAGTTGTATCAACTTCACAGAAAAGATCCTCAGAAGCTGAGAAGAGAGCGAAAGCATCCAAAGAGCCGAGGCATGATGATGATATGCTTTTTGAGATAGAGGAGGAAAACAAGAAGCTTGCAGATCAACTTAAATGGAAGAAGGAGCAGTTCAGTCATCTGGAGGAGGCTCATGGCAGGCTCAGGCAACAACATCGAGAGGAGGAGAAAGAATGGGTAAAGGAGAGATCCACATTGCTAGATGAGATTTCTAAACTGCAGATGAATTTAGATTCTCAGCTTAGAATATCGAAAGATCTTGAAAGTCGTTTGTGGATGTGCAATCAGGCTTTGGCTCATGAAGAAAGCAGGAGAAAACTGCTGGAAGTTCAACTTGCGGAGTCTAATACATCCTTAAACAGTGTCTGCGCGGAGTATGAGGAATCCAAGTCTATAATTGAGAGTCTGACAAGTCAGAGGGACAAAGAAATTGCGAATCTAAGAGACATATTGGGTACAAGGGATGCACTTCACAAGGAAATGGAGTACCAATTCAGGAGGGTAGAGCAAGAGAATCATGAATTGATGACATCTGTTAAAGAACTCCAGGAAGCCAAAATTCAAGAAGCTGGAGAAGCTTCTTCCTTGTCAAAACTCCGAAACAAGCTCAGAGGCCTGGAGGAGGTGCATAGGGACTGTTTTGGTAATCTCAAAGCCAAAGAAGCTGAATGGGCTTCTAAATTGGAGCGACTAACGGAGGAGATTGATCTCTACAAGTCTTCTGTACAGAGCAAGGATACATTGATAACTGAACTTCGAGAGGAGTTGGCGACGTGTGAATCGTTGACATTGCAGTTAACTCTACAGAATGAGGAGACTTCCATGATGCTGTTAGTGTTGAAATCTCAGTTTTTTGAGCTACATCAAAGAATTGCTGATGATTATGCTTCTATGGAGTTGGAAAAGAGAGACGGAGTTGAGAATATCTCTACTCTAATCAAACAGTTGAATACGAAGAATGAAGCTCTTGTTAGAGTTCAGGAAGATCTTGAAGAGCAGCGTGAAAAGGTAGCACTGCTATCAGAAAAAATCGAGTCCTTGAATTCTGAAGAACAACGACAGCTTCCTTTACAAAGAGAGGTTGATACACTGAAGGAAATGCTGAAAGAAGCATCGACTTCTCAAAGTCATTTGAAGGAGCAGGTATTGCATACAAAGAGTGACTTGGAACAAGTCCGTGATGCCTTGGATAGAGCAAACGAAGAACTTGCTGAAAGTTTCGGTGAAGGAAATGAACTGGAATTTGAACTGCAGTTATGGAAATCCGTTGCTGAAAAGTTGAAAGCCAACCTGGAAGAAAACCATCAGAGGAGGATACAAGTAGAAGCCTCCCTTCTTGCCCAAGCAGGTCTTGAATTTGACCTCAAGCAAGAAAGAGAAAGCCTTGAATTCAAGCTGGCAGAAAAAGATAGAAGAGTGAATGAACTCCAGCAGCAGCTGTTCGACTTGAAGGAGGAACTCAAGAGACGGGAACAGACGGCGTTGCTCAGTGAAAATATTGAGGACAAGAATATCTCTCGGGATCTTCACAAGGAGGAGTATTTGGAGCAAGAGTGGGTGAGAAAAGAACTTGAAGGTGCCATTTTAGCACAAGTGGAAGCAGAAACAAAGCATAAGAACGAGAAAGAGAGCCTTCACCAGCTTGTTGAAGAGAAAAACCACATAATATATGATCTTCAGAAGGAAGTGGAGTATTTGGAGCAAGAGTGGGTGAGAAAAGAGCTTGAAGGTGCCATTTTAACACAAGTGGAAGCAGAAACAAAGCATAAAAACGAGAAAGAGCGCCTCCGCCAGCTTGTTGAAGAGAAAGACCAGAGAATATATGATCTTCAGAAGGAGGTGGAGTATTTGGAGCAAGAGTGGGTGAGAAAAGAGCTCGAAGGTGCCATTTTAACACAAGTGGAAGCAGAAACAAAGCATAAGAACGAGAAAGAGAGCCTCCGCCAGCTTGTTGAAGAGAAAAACCACAGAATATATGACCTTCAGCAACTTGTTAGCTCGCTGGAAAATGAGTTTGAAAGTTCAACTAGCTCATTTTCGGCCAGTCTCACAGAGATGCAAGCAGAGGTTGATGTGTTCCATAAAACCTGGGAGAAGATGAGAACAGCTGCGATCTTGAAGGATATTGAAATACAGATAAGAAACTTGGTGATCGTTGAACTGGAAAATGATTTTTACAAGTTGCAAAAGGAAGTGGAGCACTTGGAGAAACGTTTGTCTAATTCTGTTAGAAAAAGGACAGACCTTGAAGTTGAGATGGAAGCAAAAAGATCAGAGATAGATGCATTGCAGTTTAATCTTGAAAAGCAAGTACGAAGCGCAGATATTGTGATCAAGGAACTTTGTGGAGAAAAAACGAAGCTTCTTGAAGATGTCAGGAAATTGTCATCAGACAAGGACAAGTTGCTTGACACTTTCGTAGGATTATCAGAAAGAATTAACCGGATGTCTAAAGAAGATATGCAGCTATCCGATAGTCTGGAAAAGATAGTACAAAACTGTGACAGCAGTATGTCGGGAACAGACTTGATATCGGATAATGAATTCTTTGACCCTGTTAAAGAGAACCATAGCAGACAACACCTTTCCACTCCGACCAAGAGATTAGAAGCTATTCTTGATGAAAGATCACCGTTGAGATCTCTCAACAATTAACAAAGAAATTCAAATAGGGAAAGAAGTTATTTTTTTGTATAGCTTCTTGACAATATTCTTAATTGTTGTTATCTTGTCAGCAATCTGTAACTTGAAAGAACACATGTACTACTTACTCGAGCTTTGATTTCAGCAACTTTGTAGTATTTTTCACTTTGATTTTTTTATTCATGTTCAAGACAGAGTTACAATTTGGTAATAATTTGATTTCTGAATTTTGTTATTCATGTTATATGTTAAGGTCAGTCCATACTTGTGTGTGGTGGGATTACACTGCATATGTACTTTGTATTTTGTTATATGTTAAGGGTGGTTTTGATACATATTAACGGTTTTCATTCCTTCCTGTAAGCTGAACAAGTGAACTATCTTGATCGTAGGGAAGAATTGACTAAGATTTTAATACATGAGAAAACATCATTAACAAAGAACCTCCTTAAGTGAACTAACTTCATTAACACAAATCATTAGCTACTTCCAAAAATGTTGCAACATTTTCCAAGTCAAACCGGTGAAACGGTGAGAATGGCGATTTTTTGCGACTCTCGGTGGGTGTTAGCCCCACGGTTCGGGGGGTGGGCTCGGGCTTTGAAAAAATTATGGGCAAAACTTATTGGGCGGTCCCGACGGCGTGTTAAATGGATCGGGTTGCTTTGGCTGGCTGAGAGGGTTATTTTCCAAGTCAAACGGGCAAAACAAAAGGAATCACGAGTTTTTTGTGACTTTCGATGGGTGGTTAGCCCATGGTTCGGGGAGTGGCAAGGGCTTTTAAAAGAATTCTCGGTGAAACTTCTCGAGTGGTCCCCCGACTGCCTATTAAATGGATGGGGTTGTTTTGGCGGGGACGGGGACCCATTATCAAAGTCAAATGGGCGAAACGACAGGAATCACGGATGTTTTGCGACTTTCGGTAGGTGTTAACCCACGGTTAGTGGGGTGGGCTTGGGCTTCGGAAAAAATTCTAAGTGAATCTTCTTGGGCGATCCTGACGACCTATTAAATGGATCGGGTTGCTTTGGCGGGGCCGAAGAAGTCCATTTTCAAGTCAAATGGGCGAAACGGCAAGAATCGCGGGTTTTTTGCGATTTTTGATGGGTGTTAGCCAACAACTTGGGGGTGGGCTCGGGCTTCAAAAAATTTCTTGGGTGAAACTTCTCAAGCGGTCCCACGGCGGCATATTAAATGAATCGGGTTGCTTTGGCGGGATCGGGGAAGATATATTCCAAGTCAAATAGGCAAAACCACAACGCACGATTCGAGGGGTGGGCTCGGGCTCCAAAAAGATTCTGAGTGAAACTTCTCGAATGGTCCTCTAACGGCCTATTAAATGGATCGAGTTGCTTTGGCGGGGTCGGGAGAACTATTTTCTAAGTCAAACGGGCGAAACAACAAGAATCGTAGTTTTTTTTGCTACCTTCGATGGGTGTTAGCCCAAGGTTCGGAGAGTGGGCTCGGGCTCCATAAAAAGTTATGGGCGAAACTTCTTGAGCGGTGCGCCGACGGCCTATTAAATGAACCGGATTGTTTTGGTGGGGCGGGGGGGCCATTTTCCATGTCAAATGTGAGAACGACAGGAATAATGGTTTTTTTGCTACTCTCAGTAGGTGTTAGTCCATGGTTCGGGGGGTGGGCTCGGGCTCTGAAAAAAATTTAGGGAAAACTTCTCGGGAGGTTCCTTGATAGACTATTAAGTAGATCGTGTTGCTTTGGCGGGATTGGGGGAGCCATTTTGCAAGTCAAACGGGCGAAACAACAGGAATCATAGTTTTTTTTAGACTTTCTGTAGGTGTTAGCCCACGTTTTGGGGGAGTGCACTCGGGCTTTAGAATAAATTATGGGTGAAACTTCTCGGGCGTTCTCCCAACGGCTTATTAAATGAATCGAGTTGCCTTGGCGGTGTAGGGGGAGCCATTTTTCAAGTCAAACAGGCAAAACGACAAGAATTACGATATATTACGACTTTCGATGGGTGTTAGCCCATGATTCGGGGGTGGGCCCGGGTTCCAAAAAAATCTGGACGAAACTTCTCGGGCGGTCCCTCCGCGGCCTTTTAAATGAATTTGGCAAGTCAAACGGGCTAAACGGCAGGAATCACAGATTTTTTGAGACTTTGATGGGTATCAGCCCAAGTTTTAGGGAGTGCACTTGGGATTTAGAATAAATTGTGGGTAAAACTTCTCGACCGGTCCCTCGACAGTTTATTAAATGGAACAGGTTGCTTTGGCGGCACCGGGGAGGCCATTTTTCAAGTCAAACGGGCGAAACGATAGGAATCATGATTTATTATGACTTTCGATGGGTGTTAGCCCACAATTCGGGGGTCGGCTCGGGCTCCAAAAAATATCTGGGCGAAACTTCTCTGGCGGTCCCCCGATGGCCTTTTAAATGAATCGGTGTGCTTTGGCGGGGTTGGGGGAGCCATTTTCCAAGTCAAATAGGCGAAACTACAGGAATCACGGGTTTTTTGCAACTTTCAGTGGGTGTTAGCCCACGATTCGGGGGGTAGGTGGGAGAAACGGCAGGAATCGTGGGTTTTTTGCGGCTTTCGGTGGGTGTTAACTCAAGGTTCGGGGTGGGTTCAGGCTTCAAAAAAATTATGGGCAAACCTTTCAGGTGGTCCCCTGACGGTCTATAAATTTGATCGGTTGCTTTGACAGGGCTGAAGGAGTCGTTTTTCAAGTCAACCGAGCGAAACGACAAAAATAATGGTTTTTTACAACTTTCGGTGGATGGATGTTAGTCCACAGTTCAAAAAATGGGCTCAAGCTCCGAAAAAAATTCCGAGCGATACATTATGAGATATTAAATAAATTTGATTATTTGAAACCTTACAAATTACATCGCATTTCCTAATTTAAAATCATTTTAACTACTTATAAGTCTGACAAGTTTTATTTTTAAAAAAGTTATCTAACTTATAGTTAACTTGCAAAGTACATACACTCGCCCTCTCCATACTCCACTTATGCAAATATAATATGTATTGTTGTCGTTAAGGTCCCTAACACATAGAGCACAAATCTTCTATAATATGTATAATTAGTATATAAAACATACTGATTTATAAATATTTTGCCAAAACTTTTTTATCCCAAAATTGACCTTGGTGTTTTCGACAAGGGCAAAACAGCACCTCAACCTCAATTTCCCAATGGAATATTATTATTCCAATATGCCTAGCAGCCCCAATTCAACATAACCTTTTTTTTTAGTTAATAATTAAAAATGAATGCATTTTTTTCTTTGATATGATTAAAATTACATAATTAAAAATATTTTAATAGATTTAATTCAAATTTTATATTTATTAAGCTCTGTACTAAATTAAATTAAACAAATAAATTCAAACGAAACTACTTTTTTTTTTATTATAAATTTTTAAGAAAAATACAATAATACTCTCTTTTTTCCACCTCCATAACTTCCCCCCCCCCTCCTTGTTGCAGCCCCTCATGAAAACGACATCGTTTTCCCACATCCAATTTTATAATTAAGCTTATTTTCCGTTTCTCTCAATTCCAACAGTAAAAGAATCTGAAATTTTTTGCAAGGTTAGTTTCATCATCATAATCATCTTGTTAGTTTCCTTTATTTATTTATTTATTTATTTATTTATTTATTATTATTGTTGTTATTATTATTATTTTGCTCAATTTTTTCTATAATTTTTCAGCTTTTATTGGAAATTCCATTAGTAGAAATTTGAATTTTTTGAAAAGAGAAAATACTCAGTTAAAAAGATTTGATTTTTATTGTGAAAGTTGTTTTTTTGCTCAAATTTGGCTTCAAAAATTTAATTTGCTGTAATTTTTTTCAGTTAGAAATTTGAATAATGTGAATAAAGAAAAGACCCAGTTAAAAATTTGATTTTAATTGTGAAAGTTGGCTTTTTTTTTGCTCAATTTTGGTTTCGGTAAATCAATTTACTATAATTTTTTCAGTTTGTAATGGAAATTTCATTAGTAGAAATTTGAATTATGTGAAAAAAAGAAGAAGAAAATACCCATTTGAAAAGATTTAATTTTTCATTCAAATTGTGATGATGTTTTCAATTATGGATTTTGCAGATATTTTTTCAACAAAGTTATAGAGTTTGTGGGGAAATAATCAATTTAGAAGGATTCTTGAATCAATGTGGAGTAGCTTAATTGTCCTATGCTGCTGCTATTGATAGTTGGTTGTTTGGTTTGCTTTGTCTAATAATGGTTACTGCTGGTTCTTTGCAGTTGTCCCATTATTTGGGAACTTGCAAGAACCACGAGCGCCTTAACAAATATTCACCTATACAGGTACCTTTCCCACTTGGTTATATTGTTTACGTTACTAGTTGTTCTTTCCTTATTGAGTGAAGGGTTAAGCACACACACGTAAAGTATCTCGGTTTTTCGAGTTCCAAGTGTGAGTTTCCTACCTGAACGATGGTGTTATTTTGGGAAAAGGAACAACTGATAGTTGATAACTAGTCAGTGATAGTTCAGGTAGGAGTCTATCGGAAACAGTCTTTCTACTTGAGATAGAGTTAAGGTTTGTGCGTACATGTTGTTGTTGTTGTTGATAGTTTAGGTAGGAGACTCACATTCACACACCGTGTGGAACTCGAAAAAAGCAGGATACTTAAGGTGTGTTTTGACTATTAACTTTTCCATATTATTTGGCTTAATTCCATTTGTTTCCTTATAGAGCACACTTGGAAGAAGTAGGTGGCATTCTTGTCCCACGAATCTGTCCTCTTTTTCATCGGTAAGTACTTTTGATTATACTTGGATGACTTCTTTGGAAACCGGGAAAGATTGGTGTAAATTGTATTTAACTTCCTTCCCCGTCTCCCTTTGTGCATCCTGTTCCTACCCATGCATTGGGAACACTGTCTTGTTTATCTCATTTTATAAATATTGGTTCGCCTGGAAATGATTGAACAATCGGAGAAATGGAGTCTTCGCTCCTCATAAGGTCTAAAAAGGAAGGGAAAATAAGTAGAAGAAGTAAGGTCTAAAGAAACTTTCTATTGCTTGGCCTTCACTATCCTGGTAAAAAGAGGGAAAAGAAAGTTCCAAGAGAAAATGAGGTGGCAATCTTTGTAAAACATGTAAAAGAATTAGATCGATGGGTTTTATATCCTAGGATAGTGTAATCTATGCAAATAATGTGCTTGCACTTTCTCCTTGTTGATGTCTTCTCTGCCATAACGACGTGGTAGTGTATTAAGCTTGAATAAAGAAGATCAGGGATTCTGATTTATTCTAAACTCGGTTAAGTTTTCTGTTTTGTTACATATTCCGCAGCAGGATTCTTGGAGTATCCTTCACTTAAAAGGATTGCAAGTGAAGAAACATGTACTCCCATATAGAAGCAATTTGTTCAAGTGTAATTCGTTCCTAAGACCTGACCAAGCTTTTGACGTTTCTGTAAAGAATGCTGCTATTATACTGAAAAGGTAATTCTCGTTTGTGTTCAATCAGGCAAGACTATGAATGTATCATGTGTTATATCTACCAGCATATGGATAGATTCGTATGAAGATGAACAGGTTGAAATTTAAGATCAGATGAGGATGATAGTTCTAAATAATTTGAATTAGAAGGAAGATAGCTATAGTATCTTAATGGAGACCTTAACGGATATATTAAATTAAAGCATCTATCTACATTGTGGTGGAACCCTTTACTTTTTTAGATCTAATATATCGAAGTTGAATTTAGGAGTGTTATGAATGGTTTTCAAGCTATCAAACATAGAATGAGGTCCACTTGCTTTGAGGAGAAAGCATTAGGGGTCGTTTGGTAGAGTGTATTGAAAAGTTAATATATGTATTAATTTAATGAGTACTACTAATACCTTGTTTGGTATATTTTTTTTGTCCTATGTATAACTAATGCTTGTCTATTGTGTATTGAGGTGTGTATTACTAATACCTAAAAATCCATGGTATTAGCAATGCAATGGATCCAATGCATGCATTAACATGATTAAAGACACTATTATCCGTCAAAAAATATTTCCACATCCTTTCCAACATATATATGGTGAGTATTGTGTAAAAAAATATTTTTTTAAAAAAATTATGTAATTCATATTATTTTTAATATATCAAACCAAACACTGCATAAGAAAAATGTAAGTATAACTACTGTAAGCATAGCTAATACGAGCATTACTAATACATCATATTTTGCATTATTCTTATACACTCTACCAAACTCACATCCACATGCTTTAGTAGCAGCAGCCAGATTTCACCCCATTTACCTGTTTGACGTAGTTTTTATTGTTTCCTTGTAAATTTTGATAAACAAGATTATTGTTGATCCATGCAGATCATACAATAGTTTACAAGGCAGCCCACATGTGCTTAAGTTGCTTCCAGCAATTGGAATCCTTGGTTTTGCACTTTGGTGTCTTTCACCACTACTGCGTCAAAGTAGAAACTTACTCCTCCATGTATGAGTATGTTTGTTTTGGTTATGTATCTTTCTGCATATCCTCTTCGGCTTTTTCAGTTTGAAAATAATTTCCGCTTGCAGAAGAGCGATAACAGCTGGGGAAAGAGTGGTACATATCATGTAATGACCTTTTATCTTCAACCTTTGCTGTTGTGGACTGGGGCAATGCTTGTCTGCAGGTTAGTTCATTCAATTGCGAGCAGAGATCTTCCCCTCTTGTGACTAATATACTTCCTAATGGCCAGCTGATGCATGAACTATATTTCTTGCAGAGCATTGGACCCTATGATGCTACCCACAGAAGCTAGTCAAATTGTTAAACAGCGACTTCTAAATTTTGTGAAGTCATTGTCTACTGTGCTAGCCTTTGCATATTGTTTGTCCAGGTAAGTGTGGTTTCTGAAGATCTTAAAAACTCCTTTTGTAGCCAGTCATTTATCTAATACTAATGTTTATGAATTATGGGCGAACGAACGGAATTGAACAAGCATAATGTTGGCAGTTTCTTTGACCCAGTTTGTTTTTCTGATTATCACTTGGAAAAACTAGAATAATTTCAGTAACTAGAAGTATGTCTTGTTCATTAATCTTGGTCTGGTCTAGCGAGCCTTCCTAGCCGCCTAGAGTGCAGCCTGCCTGCTGGAAAGATTCCCTCCATTGCTAGGGCAATCAAACCTGTGCTCGAAAATCAAAATATTTGAGCACAGGTTTTTATGGTTCAAGTGTATCTTGTCTTTAGCATGACTTATTTTTAATAGAACTTCTTCAACCAACTAAACTTATACAAAATCTCACGATGAAATTTGAAAACAACTAAAAAACAAAATTCTAAAGTAGAACAAATTTTGTGAGGCTTTATAAAGAAATCATGTATTTACTAGAATCAGTGGGTCTGATGCTGAGGTTTCAATATTGTGCTAAGATTTTCTGCTTGGACTGTCATTACAATTGGTTGACAGTTGCCCGTATGTTGGCATGTGTCTTGTGCTTTCATATAGTTGGATGACTGCATTAACATGCAGAAAATTTAATTGAAGAAAGTCTTGAGATGTATCAATGTAAATACTATATTAGAAATGATAAGATATGTGCTTAAAGTAATAACCAGATTGTTTAAAATAGTGATAATTTGCTAAACTGTGACTGAAGACTAGCATAATAAAAAGTAGCAGTATCTAGTGGCGGACTGAGGATTTAAGGATAGTGGGTGCTTAAAAATTTAAAAAACTGAAGACCTTAAGATCAACCTAAATGCCAGTGCACCCAACCAACTTTTTGTTATAGTGGGTGCTTTTATATGTTTTAAATCTATTTTCATATATTTTTTATATAATTATACCTATTCCACGTCGAGTTTAGTGGGTTTTGGAGTACCCCAAAATCCTACATAGGTCCGCCCCTTGCAGTATCGTATGTTTCTTTAAGATCTTAGAGATGGAGAGCCACGTCAGATAAACTGGAATAGATTAGATAACAAAAGGCCTCTTACTCTGCTGTAGGGGTTGGGGGAAGCATCTCTGAAGCTTTTTTGTACTGTTTTGTTAATTAGCTGGAAGTTACTTGTTTTACAGTAATCACGAATTTGATAACACCATTCTGGTAAAGCGGAAATGTTGCATAATAAGTGCCCTAGTATCCAAGCGTTGCTCCTATAAATTTTCTATTTAATACATGTAGTAGTATTTACTACACTGTGGCACTAGGATCAGTGGCTTACCTGCTACATGTCTTCTTCTGTTAGCACTCAGTGTTCTCGGGTCTCCTGCAATCAAAATTTGTTCATACTAGAGTACTTTTTGCTTCATTAAACTGTTTGTTTATCTTGTTAAGAGTAAGCCTTGAGTGATTGAACGCAGTGTTATTCAACAAGCACAGAAGTTTTTCATGGAGTCTAGTGATGCCAATGATACTAGAAATGTAAGAATTCTTTGCGCCTATTGGTATATTTTTTTTTTCCTTTTCTGAAAGTAATTGTTGTTAGTCTCACTTGACATAGATTGTACATATATGGTTGTCTTGCTTCTTGGCAGATTGGCTTCCAGTTTGCTGGTAGAGCTGTTTATTCTGCAGTGTGGGTCGCAGCTGCGTCATTGTTCATGGAGTTGCTGGGTTTCTCTACACAGAAATGGTTAACTGCAGGAGGGCTTGGGACAGTCTTGCTGACTCTTGCTGGACGTGAGGTCTGTTTCATAGTTTTATCTTGCTGTATTTGTTGGTTATAACATTATTGTTGAAGCTCATCTTCATATAGACATGGAAAAGGCAGTTTATTATTTATAGTTCTTGTTCCAGTTTTGAACAATATGGTAATGCAACTATTCTTGTGATGTTATCAGATATTCACCAATTTTCTTTCAAGCATCATGATCCATGCCACACGTCCATTTGTTCTTAACGAGTGGATTCAAACCAAGATTGAAGGCTATGAAGTTTCGGGCACAGTTGAGGTATGAACTTTTGCTCACCAGGGAAAGCCCAGTATTTAATGTTTGAGATCAGAAGAATGAATTGAGTTTTTTCCTCTGGCACTTCTTTTGTTTGCTTTTCAGCGTCTCGTAAAAATTTCTATATCTGTTTTCTGCAGCATGTGGGTTGGTGGTCCCCCACAATCATAAGAGGCGAGGATCGGGAGGCTATTCATATTCCAAACCACAAGTTTACGGTTAATGTTGTCAGAAATCTGACTCAGAAAACTCATTGGCGTATTAAAACTCACCTAGCTATCAGTCATTTGGATGTCAGTAAGATAAATGTAAGCATTACTTCATTCTCGTCTCCAAGATAACGCTGCAAATTAAGTTATACTATTGGTGTTTGATCTCAAGGTTATCATGACTTCTTTCTGTAGAATATTGTAGCTGACATGCGCAAAGTTTTGGCAAAGAATCCCCAAGTTGATCAACAGAGGTTGCATAGAAGAGTATTCCTGGAGAATGTCAACCCTGAAAATCAAGCCCTGTTGGTTAGTGTCAATATTTGAGCATTAGTATCTTGTGACTTTTGGATGGATTGTCATTATCAGTGCAAATGCTACTTTAGTTACGTGATTTTCTAATCAGTTTGTTTTGAAATTATCTTGGGTGCTAATCTCTTTTCTCTCGAGTGTGAGAGTGCCTCTGTCTGTTTACGAATTTGCTGGATCTCTAAAGTAACCAAAATTATTTCATAAATCGTGGCTGCTGCTTTGGTTCTCTCCAATATAAGAGGCAAGGATTGTATCATAATTGAAGTTGTTAGACAGTTTGACAAAGATGTGGGGCTGTCTTCCAAACCAAGCAATTGAATTACAATTACCAAATATAATGTATAGAAAGAGAGAAATTTATAGAAAGAGAGAAATTTATGTATACTCAAGGCACAGTAGTTTATGCCAAGTTACTGAAGATTCGTGCTTTATGGGTATGAATGAGACTGTTCTATTAGTGCACTGTTCGCCGAGACCTATTTACCTTGAGAACTGATACTTTCTTCCGTGCTTTATGGGTATGAATAAGACTGTTCTATTAGTGCACTGTTCGCTGAGACCTATTTACCTTGCGAACTGATACTTGAAACAAGTAAATTAAGAAGCGCCTATATCCTCCTTTGGTAATATCACCAGAGAGCAGTGTGTGAAGATTATATAGTCAACGATATAGTGGTAGTTTATCAAAATGATTGATGGTCTTAAAACATTTGTCGCATTGAAACCTCAAGATCATAGTCCAGTTGAAACTAATCACCCTGCTTGCCTGCTTTCGATCAGGTATTACTTGAGGTTATGGCCGACCTATCCATTTAGTTTACGATGCATGTCAGAGGCATCAAAGGTATCCATTGTTGTTTCCAAAGGGCATGTGTGTGTATTTTATATCGATTATGTAAGTGAGAGACTCATGGAACACTCAAGGACAGGCAGTTTATTCTCCTCGAGATGTAGTCTATCTCTGTCTCTCTCTCTCTCTCAATATTGGTTGACATTCTTGAATTACTTTTCATATTCTGTTGGTGGTTTAGTTACTCTTTATGTACAATGCTTCATTGATTGTGCAGATCTTAATATCCTGCTTTGTCAAGACATCACACTTTGAAGAATACTTGTGCGTCAAGGTGAGGGACGATCCTACTACAAATCCTATACGCAAAAGTTTCGATAATCCAGAATTTTTAGTAAAACAGCAAAATCTTCTATCCTCAATTTGAAGCCAGTGCTTTGGTAGTAAATTGTCAATGAAATACTTCTTCCAAATTTTCCATGTATGACTGCAAATGAGACTGTTTGTTCCTTGCCGAAGTTCACTTCTCTCCCCAACGCTCCCATCTCCTGCTCCCCAAAAATCAAGTAATTGAAGAGGCACAGTTCTGTTGGTACCAGTGACAGAATCATCTTTTTGGATTTCAAAATGAGATGTGCTCTTTTCTTTTCTTTTCTATTCGGTTTTTCTGCTTTTCGGCCCCATGAACTATAGGCAGCCAGTTAACTTCATCTGGGAAAAGAACGGAAAAAGAAGGCAATGGTTTCCCTTGTCTTCTAAGATGCTGTTTCATATGTTTGTTTAACAAGAGAGTTATAATATCGACCGTCTTTATTGCTAGTTAGTTTTGTTTCCATTTTGTTTGGAGAGTGGCTCATTTGGTCTGTTTTTCTTTTTTCTTCGATGATATTAGGAAGCTATTTTGTTAGATCTTCTCAGAGTTATTCGACATCACCGAGCTAGGCTTGCCACTCCCATCCGTACGGTTCAGAAAATATACAGTGATGCTGACTTGGAAAACATGCCATATGATTCTGCCTTCAATCGTGGAGCAGCATCAACTCGTCCATTGCTACTGATTGAGCCATCTTATAAGATCAATGGGGAAGATCGCTCAAAAGGTCGGCCAATTCGTGTGAATGGTGAAGAAGATACCAAGGAAAAGGCAGCAATGAAAGCAGCACGTGACAGCAAGGTTGAAACGAAGAGTGGACCTGCATCTGATCCTAAAACCAAAGAAACACTTCCAGCTCTCTCTCATGGCAAGGATGTGCCAATTTCTGACTTGAAAATTGATCCCAAAGTTGACAAAATGGCGTTTGCTGAATCCAAAGATGACACTAAAACGTCGTTGGATCCAAAACCGAGTAAGGCAACAGTGAAAAACACTTCAAAAGCCGAGTCAAAGTCTGCAGAAGTTGGTACATCTGATTCCAAAGATCTTCCAGAGAACATTTCTAGCATCAAGCAAGTTAAGAAGGTGAGCCAGGGAAGTGGTCGCTCGACCAGTGTAGTTGATAATTCGGCAACTTCTCCATCAGATGTTAGAGGAAAAACAGGCAGTGTCCTATCTACTTCACAATCTAAAAGAGAGGACGAAAAACCACAAGTCACACAACCATCTGTGCCATCAAAACCTGCATTAGAAGAGAACATAGTTCTTGGTGTTGCTCTCGAGGGTTCGAAAAGAATGCTTCCAATTGAAGAAGAGATATCACCATCTCCAAATCCAGCTGAATCCAAGGAAATGGCAACTAGCCGTAGCGGCAATGCTTCTACCGTTGCAGAGAAAGATAAACAAGATGGACAACGTTCTAACCGTCCTAATTCTGCAGCTCCAGATCAGTCGGGTAAACGGCCCTCTACCGGAAATTGATCCACCTGTGTTTGTTTCTAACCATGTGAAACTATTTCTTTGTCAACACCAGATTTGATGTTTATATATGGTAGTTGTCTTGAAGTCCAGGATAGTGGAAGTATTTAGCCTATCATAGTGGTTTTTTATGTATGTATTTACTGTGCCCAGTTTGATCCTCCAGTGTCATACTTTTTTGGTTATTGGCTAAGTCAAGCAACTTCTATAGGAATCGTCATTTTCCATTCACATACGAGGCTTATATTTAAAGAAGGATACGTACTATTATCTTAATTATTTATTATTTCTTGGTTATTTATTAAATAAAAATGGATAAATATTTAAGTTGAGCCTTGAAATTATTGGTAAAGTCGTTGGCATGGTCACAAATTTAAGTTGTGAAAACAACCTTCGATATAAATGCAAGATATATAAGGTTTGATACAATAAATTCTTGCGATCCGATCTTTCTCTAAAACACAATAGTCTTTGGTGAAGGTTTAATATCCCAATTATTTTCTTTAAGCGAATTCAACGTACCATAATAAATGATTTAACAACGTATATGTATAAAGTGAGTGAGTTTTCGATAAATACTTATTCACTTCAATTGTTTAGTCAAACGAATTCAACTTACTATAATTTTGATAGTGTGGGGAATATTTTTATTGAAACCAATAATTTTATGATTCGGACTATAGAATACTAAGACTTTATTCTTCAATATGAATGAATCCCCCATAAGATACAGAGAATTACAGTACTTTCTTTGTCTAATGACTCTGGCGAATAATATTTATCGTCTTTCTTAGTAGGACATTTCGTATTCGAGTGAATATAAGATTGCTTTTGTAAAGGATTATTTAGACTATTTAAATAGTAATAATATAAATAATTTTATTATATTACTCTTCGAATATATTGAATTTAATATTTTTATAAATATATTAAGAAATAAATAATAATAAATATTATTAGACATTGTGCGAAACAACTGTAAGAGAGAAAAGTGTCGGTGGTTTGGTGCCTAAATTGCCAATTGTCACAATTATTAGTTTGTCACATTAAAAGCATACAATACATTTTTTTTATGGTAAAGTACTTGTCCTGCAACATCCAACTACAAAAGTGTTTTTATACGTTAATTTTTATTTGTTCAATATATTAAAAATATGTTAATAATATTGGTCCAACAACATGCAACCCCATGCATTGCTGCAAAGAGGTTGTAGGTCATAGAAGGAGCAATTCTACCACTGCGCCAATGCTCACTCTCGTGTGATAAAAGCACATGTTAGAACTAACACAACAATTGATTAATTCTTCTTATTTTTTTTAATAAGTAAATATCTAAGAAATAATGTACTAATCATTATCAATAAAAATATTTTCTTTATCATCAAAGTAGATAAACCCAAGAAGTTAATATCACAACTCGACCATTGCATCAATGCTCGCTCTCACACAATAAAACTACATACTAGAGTTAACTTTCAACAATTGACTAATCATCATCAATAAAATAGTCTCTACCTCACAAGAAATTTTACCTAAAAGATTAATAATGCAACTCTATCGCTATGCCAATGCTCACCCTTACACAATAAAATAAAGATTGAGTTAATTCTTCGCAATTGACTAATTATGAGTTATAATCAATAAAATCTAATCTTTACCCCAAAAAACAAGTTAAAGCCAACATATTTATACCTATTACTAGTTTGAAAGTGATAACTATAAGCTACTCCCGACACTTGACTACTCAATAATGTTGCAGTAGAAATTTAATCTTTACCAAAATATAAATATAAACCTAGCAATTTCACGGCCATTAGTACTTAAAACCTACAATTAATGACACTTTCGACTATTGACTGTTCACGGATTCAAACTATGAAAAGTGGAATCAGTCTCTTAGAGAAATGCAGAGTGTAAATGCTGTGTACAATATAACTTTGTGGCCCGATCCTTTCCCAGGCCGTGCGAACAACGAAACTTAGTGCACCGAACTACTCTTTTTAGTTTAGCAATAAGAATCTAATATTGCAACTCTACGATTGCTCCAATGGTCACCCCCCACAACAAAAGCAAATATTAGAGCTAATTCTCAACAATTGACTTGTCATGAACAATAAAAATGTAGTCTTTACAGCAAATACTTCAGACAAATTCAAGAAACTATACACACTAATTTGAAATCTATAACTAAATCGACTACTCAATTATAGCAATAAAAATTTAATCTTTATCAAAAAATAAAATAAACCTCAGAATTTCACACCCATTAGTACTTAAAACCTTCAATTATTAATGACACTTTCAGCTACAGATTATAGACTATTTACATAAAGAGTAAATAAACCACCAACAGAATATGAATAATAGTCTGTATTTTTCTTGATAATGATTAGTCACACAACCATCTGTGCCATCAAAACCTGCATTAGAAGAGAACATAATTCTTGGTGTTGCTCTCGAGGGTTCGAAAAGAACGCTTCCAATTGAAGAAGATATGAATCCAAGGAAATGGCAACTAGTAGTAGTGGCAATGCCTCTACCGTTGCAGAGAAAAAACAAGATGGACAATCATATATTATATGAAGGCGTGGCTCAAGGGTAAGGTTAGTAAAGTTTTCGCTTTAGTCCCTAAAATTTTGAGGTCGCAAAAATTTTAATATTAAACTCTGAGATTTCAACTTTACCTTGAAATGATAATGAAGATTATGAAATACATTTTAAGAAATTATCTAAAAAAGAAAAAAGTTTCCATTTTTACAAGAAATATTTTAAAACTTTAAACTAAACAATTCAAATTTTATATTAATAAATAAAGTTTTAACAACAATAGCCAAAGTTATGCATTGCAAATAAATGACTAACATCTCATTAACTCAAACAAATCTTTACTTTTATTAATAATCATATTAATATGTAAAGTTAAAGATTATGTATCTTTTAAAAATACTACACCAAATAGTATTTTTGTTTGTATGTCTAAACTTTTATTAAAATTTAGCTTTAAACCACTAATTTTATTGAGACGCATTCGTGTATAGTGATCACTCCAGTATAAAATGGATAATTATAGGAGGCTTAATCACGTTAGTTTCTAGTCATTTTTTATTAATGTATTTGCTGTGTCTAGTTTGATCTGTCAAATCAAACACATCTCAAACATATATTCGTACCGAAAACCAACTCATATCTTTGATAATTTATTCATTAAACTAAGTTAGTTGTGAACAACATCAATAACAACTTCAACAATAACACAACACTCCAAACGTCCACCTCCAACAACAACAAGGCCAACAATTCACGATCAAGACGTCAAGATACCAACACAATCGTTTAAGGCTATTTTAGTGTTGTATTTTCAATTTTAACAAGAGGTGAAGATTGTGATGAACAATAAAAACACAACAAAAACCTTTCAAGATCTACAACAATTAAAACCAAATATTAAAGATCCAGAAGAACATTCAAAGTTGAACTTAACATGCTACAACAACATGCAGTTACAAAAGAAATTTCTCAAACTTTCACGAACCATCTTTTTTTTCTTAATAAAATCTTTTTTCTTCTTAATAAAGTCATCATGTAATAAAATGTGAATAACAGCTAAAAACTTCGCACTTATATTCTCACTAATTCATGTCAGTTTAACGAATACAAAGGGTACAAGGTTAAGAAATTCATATGGAACTGAGGTTATAGGAGTAATTTGCAAGTTTGGGAGGACATAGAATTTCATACTTTAATTGAAACGCTTCACGAACAAGTTTCTTTCCCCGACATTCCGCAATTTCAGCTTATCGAGGTCATGGCCTCATATAGGAGGTTGTAAAGAACATGGATTACGGTAAAAGGTTAGTAGGCAGTAGAATGTTATCTCGTTTATCCTTCCTTACTAGTAGCCACAGTATTACTCATGTAGTTTCAATACTTTGATTATCGTATTATTTTGTTGTAATTACTGTTCATTTATTTCAGAATGTTCTGTCATGTTTCCTATAGTATTTTTCTATGGCTTCTTCACTTACGCTATTTCTTTTTCCGTGAGCCAAGGGTCTATAGGAAACAACCGCTCCACCTTCCAAGGTCAAGGTCTAAGGTCGTTGTTGTTGAGTCAATTCTTAACAGATTAAAGATTTGACCTTTTTTCATACTCAGTCTCATCTTTCTTGAAAGAAAAAAAGAAACAGCTAAAGAGTTAATACTTGCATGTTCTAGCATGTTCAGGATAATCAACTGCATACCATCGAAAATACTTGCATCCAACCTGTTTAAGAAGAACAAAACAACCATAAAAATTTAATCTTCAATGAAAAGAAAAGTAAATCTACTATGCAACCTTACCCGACCATCTTCACATCCAAGAAACCAACGACCTGGGTTGTTTACAGACCAAGAAAGTTTCAATATTGCTCTTTTTCTGCAATGACAAAAGAAATTAGATGTCATTTGGAAAAATATTAGAGAAAAGTTGTTGGAGAAGTGGGAATTTGATTTGTAAAAGGTAAGGTATATAAAAAGGAATTAGTAAGGGTATTATAGTCAATTAGCCCATTTTTTACCGTTGAAAGGCTTAGAATTTATGTAGCACGCGCGTCATTTTGCGTGTAACACACGCATTTTACCACATAGGACTGAAGGTCATATTGTGCACTTTGGAATAGATAAAGGTCATATTTGTGCACTGTCAAAGTTTAGAATCAAAGTTAAAATTTAGTGTCAAGTTTAAGATCACTTTTATGTATTATTTTCAGTCAACTTTATAATTTTTCTTTATCATTTTCTTAAATGATAAGATAATCAACTTAAATATGCTACCTTCTTTAATTATATTATATAAATTAGTCCCAATAAATCATCAAACCTCAATCGTATTCCGATTTAGAATGGTACTCTAATGGTGAGAACAACAACAACATACCCAATATATACCCACCAAGTGGGATTTAGGAGGGTATGTGTACGCAATCCATACCACTACCTCAGAGGTGAGATAGCGAGATTGTTTCCAATAGATCCCCGGCTCTACTCTAATAGCGAGTGAGGTATAGAAATACAAAGAGAAAACCCGGAATAGCTTGTATTGAAACTGAGAACAAGAGTAAGCAAGCTGACAATATGATCATTAGCGAGCAACAGATAAACTAATAATAGGAGTAAGAGGTTGTAAAGATTAAACAGTGCCTCGATCATACATAAACAAACACTAAATAAGTGTGATTTGGGAGAGATTAAGCTTTCTGTAAAAGCGAGTCCAGTCTGAATTAGCAATCACATCAAGGCCATACTCCAAATGGCCCATTGAGAGTCCTAAATGCATGCCCTCCCGTACCTAAGCCCCAGTATAGCAATTCACCATCCGTAAACCTATATTTCGGTATGGCCAAATGACGAATGTGAGGATCTTTGACAGTTAACAACGAAGTCCAATATGTAGTCTTTCAATACCCATATAGCTTAAATGTTCCCTGGAGATCATAATTAGCATACCATCCAACGCTGAAATGCCACACGTGATGACTCGTCTTTGCAAGCACGATAATTGCTCTGGAAAAGGTATATCTCCATATACTTCATTAGAAATACTAAATGAAACCACTGAATAACTTATTGAAGGCATAGAATAATCTCCAAGCATGTCAATCCAATGAAATGCCCCGTTTACTAATGGCAAACAATGTGTGCCCTCGTTAAGACTGACGATGCCAGGAGGATGTTTATCAATATATCTCCAGGAATTTCACCGCGAGAATTTCACCTGGAACCAACAACACAACACACGTTCAAACCGCAACACCATATCCATAATACACGTTCAAACCTTGAACCAACAACACACCACACGTCCAAGCCTTGAACCTTCAATAACAATACCAACAACAATCAGCCAAGGCTTAGGTCCACAACAACAATATCAATAAATTCAAGCTCAAACTTAGATATTGACTCAATGGTGTTAGTGAAGAATAAAACTAACACTAGAAACAATCAAGACAAGTAAAAAATCTCGGCCAAGACATAACAAGAACACAATTTCGGCCAAGACACAAAAATGGACAGATTTTCTTCGTTTTGAATTTTTCAGTTTTCAACACTTTTTTTTTATTGTCAACTAACCAAGCCTAAGATTTATCTTGTGGGAAAAAAATCAGTGATGGATTTGATACCAAATAATACGAGACAGTCCACAATGACTCAAAACAGTCCACAAACAACACAAGAACAAGAAGAACACAACACGGCTACAAGAACACAAACACAAAAGCAAAAGATTTCAATAGATAAAATGGATAGATAGAATGACAAATGGATGTATAAACCCTAAGAACCCTAAGATATATTAAATATAAGGACCTTTAACACCTACACACACAATCACCACTCTCTTACGGAGACACAAGAGGGACGTTACCTCCTCAAGCACCAACATCTCAAGCCAAAATGCTATAAAAGTGATTCCACACTAATGCTACCCTAGTTACAATTTTGGTCTACTCTCATAAGAGAGGATTTGTGGTCTACTCCCACAAGAGAGGAAAAGTCTTTCGGTATCTCATATCAATGAAAACTAAAGAGTAAAGACCTAATAAGGGACTATATATAGTCTTATTACAAATGAGAGATAAAATGACTCTTTTACCCTTAATAAAAAGGGTGGCCATGGGGTGTTGGGAATCAACAAGTGTAGTCCCTAAAACACCCTTAATGAAAGGTGACAAAAAATCTTAAGTATTCAAGTGTTGGCCAAAACTGTGAGTCTTCAAGTCTTCAATGCTCAACCTTCCACATACAAGATTGCTCTATAGTGTGCTCAAATCGGCCCCTCCATATATGTTCTTGTACCCTCAATGCGACCAAAGAGTGATTCTTCATGTATTGGCTTCTAAAGATATCATTACAAGCTATGGTGGCCACTTGGCTTATATCACTAAGTGTGAGGTAAAAAAAAGTGTGAAGAGTTTGTGAGGTTAATTTCCTTAACGCTAGTGAGTTTGTTATTTTTCTGAATGTCTTTATGAATAGGTACAATGGCTATGGAAGGCAAAACTTCACAAAACAATGGATAACCACTCTACAAATGCTATCTTAGCGGCCATTGAAACTATCAATCATAAAATTAATTCTATGGACCCTAAGATAAATTTTCACTTGACCTTAAGGTGGATTCTGTTAAAGGTAGTGTATCCCTCATAGGTGGAAGAGTGGATATCATGGAAGGTCGACAAAACACACCCCTAACCATACCTCAACACTACCATGCTTCGAATAATGGACATGCTCTAAATCCTTTCGTTCATATTTCCTAAAAAAATCATCACCAAATGATCAATCCACCAATACAAGCACATGATTTCATTTCTAAAGCCTCTACATATCCACAAAGCAAAGATCTCGTTTGACCACACCAACCACAATTCAACCAATGACAACATAATGAATCTAAAACCTAAATACCCGAACCTTTACTAAACCAGATCCCATATTCCAAGCACTCCTTAACCAAAACCAACCTATCCAAATATATGAGGAAAAAAAAGAAAAACAATAAGTGGATTTCAGAGCATTCGATGAAGCCGAAATACTGGTAGAGAAAATGAGAGATAGACCAATGGATCAATGAGATTATCGAGGTTGAGAAGAAAGATTTGGTCTAGCGCCTAATAGTAGAGGAAACTTGGGAAACCGACTCCAAGGTCATGATTAATGGAACCAATATGGTGGTAATGGAAGATGAAACATAGAAAACTGACCCTCAAGGTTATGATCAAGGAAACCAATATGGTAATAGGGATCGAGATATGGGAATCAAGTCAATCAAGGTTAGTCTTCCAACTTTAAAAGGAAAAATATTCTCGAAGATTATCTCTCATAGGAGTCCTCTTGTGAAAGGATCTTACAAGTTAATCATATTACCAAAGAGAAGAAGAGTTGCTATGTCATAGCCTATTTTAAAGGGTATGCCCAATACCTGGTAGGATTATGTCAAGATATTTGTAAATGTGTTGAATGAAGGAAAACTCCCCCCGGGATGCGTTGAAGGTATTCATGAGACAAAGGTATGTTCTGGAGAGTTATACACATGAGCTACTTGCCAAGTTGTATAACTTGAGGCAAGGTAGCAAGAGTGTTATAGCCTATTATAATGAATTCTAATAATTTATCTTGAAGCTCGATCATCGAGACAATGTGAACCATGATATCTACGCTTTAACGTTGGGTTGAACAAGGATATCTCCTCATGCATAACAATCAACAAGTTTGAGATCATAGAAGAAATCTTCCAAGCGGTCTTGGATATTGAGAGAGATATCAATGAAAGAGTTACTTACAAACCAAAGGGGTACCCATCTACTAACATTTGGAGTAAGAATAAAGAGTTAGTTCAATCTTAATTAGGATGGAACAAGAACAAAGACTACAAGTCCAATAACAAAAAGCCCGTATAGAAGAGCACTCCAAAGTACCTACCAAAATGAAGGTAAAGAATATCCTTTTTCCAATCCTAAAGGTTTTCAATGTTTTAAATACTATGGAGACAGAAGGCAAATAAATATTCCAACCAAAGAAATCTGATCCTTAGGAAAGGAAAATTGTATTACCTTGGAGAAGAGGTGGGATTAGAAGTGGATCAGAATGATGAAGAATCCCAAGATGGAGAGCAAGTTGAAAAAGAGGTACAAGAAGAAGGAGATAATGAAGATGTTTTGCCTCAAGATGGAGAGTTTGAAGTGACTAACTTTGTGGCAAGATGAGTAATGATTTGTAAGGCTTAAGATAACCCAAGTCAAAGGAAAAATTTATTCTATACTAAGTGTCTTATCAAGGAGAATGTATTCTCATTGATCATTGATAGTGATAGTTGTGCCAATGTAGCTAGTGCTACCATGGTTGACTTACTAAAGCTACCCACCACCAAGCGTGTTAATCCATACAAACTGCAATGGTTGAATGAATGTGGAGAGTTAAAAGTAACTTGGCAAGTTGCAATTTGTTTCAAAGTTGGGAATTACCAAGATGAGGTGCTATGTAATATGATTCCCATACAAGCTTGTCACATTTTTTTGGGAAGACCAAGGGAATATGATTGGTCGACTAAGAATGATGGGAAAACCAATCGATATTCCTTTAAGTTGAATGGTCGAAAGTTTACTCTACATCCCCTCTCACCCTTACAAGTGAATGAAACCCATCAAAGATTAAGGGAGTTAAAGGAGAAAGAAAGAAAGGTGAGAGAAGAGGAGACCATTAAAAAGGAAGATGCAAAAGGGAAGGAAAGAAAGAGGTTGAAAGAAAAGAATCAAACTGTGATGTTGGCTAGGAACAAAGATCTCTTCAAAGAGCATGATGACAAAACACCTATGATCCTCATAGCCCATGTTTTTAATATTAACCCCTATACTTTTTCTATTCCCCATTCTATCTCCCTTGTTTTGCAGGATTATGAAGATGTGCTCCCAAAGGAACTTCCAAAAGGGTTCCCCTACTTTGGGAAATTGAACACCAAATAGACTTTGTGTCGGTCTCTCAATTACCAAACAAGATGGCTTATCAAAGTGAACCTATGGATAGCAAAGAGATTCAAAGCCAAGTTGAGGGTTTTCTCAACAAGGGATACATCAAATAAAGTATGAGTCCATGTGTGATTCCAGTGTTTCTAGTGCTAAAGAAAGATGGTACATGGCACATGTGTGTTGATAGTCGAGCCATTAATAAAATAATGGTAAAGTATCGCCACCCGATTCCTTATTTGGATTTATGCTTGATTATTTGAATGGTTTATGTGTGTTCTCTAAAATAGATCATAGGAGTGGGTACCACCAAATTCGGATGCAACCGGATGATTAGTGAAAGCCCTTATTCAAGACGAAGTTTGGTCTATATGAATAGATGGTCATGCCTTTGGGTCTTACCAACGCTCTTAGTACTTTTATGAGGTCGATATATCATGTGATGAAGTTTTTCATTGGAAATTTGTTGTGGTATACTTTGATGATGTCCTTGTTTATAGCAAATCCCAAGAAGAGCATGTTTTACATTTGAAAAGTGTATTTGATGTGCTTAGAAGAGAAAAATTGTATGCTAATCTTGAAAAGTGCTCTTTTGGTATGAATGAAGCAGTATTTTTGGGATTTGTCGTAAGCTCAAGAGGAGTCGAAGTGAATTAGTCTAAGATAGATGCCATCAAGAATTGGCCAACTCCGTAATCCGTTAGTGAATATGAATCTTCCATAGGTTGGCAAGTTTTTATAGGTAGTTTGTCAAAGGATTTGGCTTCATCACCGCTCTTGATCGAGGTGATCTGTAAGGACAAACCTTTTAAATGGGGTGATGTGCAAGTTGTTTATCCCTTTTCGAGCTTCATTTGGCGAGAAAAATGGTTTTGATCTTAAAACTATTTCAAAAAGAGTTGAGAAAATTTTTGAAATAATTTTAAGAAAATTTACAGAGTCGCCACTTGATTTTTTATAGAAAAAGTCAAGAAAACTTAAAAATAGTTTCAAAGATTCAAAAATAGAAATAAACTTTTAAAACTAGAGATTCTAGGTAAGGGTTCAATTAACGTCCTAAAAGGTTTTTAAGACACTTAGGAGCGTCCGTTTAAAATGGTTTACCAAAAGAACTAACTTGACTAACTAAAAGTGGGTAATTTTTGCAAAGACTTGATTTTATTAGAAAATATTAAATTATTTATTTAACATTTAAACAATGACATTGATTTGACTAGGCAAAAGATTAATCTTGTTTAACTTGGGCAAATTTTTGTGGAGAAGGTCGATCTGAAACCTATTTCCTTTATAGATTATTCTTTCAAACAAAAGAATGATTTTGAATATCATTTTTGATAAGAAATATCGATTTAAACAAATTATGAACCTTGACTAATTAGTGAACATACTTTACCTTTCGTAAAGAGAATTGAGTTTAGGTCAATGAGAATTCCTTTTAACTACTTTAACAAAAAAAAAAATGCGATTTTAACTTTTAAAAGTTCATTCTTGAAAAAACATAAAGAAAGATGTATTTTATTAATTTTGAATATTTCGCTAAAAATAAAATATGCAGGAAAAAATAAAGAGATAAATAAAAAGTAACGATTTCAAGGGAATTTATATAGGCTAACCAAATTAATTAATACGAACACATAAGATAGAATTTACAAGAAAATGGATAAGAAGAGTTAGAATTTGGGCCTTTTCCTAAATCTGGGGCCCATTCTTTATGGACTTTTAGTCCATTGATACAGATATATACCACATGTATATCAGTCTCAAATTTCTTCACGTTTTACTGTATATCACTGCATATACAGTGTATGTCTGCGTGAAAACCTGCTTATTTCCCCTCTATTTTTTATTGTGCACGGTGAAAAAGTGTGAAGCTGCCGCTTCCAACGTATATCAGCTGTATACCAGCCCTGTTTCTTGTCCTTTGGTTCATTTTTGGGACTTCTGCATGAAGTTTTGACTCGGGGAAGTGGGATATATATATATATATATATATATATGCCATAAATGCCAGAGAGGGAGAATGGAGCCCAATGGACTCGATGAAATCGCGTGCATCAAGGAAAATACACCAAATTAGTATAAGTTCAAAATAATTTATCCAAAAGTGAAAGAATGAAGAAAAATAGGTATTTCAAACACCAAAGAAGATACCATGAGAATTTATCCAAAGTGAAAGTATTCAAAGCTTAATACAAAGTTCAAAATAATTTATCCAAAGTGAAAGAACTCAAAACGTAATCTATATAGTTCAAACACCAAAGCATATACTATGAGAATTGAAACAAAACTAGGAGAACAGGTATTTCAAATACCAAAGAAGATACTATGAGAATTGAAACAAAAAAAAACTGGGAGACCAATGTTAACAACTTAGCATTTACATTCATAGATCTTCAAACTTTTCACAGTCTCAACATTATAGTACGGCAAACTGTAGATATTTTAGGTCTGGACAACCATTTCAAAGGTTATTTGCTTTTGGGAGATATCAAGAATGCATGGAAAATCTCATTTTCAACTTTTAAACATACATATACAATAAAGAGAAGAATAGAACAGAAAATAAGAAAACTAGCAGCAAAATATTAGTCACAAAATGCACAATCATCCTTAACCCCACATGTTGATATAGAAAGGATTGCTACAATATTTATATTACTTCCAGAGTTCCACTATTATAAGATACTCAACATAAGACATCTAAAGAGAATACTGGGTTCGTTAAACTGTACCAACTCCATCTTATGCCAAAGTAAAATTATACTACATACTTTTCCAATTAAAGATAAAAAAGTAGTACTCCCTCGGTTTATATTGGAACTTAATCGCTAAAGGATATATTTCACAATGACAACGTATTTTATACAAAGTTAAAACATACAACGTACAAACAGTGAACACAAGGCAAAAATGTGACCTTCGAGATTTAATCAAATATACACCATTTCATTCACATTGGAGTCTAGATTATCGACAAAGCAAGTATAATACAATAAAATCCTTGATTTCTACAGCGAATAATCCCAGCAATTACGATGACGAGGATGCTAATAAGGAAATAAGAAAACAAAAACTGAAAGAGAAAGGTGTTTACCTTTTTCCGGGCAGCGAATGGGGATAGACGAGCCTTAATCAAATGGACTTTCACCACCGGAGCTTCGAGAATTTCTGGTTGGTGAGGTTAGAAGCATGCGCCCTCCAAGTTTTTCCCCAAAAATTCCCCCCTCTTTCTCTTTCTTTTCAACTTCTATTTATAGAAAAAAAATATTGGTTTGAATTTCAAAAATAGCCGTTTGAGCCGGGTATGAGAGATTGATTGAAGCAAGTTAAAAGAAAATCTGTGGAGGAAGACACACCTCCTAAAATCCGGCTTTCACTATAATGTTTTTGATTTGAATGAGATTTTGAAGCAAGGAACACACCTATCTTGAAGAAAAGTCAAATATTGAAGCTCGAGGTATGCAAAAATCAAACGAAGGAAAGAGAAAGAGATTCGTTCGTTTTTTGTACGCTGTTGTTGATTTGTTAACGTTGGGGGGTTGCTGTTGTTCAACAGCTGTTAAGGGAAAGGGAAAATAATGTTTGTGGGTCGGGTCAGTTTTGTGGAGGTGGTTCCATTTGCTGATTGGGGTAAAATTGGGCCAAGGTAATTGGACGGGTAATGGGGTGTGGGCTGGTGTTGCTCTTAACATTGGGCTGGCTGAAAGGCTGGCCCAAAAAGATAGGAGAGGCTATTTAATGTTAATGAAAATAGTCCTAATTGAGTAAATTCGGATAAAGTTGAGACGAAATTATCTTTCAATTAATTTAACGAATTTCTCAAATTTAATAATCTTAAACTAAATATTTAATACAACACAATTTTCTTTTATTTCTTTTTTTTTTTCAATAATAATAATAATAATAATAATAAATAAAAATTAAGAAACTAATTATGTCATCAATTTCTTATTTTCAGACGATCTTGAGAAAGATAGAATATTTGTAATTTTTCACTCCAAATAAATTCTAAATCATTTTATTTAATTGATAATTATATAATTATGTATAATTAAACACTAAATATATATTAATTTCACCTAAATTCAAAAGGTAGAGTTGAAATTTGTTTCAAAATAACTTAAAATAAATATTTTAAAACTATTTAAAATTGATAAATTCAAAAACTAATTTATAATGTGGAAGACAAAAATTAGGTGTCAACACAAGCCAGTGCATTTGAATCTTTGAAGGTTATGCTTACCTCCACCTCCTTATTGTAACTACCCAATTTTGATAAGATGTTTGAAAATGAATGTGATGCCGGTAAGGTAAGGGATAGGTGTCATCTTAATGCAAGACAATAAACCTATTGCCTACTTTAGTGAAAAGCTCAAGGGCGTGACTCTAAATTATTCCACTTATGATCTAGAGTGATATGTCTTGGTTAAAACATTGGGTAATTGGCAACATTATTTGTGGCCCAAGGAGTTCGTGATTCGAACCGACCATGAATCATTGAAGCATTTCTGGACTTAAAACAAGTTAAACAAAGACATGCCAAATGAATTTTTTCCCTAAAGACTTTCCCTTATGTAATTTAATACAAAAAGGGGAAGAAAAATATGGTAGCTCATGCATTGTCTAGGAAGCATGTGCTAATCTCTACATTGTCTTCTAAGTTGATGAATTTGAGAGTCTAACGGCAAGCATCCCAAGGACACCAAATTTCCTCAAATCTACCAAGATTGTGAGACATGGGGCAGGGAAAGGTGGGAGAGTTATAAGGCTTATATGCCCTACTCCAAGTTTGATGGTTTCTTGTTCAAAGAAAGAAGGTTGTGTGTGCCCTCTAGCTCATGGAGATAATTTTTTGTAAGAGAGGAACATGATGGGGGTATGATGGGTCACTTTGGAATCTACAAGACTCTTTAAATCCTAGAAGAATAATTCTATTGGTCCAAGATGCATCAAGATGTTGCTAGAATTTGTGGCCAATGCATGGATTGTAGAAGTACAACATTCGGCCTTCTCCTTCAAGGATTATACACCCCATTATCCACTCCCTAATGCCCATGGATTGACATCTCTATAGATTTTATTTTGGGGTTGTCTAGGATGGGGAGGGGTAGAGATTGCATTTTTATTGTGGTTGATAGATTCTCAAAAGGCCTATTTTATTCTATGTCATAAAATTGATGATGCTTCCAAAGTGGATTCTTTTTTTACTAAGCATGTTGTCAAAATACATGGAATTTATAAGACTATTGTTAGTGATAGGGACTCTAAGTTCCTTATTCACTTTTGGACGTCGTTGTGGGGTAGTGTAATACCTCATATTTCTCTAGAATAATTTAAGTCCCAATTACATAAGTATTCTTTTGTAAAATTTTCGAAACACTCAGTATTTTTCAGTTTAGAGCCTGCCAATGCGTAGGAAATTTAAATTATCTTTCCAACGATATAAAATTTGTCCAAATTCGATAACCGAGCAAGAAGTTATGGCTATTTTAGGTTTCAGTCGTTAAACACCGTCATTCAGGCTAGAAGCGCATCGCGGGGTATGTCAAAATGGCAACTGTCAGTTTCCATTGAAGCTCCGTGATCATGGCGCATCGTGGAGGAGGTCAATTTCACATTTGGCAATTTCCAGTGAGCCTCTGCGATAATGACGTGTCACGGAGGTGGCCAAAATGGCATTCCAAAAGCTTACCGCAATAGCTTCGCATTGCGAAAAATTTCCAGGTCCCGATTGTCCATTTTCAGAAGCTTGGCGTGATAGTGGCACATCGCGCCCAGGGCCAAAAATCGGGAATTTCAGTTTTCCAGTTTTGAGTTTAATTTTCCCAAGGGGCTATTTAGTCATTTTCTTAAGCCCTAAACTAGTACTAAACACAAAATTAAAGCCTAATAGGGCATTATATGCCCATTATTCTCAAAATTACTCTCAAAGATATCTTTTCTCTTCAAGAACAAGAAACCCTAGCTTTCAAATTCAAGGCAAAATTCCAAGAACTCTCCATCAATCCTCCCAAATTCATTAACCCAAGTATGTTAGATGTTCATCCATTGGTTCCTTTCACCCATGGAGTCCAAGTATACGGTTTAAATTTCAAATTTATGATCTTTTCAAGTTATATTAATTTTTAATTATGATTAAACCATGAATTCCCATGAATCTTGTTCTCTACCATGTTTTAGCGAAATTGATGCCTTTTACTACACTCCATATGTTTGAATATTGTTGTCCACTGATTTAATTCATGATTTGTGATAGTGGTGTTGAAGTTGTGCCTTACTACAAGTTTTAAACAAATTCTCATGCTCTATATACACCATGCATATCAAGTGTTTGATAAAATGCCTACAAGAGTGAATATTTAATAAAAGCCTTCATGTTATGTCCTCCAAGCTTTAGTGTCATTTTACTATTATTGCTTTTGAGTCCTGGAGTATTGAATACCCGAAAACCATAGTTTTTTACTTAATCTCATTTCAGTATCTTAAAACTAGTCTCAGAACATACTATGAGCATTATTAGAACAGACAGATATCATAATTAGTTAAACTCAGACAGTCTAGTGTTTCAGTGTCATTCAGTTAGGAGTAGGATTTAGCACCGAGCGAGTGTAGGGATGACAGCTTCCTCGTCAGATAGGCAGAGTTGTTAGTAGAAGTCCCTATACTCCGGAACTACGTAACCAGTGTAGGATATGAGAAGTCATCCATCATTTTAGGCTTGACTATCTCGTAGGGGCCACCCTTCAAATTAGGCTTGACACCCTTAGTCCTTCAAGACAGTACATCAGTATAGTGGATCCACACAGCCAGCGTTAGTACCTGTGGCACGGTACTAAAACCCTTCCAACAGGGGTTACAGATTGGACCCCAATTAGCTCAAATTGGGAAATGTCGGTTAGATGATACCTCCCACAGTCTCAGTTTTAGTCTCAGTTCAGTTATTCAGTTTCAGTTGTTTGACCAAAGCATACAAATATAAGTTATTTTAGTTTATAGATTTTATTCAGTTCATAGTATATTCTTGGTCAGGCATTCCCAGTATCTATAGATTCTACGTACCTTCAGTATTTACAGACATTTATGCATACACAGTATGTACAAATTTCACATATTTTCAGTACCTATAGATTTCATGCACTCTATTCAGTACTCCATGCTTACATGTATATTCAGATAGTTATTATTCCTGTTCGTGAAACTATGCATATCAGTCTACCTCATTTAGCATACCAGTACATTCAAAGTACTGATCGCATACTCTTTATTTTGTGCTATGATGTATTATATTATAGGTTCTGACACCAAGTTTTTGGATCGGGCTTAGACTTCTCAGACTCTCAGCAGTAGCAGTGGTGAGTCCTCATATTTCGCGGATGAATTATTTTATTTCATACTTTTAGTCTAGTAGTTAGTTGGAGTTAGTTGGGGCCTATCCCAACAACTCACAGTTATTCAGTTTAGAGGCTTTTCTGACACTACAATTAGTTATTCAGTCTATCTCAGATTTTCAGTATTTTATTAGACTCGGATAGTTATTTCTTCAGATTCATAACTCAGTATTTGTTTTCAGTAATTAAATTATGGCGTATCAGTTATTCTTCTGCATTTATGGTTATGTTATTCAGTGCTCACAATAGGTACCAACTCATGGGTTAGATTGTGGTTCCTCAGGACTATAAGCACCGTGTGATACCCACAGTGTACTCTCGGGGCGTTATAGGTAGGCTTGGCACTAACCCACAAATGGGTGGGAAAACAAAGGTGGTAAATAGAACCTTGGGTTCTACGTTGTGCACCTTAGTTAATGGAAAAATGGCCTCTTGGGAGGACCACCTACCTCTAGTCGAATTTGCTTATAACCATGTTATCTATTTGACTATTGGTATGACTCCCTTTGAATGTGTTTATGGTTTTAACACCCTTACCCTTTTAGATCTCACTTCTTTGCTTCGTGATGTTGTGATAAACTTAGATAGAAATAAGAGGGCGAAAACCATGAAAACGTTGCATGAGATGGTGATGATTTGCCTTGAGAAGAAGAATCAAGAGGTGGCTAGTGCTTAAATTGGGTGACATGGCGTGGATGCACCTCTAAAAGGATAGGTTTCCAACCCAAAGAAAAGCTAAATTGATGCCACGGTATGATGGTCCATTTTAAGTGCTTGAAAGGATAAATGACAAAGCCTATAAGATTGACCTTCCTCCAGAATATCAAGTGCATAATACCTTTAATGTGTGCGATCTTTCATGCTTTGATATGATAGAAGATGATCACCCCTTGAATTTGAGGTCAAATTCTTTTCAAGATGGAGAGGATGATTCAATCTAGATTAGCTCAAAGCTATTTACTAGAAGTCAAGCTCGGGAGCTTCAAAGTATCTAAGAATTGTTCATGAAGCAGGATGTACTTAAAGAAGACTCCTTACCATCAAGAAGGTTCCATTTGTTGATAACCGCACTCACAGTGGTACAAGGGTCGTTAGAGGAGAAAAGGGAAGGCAAAACGGGGCTAGAAATCCCCTTGGAAGGGACTTAGGCCCAAGATGCTTTTGATCTGCTCTAGCATTTCAAGAGTGGATCAAAACAACCCTTAGTGGGCCTTTTCTTGTATTTGGGTCAGTTTTGGGCATTAAAAGTGTAATAATTAGCGTAAACTATAAGTATTTTAGAGGCTAGCTTATTTTCTTAGTTTTTCTTGATTATGGATGAATGCTTCTCCATTCAGTGAGAGTGTTCTTTTGTTGAAACTTTGGAAATTTGAAACTTTGGTTTAGAAACATTGGTTTAAATGGAGACCATCTCCATCTAGGTTACATAAGAGTTAAGTGTTTGAATTAGATTGTAATTGAGGGTAATTGAGTTTGATATACTCTTTTTTTTCTTAGTTACTTCTTCTTTTTGTGTCTAATTTCTATCCTTATTGATTATCTCCTTACTTGTTTTCTTAGTTGTTTCTAGTTTCGTAGTTTCGATTTCTATCACTAAAGATAAAGGCTATATTAAGACGACAGAAGATGAAGGCAAGGCACACAACTTCACAGAAAATTCTTAGTGTGTCTGAATCTTTAGTCTTCATAAACCCTTGTAATTGACAATTTACAATAGTTTCAAAAAAAAAAAAAAAGATCGAGACAACCTAGTTATACTAGTTAAGGTTGTGTCACAAGATCTGACTAATAAATTAATGTTCAGAAATTATACAACCCCTCTGTAATTCCATTCTCACATTGAAATCTCTAAAGGAAGCTGATGGGTCACTGGCGTATATAGATATTTTTAACACGCCCTCTTCCAAATAATAGTATAGAAAGATGTTGAACCCATAGGGATTAGTTTATCTATTCTATAAACGTTTCTTGTTTTAATTACTATTTGAGAAAATCATAAAAAGTTGAGTGGTAAATTAACTAATTAATAATTTGTAAGCAGAGATTTTTTTTTTTTTTAATATAAATTAAAAGGTGTTGGGATCCTAACTTCACTAGATATTTCTGTAATAGTGAAATTCTTTATTCCCAATTTATATTTCTCGCATATGTATAAATACCTCTCACAATTATATTTATGTATAATTACCGAAATTGAGCAATTAAATGCACTCCTTTTGGATATGCCAATTGATTGCCAAAATAGTAATGTTAAAGAACTAGAAATATGTACTTGAACTAAAACATGTTCATTTTTTAGCAAGTCCCTTTCGGTTACCTTACTTGTTAAAACTAATTCCTATACACTATTTGCCCTTCTCGGTTAAAAATAAGTGTAGAATTATTTATAACATAAAATAGATAGATGTCATTAAATAAATATTAACACTCTAGCAATACTTCAATTAACAGTATTGCGGCTTCCGCCTCTCTCAATTACGGAATTAGTAATATGTCAATTTGTAGTACAAAAGTAGATAGATGTTAACACGTTAAATAACATCTATACGGATAGCGGATAGAAATTAAGTAGAAAGCTTTAGCTCAGGTACGTAAAATTTAGGAATAATATTTACTATTAGATGGAAATATCAAGATCCACCATACTCCCAACAAAATAGAAAATTACTCCAATCTAGAATTGATACGATGAACGGAAATATTTTTCTCCATTAAATAAGAAAAATAGACGAAAATATTAAAATGAATAATTTTGCTATTTTATTAAAAGCAAGAACTAGAATTATTTTTTCACATAAAACAATTAAAATAAAGAGCAAAATAAGAACTAAAATATAATAAGTGTTGTGTTCTTCTCCCAAAATCGCTCTCCTGAAAATGAATGAAAGCCTTCTATTTTTTAGATGAAGGTATGTCTCTCTCCGCCAATAAAAATGAATTGTTATCATTTGTAGAAAGTTTGATTTTAGCAAATCTGCACCATCCAATCAACTTTCTTTTTTTCCTTACCTTTTCTTTTGTTTTAATTGGTAGGACTCAATATATTTTTCATTGTTTTCTCAACAGCTCTTGCTTCTTCTTTTTTCTTTTCATTCTTTCTCCTTTGTTTCCGTTACTTTTTAGCTTGTAGGTCCCACGTAAAAAAAGAAAATTGCCTAACTTTATTTTGCATATTTGCAACAGCTTTTAGTTCCTTTGTTTTGCACTTCTTAGATATCTTCTTTTAGTGTTGGATCTTTTCTTTTAAATTAGTACTTGTATTTATTTTGCCACATATCTTCCTTACTTGATGTTTTCTTATTAAATCGTGACACTTTTTGCAAAGAAGATAAAGAAATATTAATATTAAAATTAGATAATAATTAAATTTATATATTTTATTTTTCTCTTATCAAATTCCCCCATACTTAAATATTTGCTTTGCCTCGAGCAAAGAGAATTCATAATTATAATGGCTAAAATATTTTAAAATAAAATCATGAAAATTTTGGAGAGAAGAATCGACTAAGAAGTCTCTACGAGTTCAACATCTCTTAACCATACTCATATTTATAAATTGAGAATTAAAATAATAATTTTCTTCTAATCCCAAATGCACCTTACCAAATGAAGAGAGATGCCCATATATTACACGATATATTGATTGAACAAAAAGGAGGCATATGTAGAAAAAATTCACTCACTCTCAACAAAGAAGTATCTCGTGTTATCGAAAATAACCATAAACTTGACTATTATGTGATTCTCCACTAATGTAGGAGTCTTTGAGTTGTGATCATGTAGGACTTTTATGAGGTTGCAATGCAGGCTTAGAGATGAGTAGGATACGTATGGATGATAGTGGCTCAAATTTTCTGTAGGCACTATATTTTACTTTCTTACTTAAAACACCATTGCATTCCATTTTCTTTTGAACCAAAAATCTTGCATATATATATATGTGTGTGTGTTTTGTTTTTTTTTTTTCCTTTTTTTTTTTTATTTAAAAAATTTCCTTATAATTTTCATGGATTTGCACATTTTCTTTCTCTTTTTTTTTTTGCTTTTTTTTTTAAATTGTCTTCATGCCGTCAGATCAAGGATCTTACATATTTCTTTCATCACTCACAATGTTCTGCATTTCAAATCAATACTCAAAAGTGCCTAAAAGGAAATAGGGTTAACAATTAATTTAAGTCATGACGACAAATGGTTTAGGGTTAAATATGGGTGATCGATAAACAAAGGATAATTTATTTTAGGCTCAAAGGAGGATAGCTAGGGATAGAATTCAACAAGGTAGGTTAATTAAGCAATGGTTTAACAAGGAAGGCATACTTTCGTTTCTCAACTCAAAATCTACCTAGAAACCACACTCAAGGCAAGTTCTAGATTTTCAAATAAGCATGAAAACTAGGTAGTATATACTCACCACACAATGTACTTGGGATTAGTGAATATCATAATTTTAATCATCAATAAGTATGTATGAATTAGGAAAGGTAGTCATACAAGTCAAGAATCATACTTGATTAGATCAACTTTTTCCAAATCTCATGATTTTCAAAACGGATTAAGTTTCAGCCAATTTTTTTTTTATATAAAATTAACTAAAAAATCCTAAAAAAGTGTTTGATTCAAAATATTACTACCATGACAAAGAATCGAACCAAGAAATCCGTAGAAATACATAAAATAAAGTGCCTAAAAAACAACTAAATAATAGTAATATATTTTTTTAATTAATAAAATAAAAATGACACACACACACACACACATATATATATAATAAAAATAAAATAAAAAATAAAGAACATACATATTTGTTAATATTATATTTCCCTACCCCCATTTCTTAAATAATGTCATGTCCCCATGACATACAAATTAAAAGTAAATGGAGATAAATGGACTTTCCTGATTCATCTCTTGAGTGATTGTGATAATTAAAAAGTTACAAAGGACTTCTTCAATTTTGCTCGCATGTGAACTTGCTTTTTCATCTAGATTCCTGGACATTGTAGTTGTATAAGAAAAAGATATGTGAATGCTAACAGTTCCTAGCTTGAGTCTTGTATGTTTGTTAAAACTGAGTGTTTAAGGTTTCCAAAAGGTTTCCTGCAAAGCTGAATTGTTCACTAACAAAAATGCCATGTTCACAGAATATCACTCTTAAGTTAGATGAAATAATTTTAATGTTGCCTGGTTGTATTCATGCCATCAATGGACTATTGAAAATGCACTTGAAATATCTGAACAGGAATCGTGTGCAACAACATTAATCAAACACAATCATTGTATTCAGAAGTAATATCTTGAACCTAATTACAGTGCGAATTCACAAGCTCTTTAAGGCAAACTTTTTGCATGTAAACTAAAACAAACTTTTTTGAATACAGAGACCTCAAACTTTATCCTTTATAACTGATAGTCCTTTAACAAATTATACTTTCACAATGCAAGAAAAACATATTTGCGAAGGATGATGTAAGTTTTCGCAACTTATGTTCCCATGTTTCCATGTGGAAAGGTCCTTTTGTACCAAAGATGTTGAGCAGAAAGATTTATGTTGCTAGCCTAAGAGTTCATATTTTTATCAACCAATCTACTAGTTGATTAACTTCACTATAACAATGATATATATTTTTTTCCAAATTAAATTATAAAAGAGATCATTTAGCCACAGAATACAACTTTATTGGTTTAGAAAGTTCATATACAAAAAATAGTGGGAGCAGTTACTTGATGAACTCTTAAATTTCTATCAGAGCATTACAGGAGCAGCGTTCCATTGGCTAGCAACAAGAGATAGTCTTCTGAAATAAAGAATAGACTATGGAGAAAAGAATGAACACCTGCGATTGAGTAAATGAGATAGGTAATACAGGATATGTGTCTCTGAGGATTTAGCGAATCAAAGATATCTTGATGACTTCATGATTTGAGTTCAACGTTTGAAAAAATCTCTCCCATGCGATTTAAAAGTATGGTTCTGGAAAAAAACTGCAAGAAAACCAACCATACTTGCCTAAACTTTGATAACATAATAGGCATAACGATATCAATATAAGCCTTAGTAGATTAGTTTATGCATCAGTATATCAATTATCTTATAGCTTCTACAGATTCTATATGAAGGAGAAGCTAAAACAAATAACAAAATAACACAATCTTCTGTTTACCCCTTGAGTCTCTATCTCTCTCTCTCTCTCTATATATATAGGATACCAAAAAAATATATAGGATACCAAAAAAAACTAACTGTGGGTTAACTGTAAGTCATAAGCGATACCAACCAAAAACCAAAAGAAAAAGAAATGTTGTTACCTCCCCCACACTTTAATCTCACACTGTCTCAAATGTAAGACTCAAGTTGGAGGGTTTTTGGCTTTCACTCCTTATTTGTACTGCTACAGGCAATATTTCTGCTACCAACACTTGCTTCCGACATCCCGATAAGTTCCTCTAAAGCCATGTCGATATCAGTATATTCTGGATCAAAAACTCTAGGCATAAATTCATGATTTTATTGAATTCCTGGATATGACACATTTTCAGCTACGATTACTCCATGTAAAGTGTGATCTTCATGTAGTGATGGCTGAGAATTTACATTCCCTGCAGGAAAGTTAAAGTCCACATCCTAAAACGTAAATGGAGGTATTGCAGGGACATTGGTTAGTTTCAATACGGCTGACATAGTGTTTATCATATTCCCAAAATTATGTAGGATAGTGGTAATATGAAAAAGATGCTCTGTTTGAATAGTTCGTAGTACGGTCCCTCATTTGTTGTTGTTGGTTGCAAATATTTTTCTCATTTATTCCTCCAACCTTTCAACGTATGCAGCAAATTCTCTCATTACTGGTAGTCATCTTCCTGCCCCTTTATTTGGTCCAACACATGGGACGACAACACGCAAAGTGGGCATCCCAATATTTGTCGACATAACAAAATCAAAGTCCGGAGCTGGTGGGTTGCCGAATATATTGATTAGTTGTGTGATAGTAGAACTAAAATACAAAGATCTCACAGATTTCTTTGTTTGGTCACATATAATTCTACCAACATTGATAGGATAGCGCTGCATAATTGCATAGAACCAACGAGCCTTTCTTGGACATTTCATAGGTGTTTCTATTTGGTTCTAACCTTGAACTTAAAAATAGTATCCATACCTTAGTGACTAAACTGAGACTTTTAGCTGTAAGCCAATCTCTCTGACCATGTGTATCAAAATGCAATTCAATTCCAAGCGGGCACAAATCTGGATTAATCTCATTCCAAGTTGGATCGCGAAGTAAAATGTACAAGTATGTGTTATCCAATTCAGGGATCTCATACAGACTATTGATAACACAAGGAGCAAAGAAAATTGTATGGCCCCTAAAAGTATAAGAGTTAGTGGTGAAATCCATGTTAGCGTAAATATTTCCTAATAAGTATCAACACTACGGATCCAGGATTTTAAGCAAACGTGATCCAGCGGAGTGGTTCGATTGATGCAAGAACAAGTCGAATTTGTTTGCCATCTGCTTCAGTAAGTGCAAGTCTGCACTCTTCAATGAGATGATGGCCCATTTCCTCTTTATCCAATTCATTAGCGTCATAGAAAATAAACCTGGTTCTATCATACTTATTTATAAGCTTAGAGCACTGTGGTGTCATTTTTAGAAGCAGGGAACTTGTTCTTTTCTGTATATGAACTCTTAATAGCAAATCTCTCTTTATTTAGAACCAAATGGTGAAAGACGGTTCTTAGAATTATACAGATGATAATCAACGTGTACACAAAGTGTAGATAGTAGTTTTTGTAGTGTAAATGGATGCAAAACTGTTGTGAATCCTTTTAAAGACCTTTTCTTTCACCAAATTTATCTTAATGGAATGTTGTATTCAGCTTATTTTACATTCTAGGGGAGGTTTACTAATTAAAATTATCTTATTTTCTAATATTATTATAACTGGCAATTGCTAACGAGATTAGGAGAAGAAAAATATATAGTTCTGAGTTTAATGTCATCAACTTGACTTATAACTACTCTTTCTTTAAGTAAAAAGGATCATCGAAGCCTGTTTTTCAAATATTCACGAGACATACGGCTTCAAACGATGATCCTTTACCTTAAATTTTTCTCTGACCTTTATATGTTGTATTTCGATAGCACCATAGAAGGTTACTTCTGTTACGAGAAACTTGAATTTTTCTGGAAACATTCTCAATCGGCTTTTATATAACAAAACCTTCTCCCGATTTTAAATTCTTTATGATGGATGAGATTATCATGCCATCTTTTCATTCTTTCTTTATACAATTTAGCATTCTCATATGCTTTAAGTCAGAATTTCTCCAACTCATGGAGTTGTAACAAACGATCCTTACCTGTATCTGAGAAATTTAGATTTAACAATTTTATAGCCCAATATGCTTTATGTTCTAATTCCACAGGTAAATGACAAGATTTTTCAAAAACGAGTCTATAAGGAGATGTGCCTATTGGTGTTTTAAAAGCAGTCATGTATGCCCATAAAGCATCATCTAGTTTTAAAGACCAATCTTTTCGAGAGGAACCAATAGTTTTTTCTAAAATTCATTTCAATTCTCCATTGGACACTTCTACTTGTCAGCTTGTTTAAGCATGATATGGAGTTCCTGTTTTGTGAGTTACTCCATATCGTAATAACAAATTAGCAAATTGTTTGTTTACAAAATGAGTTCCCTAGTCACTTATGATAACTCGTGGAGTTCCAAACCTGGAAAATATATTTTTTTTAGAAAGGCACAAACAGTACGAGCATCATTTTGTCTAGTTGCCATTGCCTCTATCAATTTTGAAACATAGCCGACTGCAACTAAAATATATTCATAACCATTAGAATGAGGGAAAGGACCCATAAAATCAATGCCCCAAACATCAAATATTTCACATACAAGAATAAAGAGGCATCTCATCCTTTTTAGAAATATTACCGCTCTTTTGACAGTTGTCACACGAAGCAACACATTGGCGTGCATCCTTGAATAGAGATGGCCAAAAACAAACTCAAATTAGTAGTAAAACAATTAATCTATAGTAGATTTTGCCAATCCCCGACAACGATGCCAAAAATTTGACGAGTCACTGTCGTATATGTATACTTTGTCAAATATATATATATACTCTGTCAAATAATAGTATAGAAAAATGTCAAACCCACAGGGATTGGTTTATCTATTCTATAAACACTTCTTGTTTTAATTACTATTTGAGAAAATAAAAAAATTTGAGTGGTAAATTAACTAATTAATAACTTGTAAGCTTAGATTTTTTTTAATTATTATTATTATTATTTAAGATAAATTAAAAGGTGTTGTGATACTGACTTCACTCGATATTTATGTAATAATGACATTTTTTATTTTCAATTTATATTTCTCGCATGTATAAATACCTCTCACGATTATATTTATGTATAATTATTGAAATTGAGCAATTAAATGCACTTCTTTCGGTTATGCAAATTGATTGTCAAAATAGTAATGTTAAAGAACTAGAAATATCTACTTGAACTAAAACATGCTTATTTTTTAGCAAGTCCTTTTCGGTTACCTTACTTGTTATAAATAATTCCTTTACACTATTCGCCCCTCTCGGTTACAAATAAGTGTAGAATTAATTATAACATAAAATAGATAGATGTCATTAAATAAATATTAACACTCTAGCAATACTCCAATTAACGATATTACTACTTCCGCCTCTCTCGATTACGGAATCAGTAATATGTCAATTTGTAGTACAAAGTAGATAGATGTTAACACGTTTAATAACATCTATACGGATAGCGGATAGAAATTAAGTAGAAAGCTTTAGCTCAGGTACGTAAAATTTAGGAATAATATTTACTATTATATGGAAATATCAAGATCCACCATACTCCCAACACAATAAAAAATTACTCCAATCTAGAATTGATACGATGAACGGAAATATTTTTCTCCATTAAATAAGAAAAATAGACGAAAATATTAAAATGAATAATTTTGCTATTTTATTAAAAGCAGGAACTAGAATTATTTTTTCACATAAAACAATTAAAATAAAGAGCAAAATAAGAACTAAAATATAATAAGTATTGTGTTCTTCTCCCAAAATCGCTCTCCCAAAAATGAATGAAAACCTTCTATTTTTTAGATGAAGGTATGTCTCTGTCTGCCAATAAGAATGAATTGTTATCATTTGCAGAAATTTTAGTTTTAGCAAATCTGCACCATCCAATCAACTTCCTTCTTTTCCTTGCCTTTTCTTTTTGTTTTAATTGATGGACCCCAATATATTTTTCACTGTTTTCTCAATAGCTCTTGCTTCTTCTTTTTTTTCGTTCTTTCTCCTTTGTTTTCCTTTCCTTTTTTAACTTGTAGGTCCCACGTAAAAAAGAAATTTGCTTAAATTTATTTTGCACATTTGCAACAGCTTTTCGTTCCTTTTTTTGCACTTCTTAGATATTTTTTTTGTGTTGGATCTTTTCTTGTAAATCAACATTTGTATTTGTTTGCCACATATCCTCTTAATGTTTTCTTATTAAATGGTGACATTTTCTACAAAGAAGATAAAGAAATACTAATATCAAAATTAGATAATAACTAAATTTATATATGTTATTTTGCTATTATCAGAAGCCCTTTCAATTCAAGGGGACTGAAGTAGACACCACACCGATGATCCGAATCAGGATAAATTTTTGTATGTTTTACTTACCTTCTTATGTACGCTTTCAGTTTTAATTCTGTTTTATTTAGTATACTAATCTGCAGGTGAGTTGATTGTCAAGGTTGATCAATCGATACAGAAAAACTTTTCAATCCTCTCCCCTCCTCCCCTTTGAATATCATAAATAAGTTAAGTGTATGAAGAAAGAATTAAATTAATCAATAAATTAAATAGTCCTTGTGGACGCGATCATACTAGTACTAAAGCACCGGATTTCATCAAAACTTCGAAGTTAAGCGTGCGTGGGTGAGAGTAGTACTAAGATGGGTGACCCCCTGGGAAGTCATCATGTTGCATCCCTCCTTTTGAAGGGGAGCCTTGAAATAACTGATAAAGTTGCTGCCATGTGACCAGGAGGTCACGGGTTAAAGCCTTGGACCGCGCATAATAGTAGCTTTAGTGCACCGGGCTGCCCTTTTTTAATAAATTAAATAGTCAAAAATATAAGTCTATTGACTAGTGTATGTAATCTTAACATGGAGAGTTAAATAAGATTTAATGAATGATTTTGAAATTATACGAATAATGCAATTTTGAATTTTTAGTGAAATAATGTGTAACTTATTATGATAGGTTAATTCATTCATTTTGAAATTAAATACCATAATTAGAAGTCTCAGTAATTCAATTTATGATCCCTATTATGATCGAATAATTAGGAATTAAGTGAAATTTAGTATTGGTGGAAAAGAAAGACGTAGCAGGTTAGGGAAAAGATTTAGAAACCCGTAAATTTGTGTCTATATAATGTGGCCGTATTCCATCAAGGAGTTTAAGGATTTTTCTGCATAAGTATCGATTTTATGTTTGATTGAAATTTAGAGAAAAGACATAAAGACACCACTAAAATTATCTCAAATTTTTACAAAGATACTTTAAATTTGCGGGGTCCTATTACCCCACAAAACTTATAAAGACCATCATAAATACCACTTTTTGATCCCACTTGACGTGGAGTGTACTTCACTCTCCAATAGAGCATGACACAAGTAAAAAATGCAGAATTAAAAAAAAAAACAGCATTTATTTGGTTAGAAATGTTTATTAAATACTTTATTAATTTTAATTTATTTTTCTATTATTTTTTTTCTCTTATCTTCTTCATCCAACTCTTTGTCATTTTCTTTCATTTTTTCAATATCTTTTTGCTTCTCTTTTTCCTTTTCTTTTCTCTCCTCGTTTTTCAATTTCTTTTACCTTAAGTTTATACTCAATCCATTATTGTACCTCTACTATTTTTTTTATTTTTGTTATAAATTATGATTTTTCGGTTAAGAAAAGTATAAGATTTAATTTTGATAAAATTTCAATTCAACATAATTATATTTAATTTTTAAATTTTAAGTTTATGATAATCCGATTGTGATTTAGCAGTAATTGTGATAAGGGAGATGATTAGAGCAATATCGATACAAAAAAAATAATCAAACTCAATCCTAGCTCTTAACCCATCTTATTTTAGCTTTCTATCTAAGCAAAAAATAAAATAATTAATAATAATAAGATTAGAACTATTTAAAAGAGACAAAACAAAATAAAATGAGAGGGGGTAAGAATGTCTCTAAACGTATTGGAGTTGGTTGGATGAAGAGGAGGCTCGCATTGGGAGTGCTGTGTGATAAGAAGGTGCCCTTAAATCTTAAAGGTAAGTTCTTCAGAGTGGCAATACGTCCAGCCATGTTGTATGGTGTGGAGTGTTGATCAGTCAAGAACTCCCACATTCAAAAATTGAAGGTAGCGGAAATGAGAATGTTGTGTTAGATGTGTGAACTTACTAGAGAGGATAGAGTTAGGAATGAGATTATCCGGGAGAAGGTGGGAGTGGCTTTCGTGGAGGACAAGATGCGGGAAGAAAGGTCGAGATGGTTTGGGCATGTGATGAGGAGAGGCACTGATGCCCCAATTCGTAGGCGTGAGAGGCTAGCCTTGAATGGTTTCAGGAGGAGTAGAGGTAGGCCAAAAAAATGCTGGGAAGAAGTGATTAGACATGACATGGGCTGTTACAGCTTACTGAGGACATGACCCTAGATAGGAAGATGTGGAGGTCGCAGAATTGTTCTGACAATTGGGACAAGGCCCCAGTAGACCAAAACTATTAGTAACAATAAATTTCTGAAAATAAATAGGCCTTCTGAAATATAGAAGGCTCACCGACTGGACTCTGCACTTCTGTCTGAAGAAATCTACTACTTATCAGAATCCTTAGACTGTGCCTCAGAACCTGGAAGGTAGGGGGTCAATACAAATATACTGGTACGCAGAGCAATCCAAAATAAAGCTTTTAATATAAATAAAATAATTGAGAGCTAATCATAAAACATCATATAGGATATAAATTCCAAAATACATGGGCAGTTTTTATAATCATAAAACCTTTTTGTCAATGCAAATTTCTGATCTTTGTATTACTTCTGAGTTAAGTGGCACTCCCCTACAAGTCTGATATTCCACGGGTTATATGGAATCCACCATTGACTCGACGGGGAAGCCCTCAACCCAAGTGTGCCGCAAGGGTTGGAGTGTCTGAGGCTGATACGCCCCACGGCACTAGGCCGGCATATAATAATAGACCTGGATCGGCAAATCACGATTTTGGGCAATGAGTTTTCTGAACTCATGCCTTCTTCGAGGAACCACCTAAGCTCTCTTTATGCCCAATTTTAGTCTGTTCTAAAACATGCATCATTCTAGTTTCAAAATCTGAAAATCTGATTTCAAACGTACATTCTCTTCTGTTCTGAATTAACATGGCATTATCTGAGTTGGTGTCATCACACCAAGACTTGCAAGTCCTATGTCTGATCCATAATGCACCATGCATGATTCTTTCATCAAAACTCAATTCAGACCACCCAAACAGGCAAATAATATAAGAGATTTCATGTTCCGAAACATAAGTTAAAACTATGCAAGAATTCTTCAAACATATGGTGGTCATGTACTTTTGGCAAAATTATGCACTCTTTCATTATATGCATATTCAATATTTATCAACATGCGCAACCCTCTCTTTTGATTCCAAAATCATATTTAAGTCATAGTATAAATCAAGACGTTTCATATCATGCTTTTCAAAATGCATTCAAAACGATTCATAGCATATCATAAGTAAAGAAAAATCATAACAAGAGAGGGATTTCATTATAATTCAAGCTCTCAACTGAATATTCATCCTTAAACACATTCATACATATATATAGAATTTTCAAATCAATTTGGGGAAAGGCCTAAAGACCAAACAATATTAATTAAAGCTTCTAAAACATGCTAGTAATGGTAAAATTCAACCCTTTTCGTAAAATCATGATTTCTATATCTTTAGCATGAATTAAAGAATGTTTCTTTGCCCATGAATTTTTAGGAAAATCCGACATACCTCAATTTAGGAATTTAGCGGATGATTCTTGAAGCTTACAATTTGGGGATTCCAAATCTTCAATCAATCTTGAAAATCCACGGTCAAATCTTGAGTTATTTGGATTTTTACTTTGAAACCCTAGAGAATGTTCTTGTGAATTTTTGAAAAAAATATGAATAATGTGGTCACTTGGGAGTATAATCCCGTATTTAAGTTGATAAGGGGTGGAAAATACTCAATATACCCTTAATGAGACGGAATAAAAATATAACTGGGAGCCCGATTTTATGGGCCACCTCGACACGCCACTATTGCGGTGGCTCGCTGAAAATTGACGAATGGAATTTTTAGGGTCATCGCGACGCGGAGCCACCGCGTTTTCCCACTGGTTGGGACCTGGAACTTCAGCGCGACGCGCCACAATCGCGCTAGGCTACTGGAATTTGACAGTTGTTAAATAGACTCCCTCTGCGACGCGTCAAACACTAAAGTGATGGTGTTTTACGACTAGGACTTAAATTAGCTATAACATCTTGCCCGGGTATTGGATTTGGGCGAATCTTATATCGACGGAAAGGTCATTCAATTTCCCACACTACATAATTGATTAACATGAAAAATTTGCATAGGATTTATGGCTTTTGAATCATCTACGCATAGAAATGATGGTTTTTGTTTTAACCTGAAATGTGGGGTGTTACATATCAGCATGTTGCTCTCACATTTACATGGTTTTTGAAGTTGGTTCGGGTAGATTTAATGTGGGATTCGGGTTTGGTAATGGGTTAGTAGAGTTTGGATTAATTAAAATACAACCAATAGGAAGCTGCTATGTAACAAAATAAAATTTGTATTTAATTTTTTAGATAGTGTTGTTAGTGGCAAGGGTATAGTTAGGCTATATAGGTAAATGATAAATGTATTTTTAAACTCATAGATGTATAGAGGATATATTTGAATCATTTTTCAATATTTGTAGGATATTTTAGATTTTTTATAATAATTTTATTTTATAGGTGATGGATGGACAAAGTCATACTCGTCTAGACTTTAAAGCCAACAACTGATAAAACTGTTTTGTCACCAAAATTGATTGACGGATGAACTCGCTTGATTTGTAGTGGCGGCGTGACAATTGCAAAAATGGGTGTTAGACCTTTGTTTATTGCAAACTTGTTTGACTCTTTTTTTTTTTTTTAATTATTCTTTCTCGCATAACTTTTTTTTTTTAAAAAAAATATTATTTGACCAAAATCAAGGCAATTGTATTGTGCTTTCAATTTGTCTTGCTGTAAAAATACTTGTTTTGTCTTGTGTGATTTTGAATGGTTCTTTTCAATCTCTTAATTACAAAAAGAAATTGTTGATAACGTGGTTTAGTCAATGTAAATGGCTAATTTTTTAACCTATTAATTTTGAATGGTTCTACAAATTGCTGGACAGCTTGCCTTCAATTTATTCAATTTAATATGGTTCTCTTGATTGCCTGTTACCTGATTAACCTCGAAGAGGACACTTTCTAATACGTAAGTTTGGTTTGTTTCTTTAACAGTAAGAAAAGGTTAAAATACATGAGCTTGTGATTCTCTCTTCCCATCTCATTATGTTTCTAAGAAACTGAAAAAAGCAAACCAAGCTAAGGGATATACATAGTATTTGATTTGGTTTGATTTTAATAGTTAAAAAATTAATTAAATTGATTTGATTTTGATTTTATTCCAAAATTGATCCCAACTAGAGTGGTAAGTTTACATTAAAAATAACGACACTCGTAGTCACCAACACCTGAATCTGCCTTGAAGACTCTTTTTCTCATGCTGGCTATGTAGATAAACATTCTGAAACTATAACGTGCATGATACAACATTTTTTCTTTCCTTTGTCTATCCATTTTTATTGCATCAGAATAAGTTAGATGTAGAAGGTTGTAAGCTTCTAGTTTTTGACTCCTGGGTGTTCATAAAAAGAAATTGGCTTAGAGATTTTATTTGAATATCTTAACTCACGCTTCTACTTATTAAGCACCTCTACCCCTGAATTTTAACCTCTTAAATATTTTTTTGGACAATCATTTAAAAATATAAAGCCGCCCGATAACATGACAAATTAAAAATCGATGAGTCTAAAAAATCATTTTAAAATATTTTACATAATAACATAAATAAAAAGTTAATTTTAAAATTTAAAAACAGTTTGGGCATGGTCTTCTTCACCCACCCCATCATCTACTTCACCTCACCCAAAAATTAAGTAAAAGAAAACGACCTTTACCCCCAAACCCTTCCCATCTGGCCTTCTTCTCCATTTTTTTCTACTTTTTCTTTTCTTTTATTCTTAATTTTGAATTTGATTTATACTTGATTTGATTTGGTAGAAGAGATGGAGAAGTGAGAGAAAGATATGGTGGTAGAAAATCACCGAAAACACGTCGAGAATAACTTCAGATTCGTATTAATCGTGTCGGAAGAAATGATGTTTCATCGAAATTTATTTTGATCCAATTGGAGCTTTTCGTTTAATGAACTCTTCCACAATCCTAATGAAAATCGCCAGTCAACTTTTATAATTTTTCTGCGAACTTTATTTATTTGGTATTTTTTCGGTGAAGATAATGACATAAATTTTTTATTTTTGAGCTTGTGGTTGAAGAGGGTGGGAATTGGGGAAGATAGCGAAGGACATCTTTATTTTTTAAAATATATTTTCATATTTGGCTTTTTATTTTGTTCACATGTCACTTTTCAGTTGCCCCTTTATGTCAATTTTTTTGGCTTCATGTTTTTAAAATGTTTAATATATTTATGTCATATCAGCAAAAAATGTTTTTAATAAGTACTTCCTTCGTTTTATTTTATGTGTCCTTATTTGATCGGGCATGAAATTTAAGAAATAAGGGAAGACTTGGTAAAGTTTACCAAATTATCCTTTATTAAAAAATGTGTCAATATCTTTTTTTTTTTAATTAAGTGGGACCAATAAGGATAAAAAAGTAATTGTGCCTTTAAAAAGTTTGCTAAATAAAGAAAGGCGACACTTATTTTAGGACGGATTAAAAAAAAAATAATGACACATAATTTAGGACGGAGGGAATATATATTTTGAATAGTATAAGTGTGAGTTAAAAGATGTTTAAGTGAAATTTCCAAATAAATTTAGGAACCTGTCTATGACTTAAATCAAAAAAATATTACCACACTTTCAGACATGTAGAAGAAAATAAGCAAACAAGTTTTTTTGGGCTCTTAAGGGCTCGTTTGGTGTGAATATAAATTATGAT
>NC_061122.1:5316637-5325301 GCF_002878395.1 Capsicum annuum
AATTGAGGGAATTCATTGAAGGGACCCTCAAAGACAAGTATAATGTTGTTACCAAATCTTCCCTTGTGTATGTCAAGCCCTACACTCGAGGATAGATAGCCTCAAAATGCCTGCCGGCTATCAACCCCCCAAATTTCAATAATTTGAGGGCAAAGGGAACCCAAAACAGCATGTCTCATACTTTGTTGAGACATGGAACAATACTGGAACTTACGGTGACTATCTTGTCAAACAGTTTATTTGTTCCCTAAAGGGAAACGCCTTTGATTGGTACACGGACCTTGAGCCTAATTTTATCGATAGCTGGGAACAATTTGAGTACGAGTTCCTAAATCGCTTTTATAGCACAAAGCGTACAATGAGCATGATAGAGCTCATAAATACTCTACATAAAAAGGATGAACTAGTCATTGAATTCATCAATCGATGGAGAAATGCTAGCTTAAACTGCAAAGATAGTCTCAGTGAAACTTCTGCAATAGAGATGTGCGTCCAAGGAATGCACTGGGAGCTTCTACATCTTGCAAGGCATTAAGCCTAAATCCTTTGAAGATCTAGCTACCCGTACTTATGATATAGAGTTGAGCATGTCTTCTGCTGGAAAGAGGGCAACGCCTATCCCATAACCCTCGAAGGGGAAAGGATAAGCAGAAACCCAGAAGATGGGGTAAGTTTGTCCCTAAAAATGACAGTAAGGAGTCCATGAATGTTGTTGTGTCTCCTGTGAAATTCACCATGAAGGTGAGCAAGAAACAAAGTGTAAAGACGACTTCTGGAGCACGTCCGAATCAGAAAACTTTAAAGGAGATACAAGAAAGGGAATATCCTTTTCTTGATTCTGATGTTGCTGAGATTTTTGATGAACTCCTTGAGCATAAGCTCATTGAACTCCCAGAGATGAAGCATCCCAATGAAGCTGGAAGAACCACTGACCCTAATTATTGCAAATACCATAGGTTCATAAGTCACCCTCTGGAAAAGTGCTTTGTCTTTAAAGATAAAATCATGCAACTGGCAAAAGAGAAGAAGATCTTCTTCGATGATGAGACGACCAATTCTCATCAAATATCTATCACTTTTGGCTCGCTTGACCCAGTCCAAATATGTGTTGAAAAGCATAATAAGAAGATATTAGAGCCTGGCAGGTCTTCAGTTGACGAAGACGATGATGAAGGTTGAACTCTGGTAACTAGGCCTAGATGCAAGAAGATGAGTCTGCGAAAGGAAATGTATGAGCAACCAACTAGAAAGATAATGGTGAAAAAACCAAGAAAATAGAAGTTGGTTGAATTTTCAAAGAAAATAAGGGTGGCAGAGATTCACCACCAAAAACCTCGACGTATGGTGACTTTAGAGAAATTCTTACCGAGTTGGTTTCGTGGAAAAACTGCCTAAGTCAACCTTGAGGCATCTTGTTTTAATACTGCCAGAAAGGGGGCAAAGGGTGAAAATATACCCATAGAAGTTCCTTCATCCTCTGAACCGCTTGCTAAATCTCTTGGCCAAGAGGCACATGTATATGATACAAAAATCACATTCACAAATAACGATCTTCTATTTGGTGAGGCCCTACATAACCGTCCTTTATACATGGTGGCTCAAATTCTAGGAAATAAATCAATAGAAAAGAGTCGTATAATGATCCAAGGCTTCAACCAAGGGGGCCAGAGAGCCATGGGATCTATCAAGTTGGATTTGTATGGATGATTTTCGATCAAATGCATTGATGCATGTGATTGATGCCAAAACGTCATACAATATATTACTTGGTAGGCCTTGGGTGCACGGGAATAAAATTATCTTATTCTCTTACTATCAATGCTTAAAGTACCTCGAAGGTGGAGTGGAAAGAAAGACAGTAGTTGATGATAAGCCATTCACTGAAGCTGAATCACACTTTGCCGATGCAAAATTCTACTTGAAGAATTATGTTGTGAATGAGAAAAAGGTTGAAGATGTCACAAAGACCAAGTGTGACGATCTTGTATCTAAGAAGGTCGCGGTGACTATCAAAAAAGTCGCCACCAAGAAGCCTCTCTTTACTTCAAATAAAGAAAGCGTTGCTCCTACAAAAAAGAAGGCAACTCTTGTCCTTCACTACATACCGAAGGTAAAGAAAGAGAAAGATCACCCATCTAATACCCAAGATAATGTGTTAAAGGGGCTAACTTTACCTATTAGGAAGATTGACGGAATAAATCCATCCTCAAAGCTACTTGGAGAGTCTGTGGCTCAAAATCCACTACAAGATATGACACTCCTTATGAAATGTACGAAGAATAGCTTCGATCCAAATGCATACAAGCTATTTGTAAAGGCTGCATACAATCCAAATGAGCAATCAAGGTTGGGAAAACTTCCGTCAGAAGGTACGACCAGGAAGGCACATGAAGTCCTAGAATATACGCAACCACCTCCAATTCGCATTTTCATAAGAAGGGCGGTTAGCAACTACATCACTATAGAAGAAGAGTCTACTACATCCAACAAAAGGGCTTCTGTCTTTGACCGACTTGGAGAATCAACTGCAAGAACTTCTGTATTCGAAAGGTTAGGACCTCTAAATAATAAGAAAGGTAACAAGCATCATAGAAGTCGTCAAAGCACGATGATGCGCTCTTCACGTAAAATCCAGAAAGACTTTTAAAGTTTGATCCCTTTCAGAATGAGGCGACAGACAAAACTGGTAGTTTCATGCAACGAGGTGTTAAAAGTAAAGGCTCATACTGTGGTTTATACCAAGGAAAGTGAGAAATATGAAGAAAGTGTTGGCTCCTCATATCATGTTACAACCCAAAATGAGAATGAGGCCTCGTCTCAAATAAAGGTTGATGAAGAAATGGAAGATACTTTCTGGTGTCACCACATAGCAATCAACGGCGATGATCCTCAAGAAGAGGAAGATGCTGGAGATGCTCCGTCTTAACTTGAAGGAGTAAAGGCCACAATAGATCCCTTGAAAGAAGTTAATCTTGGAATCGACAAAGACTCAAGACCAACTTACCTGAGTGTTTTTCTAGAAATGGAGAAAGAAATCGCATATATGGACATACTCAAAGAATATATAGATGTCTTTTCTTGGAGTTAAAAGGAAATGTCTGGCTTAGATCCAAAAGTTGCAGTCCATCAGTTGACGGTCAAGAATGGAGCTCGTCCTGTTAAGCAAGCCCAAAAGCGCTTTAGGACGGAGTTGGTTCCATTGATCGAAAATAAAGTTAACAAACTCATTGAAGCTGGCTTTATTCGTGAAGTCAAATATCCCATGTGTATTTCAAGTATTGTTCCAATATGGAAGAAGAATAGCCAAATTCGAGTTTGTGTCGACTTTCGAGATCTCAACAATGCATGCCCTAAGGACGATTTTCCAATCCCCATACCAGAATTGATGATTGATGCCACCACTGGTTATGAGGTAATGTTCTTCGTGGATTGTTTATCCGGCTACAACCAAATCTACATGGTGCCAAAGGATGAAGAGCTCACTGCATTTCGTACGCCCAGAGGTATTTATTGCTACAAGGTGATGCCTTTTGGTTTGAAGAATGTTGGAGCCACTTATCAAATGGCAATGCAAAATATCTTTGATGACCTAATCCACAAAAATATTGAATTTTACGTGGATGACCTAGTGGTGAAGTCAAGAAAGAGAGACGACCACTTAAAAGACCTAAAAATAGTATTCGAGTTGCTTTGAAGATATCAACTTAGGATGAATCCATTGAAGTGTGCCTTTGGTGTAACTTCTGGAAAGTTTCTTGGCTTCGTTGTATGACACCGAGGAATTAAAATTGATCAGTCCAAGGTCGATACGATTTTAAAGATGCCCGAGCCTTGAAACATTCATGAGTTAAAAAGCCTATAAGGAAGGCTAGCATATTTAAGGAAGTTTATCTCAAACTTGGCCAAAAAATGTCAACCATTTAGCCATCTCATGAAGAAATATACCCTTTTGAATGAGACCAAACTTGTGGTAATGCTTTTGAGAGTATCAAATCAAAATTAATGAAGCCACCAGTTCTTGCGGCACCCATACCTGGGAAACCATTAATACTCTACATCGCGGTATAAGAGAGGTCAGTTGGAGCATTACTGGCTTAAGAAAATAGTGAAGGTAAAGAAAACTCTCTTTACTATCTGAGCAGAATGATGACGCCGAATGAGCTAAAGTATTCTCCAATCGAAAATTTGTATTTGGCATTGGCCTTCTCAATTCAAAAGAAGAAACACTACTTTCAGGCCCATATTGTCCGTCTTGTGTCTAGGGCGAAACTGATCAAGTTTGTAATGTCGAAACCAGTCCTTAGTGATCGACTTGCAAGATGGTACCTTCAATTTCAACAGTTTGAGATTGTGTGCGTTTCCCAAAAAGCTGTAAAAGGACAAGCATTGGCTGACTTCTTGGCAAATCACCCAATACCTGATGACTGGGAATTGAGTGATGAACTTCCTAATGAAGACGTAATGATTATTGAAGTTAGATCCCCATAAAAGATGTACTTTAATAGTCTTGCACATCGAGATAGAGTTGGTACTGGTGTAGTATTTGTCACTCCACAAGAAGAGGTCATCCCCTACTCGTTTATCTTGATGAATCGTTGCTCTAATAATGTTTCTGAATATCAAGCTTTAATACCTGGACTCGAGATGGCAGTTGACATAAAACAACTGTAATTACAAGTCTTTGGTGACTCTCAATTGGTGATCAAGCAGCTTTTGGGAAGCTATGAAGTCAGGAAGCCTAAGCTACGACCATATCATGATTATGCACAAAAATTAATGGGGTGGCTTGGAGAGGTTACCCTCCAACATGTGCCAAGGAGAGAAAATAAGCAAGTTGATGCCCTAGCTGCTTTGGCCTCAACCCTGACTCTTCCAAATCAAACGCGAGTTACTATCCGCTAAGAATGGGTAGTACCCCCATCAGATGAGGAAAACAAGGTTGAATACCTCGTCGCCATGTCCGAAGATGTAAAGGAATATTGGCGACAACCTGTCATTGGCTACTTATGTTATAGGATACTTCCAGAAGATCCAAGGAGAAAGATCGATATTCATCGTCATACACCTCTCTTTCTTTACTATAAAGACATATTGTACAGAAGATCATTTGAAGGAGCACTCTTACGGTGTTTGGGAGAGAAAGAAGCAATTCAAGCTTTATAAGAAGCACACTCGAGAGTTTGTGGACTGCATCATTCTGGACCAAAGCTCCATTTTCACATTAAAAGAATGGGATACTATTGGCCAACGATGGTGAAAGATTGCTCGGACTATGCTAAAAGATGCAAAGCTTGTCAATTCCATGCGAATTTCATTCATCAACCTCCTGAAGTACTATATCCGACTGTAGCATCTTGGTCATTCAATGCTTGGGGAATGGATGTTGTTGGTCCACTACCAAAATCTTCTGGTGGACACTTATACATCTTGGCCGCGACAGATTACTTCTCAAAGTGAACTGAAGCTATTGCTCTTAAGAAAGTAAAGAAAGAAAATGTCGCAAACTTCATCCGAGTGAATATCGTATACCGCTTTGGAATCCCTCAATATATAATAACCGACAATGGCAAGCCGTTTGATAACAAGTTGATGAATAAGATTTGTGATCTCTTTGGATTCAAGCAGCACAAGTCTTCTATGTACCATGCTGCCGCCAATGGTCTGGCCGGAGCATTTAATAAGACTTTATGCAATCTATTGAAAAAAGTCATCTATAAGTCCAAGCGAGACTGACATGAATGAATAGAAGAAGTTTTATGGGCATATAGAACGTCTTACCGCACACCAACGCAAGCAACTCCATACTCGCTTGCATTTGGAGTTGAAGTAGTCCTGCCACTTGAGCGTCAAATGCCTTCTTTGAGATTGGCTATTCAAGAAGGGCTCACCAATGAAGAAAATGCTAAGTTGAATCTTGTGGAGTTAGAAGCTCTTGATGAGAAGATACTAGAGGCTCAACAAAATCTTGAATGTTATTAAGCTCGTCTATCTCGTTCCTTCAACAAAAGAGTTCACTTGAGGCGCTTCCAAATTGGAGATCAAGTCCTTGCAATAAGAAGGCCCATTATTACTTCTCGTAAGTCTGGGGGCAAATTTACCCTAAAGTGAGATGGACCATATGTCGTACAAGAGACATATTCAAATGGTGCTTTCAAGCTTGTCGATGCAGATAGCATGAGGATTGGTCCCATCAACACCAAGTTCTTGAAGAAGTACTATCCTTAAAGGAAGAAGTCACTCCTTAAGGCACTAGTATAAACTGCATGTTTACTCCTGGCCACAAGAGTATAAACTGTGTACGACTCAAAAAAAAATCCGCTAGGTTGAAAACCTCGAAAGAGACGGCCTAGGCAAAAGCTAGGACACAGACAAAAAAAAAAACTCACCCAGAACTACGTTGAGACTTGATCCTCTTTACTGAGGTATGTAGGCGCTTGGAATTTTATTCTGAGTTCAGTTGCATGAGTGTCAAAAAAAATATGTCCCTGCAGTATCCGTCATATGGATACCAAGTATGAAAATATTCTAATTAAGTATGAAAATATTCTAATTAAATTCTGGACTCACTCTAAGTATTGGTGGATCAATGGTGGAAAACTCCAATGAAATATGAACTTCTTTCACATAAGATGAAGTCTCCAAACTCCCCAAATTTGGAAGTTGAACCACTCAAAATGCCAAATTTGGGAGTGAAAGTTGACAAAATCTTCAAGTCTTCAAATCAAGGCCTCAAAATTTCCATGCCTTAAGGTGGACAAAATTTGTCCCTTTGTACCTTAAGCTGGCATCTTACGGGTTTATCCTTAAAAGGATCTCAAAATTTTCATGCCTTAAGGTGGACACAATTTGTCCCTTTGCACCTTAAGCTGGCCTCTCAAGGGTTTATTCTTAAAAGGATCTCAAAATTTTCATGCCTTAAGGTGGACAAAATTTATCCCTTTGCACCTTAAGTTGGAATCTTATGGGTTTATCCTTAAAAGGATCTCAAAATTTCCATGCCTTAAGGTGGACAAAATTTGTCCCTTTACACCTGAAAATGTCTTTCACTGGTTTGTCCTTAAAAGGATCTCAAAATTTTCATGCCTTAAGGTGGACACAATTTGTCCCTTTGTACGTTAAGCTAGCCTTCATGGGTTTATCCTTAAAAGGATCTCAAAATTTCCATGCCTTAAGGTGAATAAGATTTGCCCCTTTGCACCTTAAGTTGTCCATTGGAAAGGGCGCATACTTAGTGAAGACCATCGCATAAATGCGTCGGTGAAAGAGCCCATACTTAAAGAACACCATTGTATAAGTGCATCGGTGAAATGACCCATACTTAGTGAAGACCATCGCATAAATGCATCAGTAAAGGGTCCATATTTAGAGAAGATCATCGCATAAATGCATGAGTGAAAGGGCTCATACTAAAGGAAAACCATTCCGTCTTCAAGCAAAGTCTTTCAGTCTTAAGGTGACAGAGGTGAAGTTAAACTCTCGCCACCTTAAGCTGGACAATTATTGCATAAGTTTTTCGGTCTTAAGGTGACAGCGGCGAAGTTAAACTCTCGCCACCTTAAGCCAGCCAATTGTTGCATGTGTCTTTCGGTCTTAAGGTGACAGAGGCGAAGTTAAACTCTCACCACCTTAAGCCAGCCAATTATTGCATAAGTCTTTCGGTCTTAAGATAATAGAGGCAAAGTTAAACTCTCGCCACCTTAAGTCGGCCAATGGTTTCATATTGTTATTTGTTTCAACCCTACAAAAAAAAAAGAAACAAAAAAGCAAGTAAAAACACAAATAGAAAGGATGTTACATGTCAAAGTGTTGTGATCTTGAAAGTTGTATATCATCAACTGGGATTAAGACAAGATGCCTTGATGAGAATAAATCCCTCAAAATCTAGTTTGAATCAATCAAAACGCTCTTTGGTGGTGATGGTCCCACATCAAGATACAAATTATTTGGTAAGGCGATATAAATCTTGAATCCTCTTTTAGAAAGCATACAATATCTACTTCAAAAAATCATATAGGATAATCCAAGAAGTTTTAAAATTCAAATTTTCGATATGTTATATATGCATGTTTTGGAGATCTATAAAATCAAGTGGATCATAATTTTGATATTCTCACATTGAGATATAATTTTTTGGTGATGTCTCATAAATCTGAAATTGTTGATGCATCAAAACTCAATGTTGATTTCGGGATAACACCTGAAAATATTTTGATTGTATTAAATTATGAATTTTGGATATGTTATAGTTATTTGTGTCTAGTTTCACAAGAATCAAACAGCTTGTGATTTCATCCTTCCTATTTCAAGATATGAAAGTTTTAGTAAAGACGCGCAGATTTGAATTTTGGATATGTTATAGATCTCGAAGTCTAGTTTCTGAAATATCAAACGGTTCATAATTTTGATATTCCTACAATTAGATATGAATTTTCTACCACTAACATGTTGTGCTGAAAAAAAGTGACAAAAATAAGAGAAAAGTAGGAGGAAAAGAAATTACCTCAATATTGTTGATGGCTTGAAAACCCCAAAATTGATATTGAAAAAGTGGGGAAAGTACCTCCTTTTATAGAGTTGTAGGATGGATATTTTCTTCTCCAATATAAATTCAGATTGGAATAACTTCCATCTCCAAATTCAAATTGGAGATTGTTTCCTTCTCCA
>NC_061122.1:5325401-5330021 GCF_002878395.1 Capsicum annuum
CATCTCCAAATTCAAATTGGAGATTGTTTCCTTCTCTCATACAAATTCAAATTGGAGGTTGATTTTTTTCTCTCATACAAATTCAAATCGGAGGTTGTTTCCTTCTCCCATACAAATTCAAATTGGAGGTTCTTTCCTTCTCCAATCTGAGTTCAAATCGAAAGAGTTTTATTCTTGGTTAAGTAAGGAGATGAAAAAGTCTTCTAAAATCTGTTTGAAATTAGATATCATGCCTCACCAACGAGTCTTAAGTATAGAGATTCGTGAAAAAAAAAGAGTTTTGAGAGGCAATATCAATACGGTTCGACTTTAAATTTTTGAATGAGGTATTTATATGTATGAAAATCATTGAAGCACGAAGGAAACATGTTTAAATAATCATACTTCAAGGCTAGTTTTCAAAATATTAAATGTCTCGATGAGTCTTGAAGTAGGGGACATTTGTGGGCGATACAATTTTATTAAATTTAAATCCGTACAAAATTCGGATTATATTAAATTATATTAGTCCCAAATAAATATTGCAGATTAATATAATTGGATTAATTATTTAAGTCCAAACATGTATGGATTTAAATAAAGTCTAATCTATATTGGGTTAGTCCATTAATTTGGGCTACAAATAACTAAAGAAAATAAAAATATTATTAATAGAATTAATTTTATAAAATATACTTTTATATTCGTGTGAAGAGGTGCTCAGACGGGTCATACTCATATCTGCTTCTCCTGAGTTGGGAACATAACTGAAAGTAATAGAAAACCAAATAATTTCAATAACCAGAAATTTCTGCTGGTAAGATGGTAGTATTATTTTTCCTCTTACTCTTATCTACTTAAATAAATAATCTAGTGACTTTCACTTAATTGACATTCTACCAATCACGCTTTGCCTGAGCATACACCGAAGTAATGGGTAGCTATAGGAAATAGATCATTGATTGAATAAACAAACAATAACCTTAGATGACTGTCCACCATTTTTAATATTAATTTTAGGAATTCGTTGAATATATATGTAAAATGATTGTCCTTGTTCTTTGAAAAATGAAATTTCAATGGTCAAGGGTTTGAATGGAAAAGTCCTGGTAGAATCGTAAAAGATATATTTATCTCTATTTTCATGACTATTTTAAGAATAACTAGAAAAGCAAAAGTAAAAAGTGATGTCAATTTATGTCTTAAATTTTTTTCTTAATAAATATTTAGTTATCTCACATATCTTTTCACCTTTTTCACTAAAGTGAAATAATTTTTCTAAAAAATATAAATAATTTTCATGGTCAACGGCTACTTAATTAATATTTATTAGAGAAACTAATATGACTAAGAAGTTTGTATTGAATTATTTTTGATGTTGAAGTTATTAGTTTTTTATTCAATTGATAACCCAAGCGGCTCAATATAATTTGTGGCGTAAAGCGAAATTTCAAAATAAGGCCTTATATTATTTTCTCAAAAAATTTTATTGTTAGATAGATTTTTATTTTGAGATGCGGCGTGCGAGGTATAAAGGGAGGGGTTAAGCGAGTTGATAGATTGAGGATAGGGTCGTGGAACATTGGGACCCTGCAGGGTAAGTCGATAGAACTGGTTAAGATTCTAAGGAAGAGAATGATTAATATTGCGTGTGTCCAGGAGACCAAGTGGGTAGGTTCCAAGGCTAGGGATGTAGATGGATACAAGTTGTGGTATTCAGGTAGTGATAGGTGTAGGAATGACATAGGTATCTTGGTGGACGAAGAACTTAGGGAGCAGGTAGTGGAGGTTAAAAGGGTTAGTGATAGGGTTATGACTATTAAGTTGATCGTTGGGGGGTTTACTTTGAACATCTGTAGTGCGTATGCGCCACAGGTGGGCCTAGAAGAAGAAGAGAAGAAGAGTTTTTGGGAGGTTTTGGATGAGGTGGTTAGAGGCGTGCCTAGTTCAGAAAAGATTTTCATAGGTGGGGATTTCAACGGGCACATCGGGTCTTCGCCATTAGGGTATGATGATGTGCATGGGGGCTTTGGGTTTGGGATTAGAAATGATGAGGGAGCGGCTCTTTTGAATTTTGCGAGGGCCTTTGGGTTGGTAGTAGTGAATTCCAGTTTTTCGAAGAAGGAAGAGCACTTAGTTACTTTCCGCAGTAGGATAGCCAAGACTCAGATTGACTTTTTGCTTCTTAGGAAGGGGGATAGAACACTGTGTAAGGATTGTAAGGTAATCCCGAGTGAGAATCTTGCGACCCGGTATAGTCTCCTGGTGATGGACTTGGTTATCAAGAAGGACAAGTTGAGGCGAGGTGGGAAAGATCGACCTAGGGGTAGGTGGGGCAGCCTGACCCCGGCTATTGCTTTGGAGATAGGGGCGAGGTTGGAGGGGATGGGGGTGTGGGAGGGCAGGGGGGACGTGGATAGTATGTGGGATAGGGCGGCTGGTTGCATCAGGGAGTCTGCTAGAGAGGTGTTGGGTGTGTCGAGGGTCAGGTCTAGCCGGTATCGGGGGGAATGGTGGTGTAATGAAGATGTTAAGAAGAAAGTCGAGGGAAAGAAGGCGGCATACGTTAAGTTAGTTGAGAGGAAGGATGAAAAAAAGAAGCGGGTGAGCATGGAAGAGTACAAGCTAGCAAAAAGATGAGGCTAAGTTAGCAGTCACGGCTGCTAAGACTGTAGCTTTTGAGAGTTTGTATAAGGGATTAGAGGAGAAAGGCGAGGAGAAGAGGATGTTTAGGCTTGACAAGGCTAGGGAGCGGAAGGGTCGTGATTTGGACCAGGTGAAGTACATTAAGGGTGATGATGGCAGAGTTTTGGTGGAAGACGACCTCATTAAGAAGCGATGGCAGTCCTATTTTCATAGGCTCCTGAATGAGGAGGGGGATAGAGGTGTTGAGTTAGAGGAGTTGGAGTATTCCGGGGAGGATCGCGACTTTGTCTATTATCGGCGGTTTAAGGTAGATGAGGTCAGTGAGGCTATTCGCAAAATGCGAAGAGGCAGGGCGATGGGGCCCGACGAGATTCCGGTGGATTTTTGGAAGTTCTCTGGCGGGTCAGGGTTGAGGTGGCTGACCAACTTGTTTACCAATATTTTCAAGTCAGCTAAGATGCCTGAGGCGTGGAGATGGAGCACGATGATTCCTTTATATAAGAACAAGGGTGATATTCAGAGTTGCAACAACTACCGAGGTATTAAGTTGTTAAGTCACACGATGAAGATTTGGGAGAGGGTGGTAGAACGGAGGTTGAGAAAGATTGTGTCTATTTCGGAAAATCAATTTGGTTTTATGCCTGGTCGCTCCACGACTGAGGCAATTCACCTTGTGCGGAGACTGGTAGAGCAGTATAGAGAGAGGAAGAGGGATCTTCACATGTTGTTTATCGACTTGGAGAAGGCGTATGACAAGGTCCCTAGGGAGGTTCTTTGGAGATGCTTGGAGGCGAGGGGGATCCCGGTGGCGTACATCAGAGCGATTAAGAACATGTATGAGGGAGCGAAGGCTCGGGTAAGGACAGTGGGAGGAGATTCTGTGCATTTTTCGATCTTGACAGGGTTACACCAGGTATCAACTCTTAGTCCGTTTTTATTTGCTTTAGTGATGGATGTGTTGACGCGGAATATACAAGGCGAGATGCCTTGGTGTTTGCTTTTCGCGGATGATATAGTTTTGTTTGATGAGTCTCGACAAGGGGTTAATGATAAGCTGTAGGTTTGGAGACAAACTCCGGAGTCTAAAGGTTTCAAGTTGAGTAGGACCAAGACGGAGTACTTGGAGTGCAAGTTTAGTGACTCGAGGCAAGATGAGGTGGTAAAAGTGAAGTTGGATTCTCAGGCGGTTTGTAAGAGGGATAGTTTTAAGTATCTCAGGTCTACGATTCAGGGAAATGGCAAGATTGACGAGGATGTCTCTCACCGTATAGGGGCAGGTTGGATAAAATGGAGGCTCGCTTCGGGAATTTTATGCGATAAGAAGGTGCCCCTCAAGCTGAAAGGGAAGTTTTATAGAGTTGCAGTCTGGTCTGCTATGTTGTATGGAGTGAAGTGTTGACCGGTTAAGAATTCTCATATCCAAAAGCTAAAGGTGGCGGAAATGAGGATGTTGCGTTGGATATGTGGAGTCACAAGAGATGACAGGGTTAGGAATGAAATTATTCGGAAAAAGGTTTAGGTGGCATCGGTGGAGGATAAAATATGGGAAGTGAGGTTGAGATGGTTTGGTCATGTGATGAGGAGAGGCACGAATGCACCGGTTCGTAGGTGTGAGAGGTTGGCCTTGGAAGGTTTCAAGCGGGGTAGGGGTAGGCCGAAGAAATACTAGAGATAAGTGATTAAACATGACATAAAACAGTTACAGCTGACCGAGGACATGACAATGGATAGGAAGTTACGGAGGAAAAGCATTAGAATAGAGGGCTAAGGGTGTGGATGAGTCGTAGTCAGTATTTAGGTGGACTTTATTGTCCTTTGTTTGGTAATGTACTATTCTTGTGGATGTCGTACCTATGTTATTTAGTCGTGTCCTATGCTTTTGATGCTTTTGTTTACTGTCTTTTTATCTTGAGCCGAGGGTTTATCGGAAACAGCCTCTCTACCTCTCTAGAGGTAGTGGTATGAACTGCGTACACTCTACCCTCCCCAGACCCC
>NC_061122.1:5333021-5384467 GCF_002878395.1 Capsicum annuum
TGCAGCTGAAAGTTAACTCTTCAGAATTAAAATTTACACATTTAAGTGCTTAAAAAATTAAACAAAATCTAAACTTCCACCATTTTGCTCTTTTCTTATTAGTTAGCTCATGAAGTTCCCTATAGATTTGCTGCGTTCCATTATTTTATTTCAAAGGTTCTCGTTGTGCAGAGAAGTAGGGGAGGTGCAAACGGTAGCAAAAATTGAGCTGGCGTTAAGTTTTGAGATGGAAAGACCCATTCTTTTAGGGGTCATTTGGTAGAGTGAATTAGAAAAAATAATGCTACGTGTTAGCTTTGTGAATTTGCTAATGTTTTGTTTGATACACGTTTTCATCTTAATGTATAACTAATGCTTGTATTAAGTATATATTCTATATTCTATTTGGTATTAAGGCGTACATTACTAATACATGAAAATCCATATTATTAGTAATGCAATGGATTCTAATGCATGCATCTCCATTAGAGCTTTGGAGCAAAATAAGTCATTTTTTAAATTAATTCACCAAAGTAAAATATTTTTTGAAACTTTACCAAATCAATATAAACGTTATTCCTAGTAACGTATTATGCTTTAAATGTTAACAGACCAAAAAGAGTTGTGGACAACGTTAGAATAGGAATCGTTACTGTCAGTAACGTTTCTGACATAAAATGTTACTGTGAGTAACGAGACTTTGCAACTCTACAACATCAGAATATCTGTATAAATCTAACGTTAAATTCGTTACTGCCAATTATATTTTAGCTTTAAAACATTACTCCGAGTAACAACAATACTATCATATCAACTCAAAAACCCGTGGTGTCAGAATTTTTGACATTAAAGTCGTTATCAGTAGTCACTTTTTAAGATAAAAACGTTACTATGAGTAACGATTCTATCGAATCAAATTACGGACCTGCAAAGTTGGAATCATGATGATTGATTTACCAATAAAACGTTACTGCCAATAATATTTTAGCTCTGTGATGTGACTGACAATAACAATTAACAACAAACGACATATATTACGAGTGACAACAAATTATTGTCACTGACAGTAACGATTCCTATTTTAACGTCATCCATAACTCTTTTTAATTCGTTAATTTTTTTTTGAAGCATAATACGTTACTGAGAACAACGTTTATATTAGTTTGGTAAAGTTCTAAAAAAACATATTACTTTGGTAAATTGATTTAAAAAATGACTTATTTTGGTCCAGAGTTCCAATGCATTAAAATCCAGAGGTCTGGACCAAAATAAGTCATTTTTTAAATCAGTTCGCCAAAGTAGTATTTTTTTTTAAACTTTACCAAACTAGTATAAACGTTATTCCTCAATAACTATTATGCTTTAAAAAAAGTTAACGGACCAACAAGAACTGTGGATGACGTTAAAATAAGAACCGTTATTGTCAGTAACGTTTTTGACATAAAACGTTACTGTGAGTAACAATACTCTGCAACTCTGCCACATCAGAATCTTTGTATAAATCTGACATTAAATTTGTTACTGCCAATTATATTTTAGCTTTAAAATATTACTTCGAATAACAATACTATCAAATCAACTCAAAACTCTGTGGCCCCAGAATTTTTGACATTAAAATCGTTACCAGTAGTCACTTTTTAAGATAAACACGTTACCATGGGTAACGATTCTATCAAATCAAATCACAGACCTGCAAAGTTGAAATCTTGGAGATTGATTTACCAATAAAGCATTACTGCCAAAAACATTTTAGCTCTGTGATGTGACTGACAATAACAATTAACAATAAACGACATTCCAACAAGTGACAACTCTATGATGTGACTGATAGTAATTTGTTGTCACTTGTAATATATGTCATTTGATGTTTATTGTTATTGTGAGTCACATCATAGAGCTAAAACATCATTACGATTTTTTAATCACATTTTGATCATCGGTTTGGAAAATTGTGATTTCGTATTTTGGGGGTAAACTTTTTGAAAACTATATTTTTTTGAAAATACGACTTTGCTAACGCGTCCGAAACACCGAATTTAATATGGTTGCATAGTTCGTTTGTGTATATTGGACTCCAAACGAATTCGGACACCCCATCAAAGTTTGGATTGAACTTTAAAAAAAAAAAACTTTTGTACAGATTTTTCTGCAATGTATATAGCAGTTTCGGGCCCATTTTGCTTATTTATCATCTTGCCTATTAGGAGTTAAACCTTAAAATAGTATGAGAGCTTAAAAGTAAATTTTGTGGGAGCTTGGGAAGCTAGATTAACATCTATTCCTTGATTTTATTAAGGATTTAAGGTAAGAATTCACTCTTTTCTTATTAATTTCTTGATTAATTTCTCAACCCTAAATATCTTAGCGCTTGATTTTTAAACTCAAAATTTAATTAATTTTTAATTGAATAGTATTTTTATATTATAATTACTAGTTTTTCATTAATTTAACTTTCAAAACAACTTCGATTCTTGATTTTAACCCGGATTTCAAAGATTTTACCCGGTAAAACTCAAAAATAGTTTTTCTTTGATTTAAACCTTCTTTTTTATTCGATTTAACTTGGGTTTTCAGCTTTAGGTTCCTTAAATATGGAAAACATGTTTTTGAAGTAAAGTTCTGATTTTGCCCTTCTTTTTTAGGAAATTCGTTCCGGGAGTTTGGTTTAACCCCTAACTACAATTAGTCATTATGGATGTCGTTGGTTTTGTTTTAACGTGTATATTCCATATGTGATTTTTTTGTGGGGTTCAGAATTGTTTGTGAAAATTAAGGTCGTAAGTTCGAAATGTAGAGGACCGATTTTGACTTTTGAGGTAGGTTATGGCTTAACTCTTTTAGACTGTGCTGGAAAGTAAATGATGGTAAAATATACATGCTAAGGGTGAGAACTAATCATGAAAAAATTATAATATATGTGTTGTGCCCGTGTTGGACCCCATATGTGATTTAACTGTCAAAATTTAGATATTATGTGATGTGTGTGATTGTGTGGAGTCCTATGTGATGTTGATAGCCTTGAATATATGTGAATAGTCGTATTGTGTTGTTGAAATTCCTAATGTGGCACCATTGGTGTATTGTGATATATTCATGCTTGTTGTTATATGATACATGTGGAAAATCATGAGTAAAAATAAAAATAATGAGTGTATATTAGATCACGTGGCTGTGGAAATTAAAAGTATTATTATGGTTGGTTGTGGAAATATATCATTGTGATTGGTTGTGGAAATACTCATTGTGATTGGTTGTGAGCATTACATCCTCATATCATACTTATTCATGAAACTTTGGTACCACCGTGACAACATCTGAGAAACACTGGTAACACCTTTTATAAAAACCTCCCCGAGGGAAGTGCCAGGGAGGAGATATTGTAACACCTTATAAAACCTTTCTCGAGGGATGTGCCGGGAGGAGATATGAGATATGTGGATTGTATACAGGTTGACGAACCCCCCATGGATCCTGCATTGGTAGGCTTGCCTCCGTAGGTGTATACGGGGATTGTACGATGATCCTGGAGGTTGTACGATGACCTCATACATCATCATCATAATATACATTGCACTTACTTTATAGTGTATATTATGTTGTATTGTCATATTGACTTGCCATCTATATAATTGTCTTATCTTCTTTTACTTGTATTTTTATGATTTTGTATATGCATTTTCCCCCTTGTTCTACTTATATGTGATATAATGCATACTTGTGTTCTATCTTAGTGCGATATTGTAATATATGTGATATATTAAAACTGTTAATGCAAGTGGTGTGGACTATCATTGCGGAATATTTTCTGATTGCAGGTAACGTGCCCTTAGTATACATTTTATATGCTTTATTTACTACTTTTCTTAGTCGGCCTATCATACCTACTGAGTACAAGTGGACTGTACTCATGCCTACTGCGCCCTTTCGGTACAGGTCCTAGCTCGAGTGCGCCTCAGCTTACTTAACTCGGACAACTATTGGAGCTTCCAAGGTAGCGGTTAGACATTCATGCGTCTTGAGTTCACCTATATCTTTCTATAGTAGTTATGTCTATATTAGTTGTATTCAAAGAAAAATATTATTTCTTTATGGTTATTTTTCTGATGTATTTGACTCCTGAATTGTATTAGTAGTTTTTTCACTAGTGACACCTGATTTTGGGCATGATTGGTATTTTGAATAAGTTTTTTCCGCATTGTTATGATTACTTGTATAGTTTGGCTTCGTTCTAGAAGCCTTACCTTAGAGTATTTTTGTCCTTTTCTCTTTTTGTATCAGTTTGGATGATAGGCTTACTTGTCAAGGCACGCCGCAACAAGTGCCATCATGACCCTCATTTTTGGGCCGTGACAAATTGGAGCATTATTGGATAAAGGATTTATCTGACCTAGTGTTTTGCCTTGGAGTGCTCCTGTCTTATTTATGAAGAAAAAGAACAGGTCTATGCGGATTTGGATTGATTATCGATAGTTGAATAAGGTGACGGGTAAGAATAAGTATCCTCTTTATCGCACTGATGATTTGTTTGATCAACTTCAGGGTGCCACAGTGTTTTTAAAAATTGATTTGAGTTCGAATTATAACCAGTTAAGGATTAGAGTATTGGATATTTCGAAGACAGCTTTTTGGACTATATATGGTCATTATGGTTTCTTGGTCATGTTATTCAGGTTGATCAATGCCCCTGCCGCGTTCATGGAGTTGATAAATCGGGTGTTTCAATCATATCTTGACTCCTTTGTTATTGTATTTATAAATAATATCTCGATTTATTCTAAGAGTGGGGTTGATCATGAGGAGCATTTGCGGATTGTTCTTCAGAGATTAAGGGATGAGAAGTTGTATTCTAAGATCTCTAAGTGCGAGTTTTGGTTGGAGTTTGTGTCTTGCTTGGGCCATTTGGTGACTAAGAAAGGTATTATGGTTGATCCAGCCAAGGTTGCAGCTGTTCGTAATTGGGCTAGACCTATTTTGCCCACCAAAATTCAGAGTTTTGTTGGCTTGGCAGGTTAATATCGGCATTTTGTTGAGGTTTTCTTATCTATTACAGCTCCTTTGGCTAAGTTGACCCAGAAGAAAGCTTTTTTTCAATGGTCTGATACTTGTGAGTTGAGCTTTCAAAAGCTCAAGGATTTCTTAACTTCAGCAACTATATTGGCTTTGCCCAAGGGGGACAAGAGCTTTATCTTATTTTGTGATGCTTCAGGTGTTGGATTGGGAGAGGTACTGATGCAGGAGGGCAAGGTTATTACTTATGCATCTCGCTAGTTGAAGCCTCATGAGAGGAATTATCCTACCCATGATTTAGAGTTGTGTGCAGTTGTGTTTGCCTTGAAGTTGTGGAGTCACTGCTTGTATGAAGTCCGTTGTGAGATCTTCTCAGATCATTGTAGCTTTCAATACTTCTTCACCTAGCGAGATCTTAATACGAGGCAGCATTTTTGGCTTGAGTTTCTTAAGGATTATGAATTGACTATTCTTTACCATCCGGGCAAGGCTAATGTGGTTGCGGATGCCTCAAGCCGAAAGTCGATTAGCATGGGTATCTTGGCACATCTTTTAATCCAAGAGAGGCCTTGGGCCTTAGAGGTCCAGTCTTTAGCTAACTAGATGGTTAGGCTTGATATTTCGACACTTGGGTGTGGTTTGGCTTTTCTAGAGGCTAGATCTTCTTTGATGGGGCAGATTCGAGCTCATTAGTTTGATGATATTGGATTGAGTTTGATTCGATATAAGGTACTGAGTGGGGAGGTTAAAGACTCCTTACTTGATTAAGATAGAGTTTTAAGAATTGAGGGTCGAGCTTGTGTGCCAAGAGTGGGTGATTGGATTAGGTTAATCTATGAGAAGGCCCATTATTCCAGATATTCTATCCATCCAGGTATGACTAAGATGTATCGTCATTTGAGGAAGCATTACTAGTGGGGTGATATGAGGTGAGATATAGCAGATTGCTTCAGAGGTGACCCATTTCCAAGTGGAAGTGCAAACGGATCACCATGGACTTTGTGATTGATTTGCCTCGTGTATATCATGGTTCTGATAGTGTTTGGGTCATCGTGGATCGATTGACCAAGTCATCTCATTTTAGTCCAATTTAGGTCTTATTCAGTGCTGAGAGGTTGGCCCGTATTTATATTCGTGAAATTGTGCGTCTGCATGGTGTGTCGATGTTCATTATTTTAGATCGAGGTTCTGTGTTCACATTTTACTTTTGTGAGACTTTTCAGGACTCAGATTGATCTTAGCACAACATTCGGGTTGATCTTAGCACAACATTTTACCTAGACTGACAGCAGTTAGAGCGGACTATTCAGGTTTTAAAGGATATGCTTCGCGCATGTGTGATGGATTTTGGTGATCAGTGGGAGCAACATTTGGCTTTTGCAGTGTTTACATATAATAATACTACCACTCCAATATTGATATGACTCCTTTTGAGGCATTGTATGGTAGCCATTGTCGCTCCCCAGTGAGTTGGTTTGATTTTTCATAGGTGATACCTCGAGGTACGGACTTGCTTCGTGAGTCATTGGATAGAGTTCAGGTCATTCAGGATAGACTTAAAGTGGCTCAGAGTAGGCAGAAGTGTTATGCTCATCGTAGACTTCGTGCCTTGAGATTTGGTGTTGGTGATCATGTTTTTCTTCGAGTTTCACCCATGAAGGGTGTGATGAGGTTTGGAAAGAGGGGCAAACTTAGACCTAGGTATATTGGTCCATTTGAGATTCTTCAAACTGTTGGTGATGTGGCTTATGAGTTGGATTTCCCCCCTGATCTATCAGCTGTTCATCCAGTTTTTCATATTTCTATGCTTCGTCGCTATATTCCTGATGAGTCTCATTCCATTCGTTGGGATTCGATTCAGTTAGATGTGTGGTTGTCCTTTGTTGAGGAGCCGGTTTCCATTTTGGCTAGAGATGTTAGGCGGTTGCACTCTAAAGTTATTCCTGTGGTTTAGGTTAAGTGTGACATCGACCTATATATGAGGCTATTTGGGAGGTTGAGTCTGATATCCGTAGTTCTTATCCTCAGTTCTTCATTGATTCAGGTATATCTTTGCCTTAGTTCGAGGACGAACTAGATTTTTAGTGGTGGATGATATAACGACCTAAATATTTGATGAAATATGTGAAACTTGTGATTTTATGTGATTTGACTATTTTACCCCCCCCCCCCTCCCCTAAGTTGTATTATGGTATTTCTGGGGTATGAGAATGATTGACATGGTTTTCGATGCCTTTTGGTACCATTTATGCGATATTGTGATTTTTGATGACTTCGAGAGCCTTATTTTAGACTTATGGGGATATCTTTTGATCTGTGCGATGAATGGCTGAACGGAATGGTCCAACAGCTCTGGACTATTAATTTTAGGATAGGTAGACCTTTGGTTCGGTTTCGGTGCACCCTAGCTCATTTCGACCTATTGGTCAGAAAGTTAGAAAATTGAAAATATGGGTGTGGGATCTACATTTGGTTGAAATGACCTCAGATAAAAAATTTGACTTCGCCATCAGATCTGAAATGTCAATTTTAAGGTGGTAAGATTTTTGATGGAATATTACGGTTTTTAAATCTCATTTCGATCCTCGGTTCGGAAAATTGCGATTTCAGGTTTTGGGGGTCAACTTTTTGAAAATGCTATTTTTTTTATAATCCGACTTTGTCAAAGCATCTGGAAAGCCGAATTTAGTGTGGTTGCATAATTGACATCTATTTCTTGGTTTTATTACGGATTTAAGATAAGAATTCACCCTTTTCTTAGTAATTTCTTGATTAATTTTCAAAACCCCAAATATCTTAGGGCTTGATTTTTAAACTCCAATTTCACTCCATTTCACTTGAATAGTATTTTATCTCATAATTACTAATTATTCATCAATTTAACCTTCAAAACAACTTCGATTCTTGATTTTAACTCGGATTTCAGAGATTTTACCCGGTAAAGCTCAAAAATAGTTTTTCTTCGATTTGAATCTCATTTTTTACTCGATTTAACTTGGGCTTTCAGCTGTAGGTTCCTAAAATATGGAGAACATATTTTTGAAGTTAAATTCCAATTTTGCCCTTCTTTTTTTTGGAAACCCATTCCGGGGGTCCGTTTTGACCTCGAATCAAAAGTAGTCATTATGGGGTGTCTTTGGTTTTGTTTTAATGTGTAGGTTCCATATTTGATGTTTTTAGTGGAGTTCAGAATTTTTCATGAAAAGTAAGGTCGTGGGTTTGAAGTGTGGGGAGAAAACATTCATAATTCTTTTTTCTCTTTCAAGAGATTCTGTCTCGGAATCGTGCCTTGAGGGGGATGCTGTCAATCCTACCGAGGACTTTATGGATTTTTTTTCGGGAAGCAAGAGGTACTGGACAAAAACCCCGAGTGGGGCGTGGTAGAGAAAGACATAAAGGAAATCGAGTTCGTTGAGCAAGTCAAACTACATCTTGCAGCACGCGGGCATGAGTCTCGATCTATAATCTATAATTTATATCTATATCAATATGTATATGTATAATATATTATAATATATCTATAATATAACCCCAATCAATTTAGGATTTAATTAATTTATTAAATATTTGGCCAAATTAAAATCAATTGGCCAATTGCATCGCAATTATTGTCAATTCAATTTTAATTATGACCAAATTTAATAGATCAGCTAAATTAAATTAAAATTCGATATGAATTAATACCTCATTTAATTTCGAGCTTCTTGATTTAATAAAATCAAATAAATTAATTTTGAGATTAAATTATAGCTAAATCAAGACTTTATCCATTTAGATTAATTTTCAAGCTTAATCTCAGTAAAAGTCCAATTTTGATAAAAATGATCATTTAAGTAACAATATTTATACAATCTCGTATATGTAAATACAAAAACGTATAATCATTACTTCAATGACAAAATTAATCCAAATAAACATTTTACTGCGGCAGGACCTTATGTCATTTAATAAGAACCTTTCTGTACCTCTGAATGTACAAAAATTGCATCAAATCACACACGGTGACACCAATGAAGTCGATCTTGGATAGTTTAGTGGTAAAGTTGAGATTAGAAATGAAGTTGAGAACTCAAAGCTCCAAGGGACTAAAAATACACACAACCAATGACTGAAATGAAGACAAAAAGAAACAACAAATCCACGTCTTGACACACTTGTCTAGAATGCTTGAAAGATACAAAAAATGAAACAAGCCTACGTGGTAAAAAAGAGATTGAGGCATAAAATTTATATGAAACATGAAAGGTACAGCAGAGCTTCAGGCATAAAAATCATGCAGAACATGGAAGGGATAGACACATAGATCTTTAGAAAATCCATGTAGGAATTAAAATATCGAATTTTTTTTAGAGAAAACTCAATTCCCAGTAAACTTATATTTGAAAAGGGAGCTAAAGTTATCATTTTATAATAATGTTCTCCAACTGAGTATAAAAGTACTATTGTAAATACAAAAACTGAAGGCATCACACTCATGAGCAGGTTTTCCAAAAAATCATCCTATTAGAGTTCGCGGCAAATTAACAAATATACGAGTTTGTTAAAAATTTATCTCTAACACTAGTCAAATATATCATAGATCGTCATAGATATATACTATTCCTTAAACAAAATCTTCTAGCAAATGACTGTTGTCCTATTGGCGTTTGGAAGATTTACAAACTATACCACAATTTCAAACTACATACAAATTTGAATCACTGAACAGAACAAGATAATCCAACATGTACCACAAAACAATCCAACATGTAAGACAACTAAACTTCCGACAAGTTGATTTACTTCAATGACAGATATAATATCACCATTTTTAAAACGAACATCGGGACAGACAATTTGAGTATGGTGGATCAAAAACCTCATAATTAAGGTAAACTAAACTGAGTGAATATGTGAGATCACAAGAAAATCTCAAAGCAAAACAAGAGAAAAAGAAAAAGAATAAACGCCTAAATAAGAAATAGAAATATACAAAGTATACCGGTCAACCGTCCGGTTCGGTTCAAACCGGCACCGGCCCATAAGTGTAACCGATCTGTGGGCCGGTTCAATCCGGGCCCAATTCTTAATAGGCTTGTTCGGTCCAGGCCTAATAGTAAAAAAATCCCCAAATAACCCGTGATCGGGCCACTTAGTCTAGAACCAAATTTAATCGGTTCGGACCGATTCAGCCCGACCCACTTCGAGAAATGGCCGTTACCGATCTTTTATGTAAAAAAAAATAAAAATTAATATTGAATTTACATGTTTTTTTCCAATATATACTATATATACACACCTATATACATTTTAAACACGTTAAACAATAAACGTATATAACATATATACATCACTTATTATACTACTTTAGAAAATATATACACATGTATACAGTAAATATATACTACTTTATAGTTTAGACTTTAGTCTATATAGAAAATATATACACATATATACATGCAATACAATTTATATACGGAATACTACTTAACAAACTACACAAAACATTATACATACAACATATATACATTACATATATACTACTTTAGAAAACATATACACATGTATACATTATATAAATACAACTTTAGTCTATAGAAAATATATACACATATATACATACAATATAATATATATACTACTTAAAATACTACTTGAGACAATATACATTCAACATATATACCACTTGTCTACTTTAGAAAACATATACACGTGTATACATTAAATATATGCTACTTTAATCTATAGGCTGGGTGGAGTAAGATGATGGATATTGTTGATGATGATGGGTTCTGTGTGGTGACCAAAGGTGAAGCTACTGATGTGGATACCATTTTAGATGATGAGATCAAACGTTCTTTTGACTATGTTTTAGCTGAATACCTCAAGGCCAAGACTCGCTGCTTTTCATTGAGAGCTCATTACCACTCTTTGTATTTTCCATTTTTGAATTTGGTAAATTATTCTATTTTCATTTTGTTTTTTCTTTTGTTTCTTTGAATTTTATTAATACATACATTTTCTGCAGAGTGAGATGATTTTGGAAATGAATGATCCACCAGCTAGCCTGCCTTTGCCTACACCTCAAGTTGTAGTTTATATTTTATTTGTTTTTTACTTTAATTTTGTATTTGTGATTTGTATTTTTGGCTTGAACTGCTTTTAACTTTTAGTCATTATCTTGTTGTTTACAGGCTCGTGATTTTCTTAGCTCTGCTAATCAAATCAGACATCTCTCCCCTAGCCCAAGACTTAACTCTAATGCGTATTTTTCTCTTAAAGTCTCATCAACGAATCCGTACCCCTTTGTTGCCTTCGATTTTATGCTTATATACCAATTGATAAATTTTCTATCCAATCTTAGTTTCTCCTTCTATTTTCGAAAAAAAAATTTCATGCAATACTAATTTTTCTACGAGATGTTATTACAGGGGCACGAGGAGGACGCGTAGAAGATTAACTGATTCAAAAGTTCTTTGCTATCTATTTTTTTAGTCACTTTTCACCTACGAAGAAGAAGAACGAACTTAAAATTTATAAAGTGGAACTTTCTTCTGTATGACTGTTTCCCAAAATTTCAAATACATAGTTTTTTTTTTTTTTTCAGATAATAAAGGGGGGATCGGATCGGATCGATCCACATGAGCGACCAATGACCCATAAAACTGCATTTGTTGAATTATGGGTCATGGTCGCCCATGTGGACCGATCTGACCCCTTTTTTTATTATCTGGCGATATGACCCCTTTTTTTATTATCTGGTAAAAAAAGTTTTTCCAGATAATAAAAAAAGGGGTCAGACCGATCCGCATGGGCGACCCATGACCCATAATTCAATAAACGTTGAAATGAATAATAACCCTAGAAGCCTCACCTTTTCTATTCTTCAATATTTATTAAAAAACTAAAATTAATATTTTATGACGAAAAAGTTGATCACTAAATAAAATGTTTTTTTTTTAAATGAAGCGTACCGACGAAAGTTTGTTACTAAATCCGTTGCTACGAAATAATTAACATAACGACCAATATTTCGTTGCTAATTTGTCACTAAATTTAGGCACCAATTTTTTTGCTATTATTTAGTGAAGGAATTACAATTCGTCACTGATTCGTTGCTAATAGCATACCAAAAAATTAAGCTGTTATGTATGCGACCAAATTGAATGTTTCGTTGCTGATCTGTCGCTATATAATGACGAAAATCGATCTGCCAGTAAATTTCGTCGTTAAACACAATTTTATTTTTTATTTTTTTGTAGTGTACCTCCATTGGAGGAGCTAACCGAAGAGCTAAGTAAGCAAATTTAAGAAAAAATTTACTATATATACTAGGATAATTGGTCGGATTATTTGGGCCGAAGTGTTTTGTATCAGGCCACATTTGGGCCGGACTATTGTAGAACTTGGGATACAAAGTGCCCATTTAGAACTTAAAAGCCATTTTAATGAAAATTTTATCTACAACAAAATTTCTTATTTTAAGTACGTTAATATGTACGTTAATATTATTATACTGGTTAAACAAATTAACAGCAACAAATTTGACATCGAAAACTAGATCTAAAAATTTCATATTAACAGCAACAAATTAATAAAATAAAAAGAAGACTAGGTCTGAAAATTTCTAACAAATTTGACATGGAAGACTAAATCTGAAAATTTCAAATTAACAGCAACAAATTAATAAAATAGAAATTAGACTAGATCTGAAAATTTCAAAGACAGACATTTCAAAAAAAAATTATAAATGAGTAATCAGTATTATTGCAAGCATAGAAACAAAACAAGAATTCAATCTTCAAATCAAATAGAACAGATTTGACATAAACTAAAGAAGTATGAATTCATAGAGTTCAACGTATCGACACTTCAAAATAACAAGAACAGAAACACGCGATTTAAACTTAAGTAATCTTTAAAGCGAGAAGAACAAATCGACACAAAATAACGATACAGGCATACATAAAGATCTATATAATAAAATTAAAATTAAAAGAAGACTTGATCTGGAAAACTTAGATAAAAAATAAATGACAAAATTCCTAAATTCATCAGAAGACTCTAATTTATGGAAACTTTTGTTGGATAGGTGAGTCCTAATGTCGACAATAATTAATTAAAAGTTTTAAACTTTGTTTAGCTTTCCTCCTAATAGTAGTAGATTGAATTTAAGAAAAAAAAAACAAATACAAAAATCACGATTAAATTTCACTTATAATTACAGAAGTCAAATATTCACGGTATGATTGGGAGGGGGGGGGGGGGGGGGGGGGGGGGGATCTATAAATAAAAATATTATCATTGTGTACAAAGGATATACAATATATTCATTACATGAATTTTCTTTCACCACGTTGTTAAGAAAAGGGGTATATATATATACATATAGAAGCTAATAGCAAAGTTTACATTGGATACAACCAAAAAACGACAATCGAGAAAATACTGCTACATCAAGTTGAATGTGATCAAATTATGTTTTGGCACCTCAATTCTCATAAAGTAAATAGCATTATCAGACATTTGTTACGATTGACATTTGACAAATAATATTTCAAGTGCGAAGATATTTAAAATGTGATTCGAATTTTTGGCGCTTCTTTAAAAGGCTCCATAATAAAAAAAAAAAAACAATTTACTTATTTTCTCAAATTATTAGATAATTACTTTTATAATATTTAAATTAAAAAATCAATTATTAAGGAGTCCTAAAATATATGCTAAAAAAATATATATGATTAGATATAAGATCCTTTTAATCAACTGATTATTTAGTTAGTAAATAACCTTTCAGTGAAATTTTACGTAGATTACAACATATCGTCGTTGTCTTATTTGTTATCTATGTTATACTTCACCAAGGGATTGCTATTCCCGACATGTAGATTTATATTATCTAAATATCATACGTATCATGATAATTGATAAATATTAAATTCTTGTTATCCGCTTTATTTGAAGATATTTTATAAATTAATTTTATCTTTATGATCAAATGCGACAAACTTTATTTCTCTATTTTGCTTGTCTAATTTTTGATTTGACATCAAGTTAGATTATTTGTCTCTAACGAGCAAGTGAAAATGACATCAAGTAAGATTATTTCTCTCTACGTTTATATGATATCTTTCACATTTTGATATTCAATATTTCTGATTTGAACCAATAAATTCTCCTAGTTTTTTTTTTTTTTTTTATAATAGAGATAATACATCAAACCCCCCCCCTCCCCCCCGCTCCCTAAACTTGTCACTCCAACTCACTTTAGCACTTAAACTTAACACACGTTTATTTACCCCCTTAACATATTTAAAGTGAATTAATTTCACCTCTAATGCTGATGTGACATTTAAAAAAAAAGTGTGATTTTTTTTATTTTTAAAAACCTACACACACATATATATTAAAAAAAAAAAAACCTCATTTTCTTCTAACCCCCACCTCCATTACACCCCACCCTAATTCCCTAATTCTCTTCCCAACCCGTCACCCCCCATCCCCACAACCAAATCCACCACCAGCAACCCCCCTCCCCCAACCTTAACCCCAATTATTCCTTCAATTACCAAATCTGTTACCTCACCTTCAATTTCTTCTCCTTCAACAACTTAGATCAATAAAAAAAAGAATGAAATTGATTTTGAAAATTAAAAAATTGACATGATTTGGATGTTTGGTTATTGATTTTAGAGAATTTATTGTTGATTTTGATAGAATTTATAAGGTAGGTTGGAGTGTTTGATTCAAATTTTGATGGGTGGAGAAATTGATGGTGATGGGTATATATATATATTATGTGGTGGTGGTGAGGTGATGTGGTTGGTGGACGGCGGGGGAGAGGTGGCGGCAGTTTTTATATAGGGGGTGGGGGTGTTTGCAGGGGTTGGGGGGGAGAGGATGGGTGGTTGTGAAGAAGATGGAAAATGGGGGGTGGGGTATTTTCTTAATTTAATTTTATATATATTTAAAAATATGTATGTATATATATATTATGTGGTGGTGGTGAGGTGATGTGGTGGACGGTGGGGGAGGGGTGGCGGCAGTTTTATATATGGGGGTGGGGGTGTTTGCAGGGATTGGGGGGAGGGAGAAAGGATGGGTGGTTGTGAAGAAGATGAAAAATGGAGGGAGGGGGGGTAATTTTCTGAATTTAATTTTATATATATTTTAAAATATGTGTGTATGTGTGTGTAAAATATTTAAAAAATATTTTATTTACGTGGCTCCGACGTGGCGCTGATGTGTCAGCGAATGTGATGCACTCTCCCTCATGAGAGTGGTATTATATATTAAGGGGTGAAATTAATTCACTTTAAAGATGTTTAGGGGGTAAATAATTATTCATAAAGTTTAAATGATAAACTAAGTTGTCGGGACAAGTTCAGGGGGGTTTTGATGTATTATCTCTTTATAAAACTTATAAATATACTATGGTATAAATTGAAAGAATTAATTATTTCAAATTTTAATAGGAATAAAAAATTAAAGTAAAAATTAATTCATTTAACTCTTAAAATAGTTCAATTAACAAATTAATTGAGACCAAAAACGTATTTGATAAAGAACATAAATTTACGGATCAGGTCTCTAAAATTTTGAGATACGCATAGGTGGAGATTCAGAGTACTTTTCGATTTTGATAGGGTTTTACTAGGGATCGACTTTTAGCCCTTTTTTATTTGCCTTGGTGATAGATGTTTTGACGTGGCATATTCAAGGGGGATGCCTCGGTGTATGTTATTTGCTGATGATGTGATATTGATTGACGAGACTCGGGGAGGGGTTAATGATAAGTTGGAGATTTAGAGACAGACCCTAAAGTCTAAAGGATTTTAGTTTAGCAGGACTACGACGGAGTACTTGGAGTGAAAGTTTAGTGTTGTGTCGCAGAAGGCTGATGTGGTTGTGAAGTTGATATTTCAGGACATTCAGAAGAGAGAGAGAGTTTAAAGTATCTGTGGTCTATGATTCATGGCAATGGTGAGATTGACGAGGATATCACGCATCGTATTAGAGCAGGGTGGTTGAAATAGAGGCTCGCTTCGAGAGTTTTATGTGATAAGAAGGTGTCCCCAAAAGCTTAAAGATAAGTTCTACAGAGTGGTTGTCCGATTGGCTATGTTGTATAGAGCGGAGTATTAGCCAGTTAAGAAATCTCACATTCAAAAGTTAAAGGTGGCAGAGATGAGGATGTTGTGATGGATGTGTGGTCAGACCTAGAAAGATAGGGTGGGGAATGAGATTATTCAGGAAGAGATGGAAGTGACTTTGGTGGAGGACAAGATGCGAGAAGTGAGATTGCGTTGGTTCGGGTACGTGATAAGGAAGGAATCTGACGCTCCAGAGCAGCTTACGGAGGACATGACCCTTGATAGGAAGATACGGATTAGGGTAGAGGGTTAGAGGGTGGGAGTGTGTTGGTAACAGTATTGGAGTGTTATTTATTTGTGTCTGAAGTGTCTTGTTCACGGTGTTGAGTGATGTCTGTGGTGTCGGATTTAGAGTTTTAGTATTATCTTGTGGCTCTAGTACTATTATCTTGTGGTTAGTGTTGTTAGTTTATTTTGCATACTGTACAAGTTTATATGCATTTCTGTATTGTAGTAACACATCTGTAATTTTTTTTAAAAATTTATTTTAATATTTTAGATGAATACAAATTTTAGTCTATATAGATTTACGTAGTACATATATTTTAAGGCAAAATTCTATTGTGTATATATATAATGTGTATGGTCTTGGCTGGTGGGTTAAAGGATAAGTGAAAAATTTATTAGATTTATATATGTATTATTTTGGTGCAAGTGGGGGTCGCTTTATTATTTGTTTTCTCTACAAAAATACTTTTAAAAGAAAAAAAAAAAAGATGAAAGGAAAAACCTTGACAATCTTTATCAAACCAGTCCCCTTTCTTATTTCTCTTTTCTCTCTCCTCTTTCTTTAATGCCATTGCCATAGCTTCCACCGACTAGCATCACCGCCCTTTCTTCTTTCTCCGCCTTTTTGTCTCTCCACTGCTCCAGACAGCCGCCCCTTTTATTTTTCTCTCTCACTGTTCTCTTTATCCACTAGTTCATCCACCACCGATGAGCCAACCACAGGCAAAGCTCACTACTGCTCCAGCTGGCTAACCATACTAATACCACCAAATAGATTTGGGTTGGAAAGGGGGAAAGGTCAATGGTTTCTCATCATTGATTTTGAAATATTAAGTCGGTAAAGTGATTATTTATCGAATTGTGTAAATTAGAAGTTGGCAAAACAAAGGTTACACTCCCGTAGGTTGAATTGTTTGATACCTGTGGTCCTACCCTTAGCTAGGAAGACATCAAAGGTATGTAAAGCTAAAACCTCTTTCTTTATAGCATATCGCCTAAAGTCACATGTTTCTCCGAGAAAAGTCTGCATAAGTTGTGTGATTACCTATATAAATAGAGCGTTCACATTACACGTTAAGCACACGACTACATGTTTGTCTTATCCGTACGTCTTCATGTTCTTTTCATTTGAATGAACTTGTCTTCATACTTCCTGCGTCCTTTGGTTGAAATCATGAGGTCAATACTTTTGGCGAGTTATGTACCTATAGAGTTCTAACATTGCTATGTTCGTACCTATAAGAAATTCTTAGAAATCATGTTATATATATATATAGCGACATGTTGTAAGATAATACAAAGACCTCGTATTTATATAGCTCGATACTATTAAAGAAGTTAATCATTTATGGAAAGTACTACTCGAATGGTTAAATAATACTTGTCATAATATACCGTCATAGGCTTCCAAGGCACTACTTGATAAGCACTAACGACGAGAGGGTATATAGGTTTGGCCTGGCGAATCCTCTAGACATGATTATGTACATAGAATTGAGACCAAACCACTATAATGGGGTCGAGCATCGTGGCATACCTGCCCTTGTGGCATCATTTGCATTTGGAGTCAGCTGGACTAGTTCCCCTGACTCGAACCAATATATGACACATATGGCCTGCGGGCACACCCTTATAGTGAGTCCCTAAGGAGGGGCGTACCCTGTATCAGACTACGATTATAGTTATATGTATGAAATCATAGTCAGGAGTATCTTGGTAACACATATGACATATAATGCCCTTGATAGGCCATCACATGATTATTTGTATTAAAAGTAGGTACAGGACATCACTTAAGCAAATTACTAGGATTTTATAATGATGACTTACTCGTAAGCGCTTATATGATAATGTAATAAGGTAAATCATACGTAATAGTTTATATGGAGTATTTGGCACCTGTCTCTCATAAGCTTTAGTTTCATGTAAGAGTTTTTAGTAGTCAATCGTCTGCAGTTGCTCATTTTGTTGTTTGATTCATTGAGCATACTTATACATATGTTTGTTACTTTGTTTGCTTTACATACTAGTACATATTTCATATGTACTAATATCCCTACGTTAGGGGCTCTACATTTCTACAATACAGGATCAGGTCTATTGATGAGTAGACTTCTAAACTAGGCACTTGTTCATATTCAACAAAGCAGTCAGTTAGCTCCTCTCTTACCTGGGCTATTATATGTCGAGTAATATTTAATTGTGTTTCTAGTTATAGTTTGGGTATATAGGAGCCCTTCCCCGACCACCTCCCCTAGTGTAGTTATACTTTCTGCTAGAGGTTTCATATACAGAGATAAGTTATCATACGTGGTCATAGTTTCATATGTTTGTAACAGATGAGTGTTCAATTGGATAGAATTGGTTTGTACATAGCCCCTTGTTATTGTCTATGAGTAGTAACTCTATACTTTATATATGTCAGTCATATAGCTCATGCTCACTCGGTTTTTGTCCATCCTGTTGTAATACCCAGTATTTTCTTAGCTCATTTAACTCTCAGTCTATGAATTATTCAGTATAAATTTTTTAAATACTCAATGTTTTTCAATTTAGAGCCTACGAATGCGTAGGGAATTCATTCAGCTTTCCAATGATATGCAATTCGCCCAAATCCAATACTCGGGCGAATTGTTAGAACAGATTATGTAAAAACAATGGCTCACCGCGATTAGGCTGCATCGCGGTGAGTATTACGATGAGAACTCCATCGCGTCGCGCAAAAGGCCATTTCAACATTTGTGAATTTCTAGTGGGTCATCGTGATTTCACCGCGTCGCGGTGAAACTCAAAACGGCAATTGTCACGATCTAGAGAGTCACTGCGATTCCACTGCATCGCGATGGCTATAGCGATGACTCATTCACTATGTTACTGTGAGGCCTTAATCGGCGTTCCAGTTGTGGGATTTTAAATCCCAAGGGCAACTTAGACTTTTTTCATGACCCAGATCAGCCTTAAACACGAAATTTATCCCTAATTGGCCTAAATATATCTTTATTCACTCAAATTTACCCAAATTTCATCATTCTTTCTCAAAACCAAGAAACCCTAGTTTCAAAATTCAAGAACAAAGCTCAAGAATTTTTCAAGAACCTCCAAGGATTAACATTCTAAGGTATGTTAGGTGTTCATCTATGGGTTCCTTTCACCCATAGAGTCCAAGAATTCGTTTTTAAAACTTTAAGATTCATGATTTATGATTTACATGATTGGAATTAAATATATTCAAGTTCACGTTAGTAATTGGGATCCAATTCATGTTTGATTATAAGTTTCCATGAAATTAAGATAGTTATGTGATGGATTATATGACTTGTATGTTAAACCTTTGAATGTGAGATTGATTATTATAACTATGATGCTTATATATGACTTTTATCATGTGAAATATGCCATGCTCCCTATGTGTTGGATAAAATGCCTAAGTGAATGAAATAGTGTCATTCTACCATGATAGCATGTATCACCATTCATGTACAAGTTAATGCATTACAAGTGTTTGATGAAATGTCTAAGCAAGTGAATTATGAACATATAGCCATTGTTGTGCTTTCAAGATTATGCTATGCTTTACTCTTCATGCTATCGAGTCCTGGGGGTATTTAATACCCGATAATTTAGTTGTATGACTAGAGCCAGTATCAGTTATAGAATAGTCTCAGTCATGTCACGACTAGTAGTACTCTCAGTCAGTTATAAAACTCAGTCAGTTACAGAACTCAGGAAAACTCAGTAAGCTCAGCATCAATCTAGTTCAGTTCAGTATAATCAATTTAGCGTCTTTCAGATGTGAGTTGGATTCAGCACTAAATGAACCCAAGGAGGAGGGCTCACCTGCCAGTAGAGGGTGCGATCCTTAGAAGAAATCCTTGCATTTCCTAACTACGTAGCCAACGTAGGTTAAGACATCAACCTGCTAGTTGAGGGTTGATGAGGTGCCTTAACCTGCCAGATGAGGGTTTTTACCATTCTCATTAGAGTACCTGCCATATGAGGGTAACTCTCAGCTTGTCTTTATCCGTGGCACGGTATTAACACCCTTTCAATTGGGGTTACAGATTAGACCCAACTCAGCTATCTTATCTTATTTGGGGCATGTCGGTTAGATGATTACCTTTCACAATCTCAATATCAGTCTTCAGAATAGAACTCAGTTCAGTTTTGCAGAATCAGAACTGTCAGATAAAGTCAATCAGTATCAGTAACTACAGTTATCAGTAATCTTATATTATCAGTTACTCAATATTTAGAATTCAGTACTTAGCTTCAGATAAGCTCAGTTATAGCATATATGTATGCCAGTACTGCATACCCAGTATTATCAACAGTTTCAGTTATTTATGTACTCTCATATTCAGTTACTCTATATCAGTTAGCCAGTTATTGTTCATGCATATGAACCCTTGTATTCAGTCTTACCTCATCTAGCATACCAGTACGTTCCATGTATTGACATATATTCTTTATTTGCGCTATGATGTCTTATATCATAGGTTTGGACTCTCAGGTTCCTGAAGGCGCATAGTCAGATTCTGATTCAGCCAGCAGTAGACTTAGTAGTGAGTCCTCATCATTCGAGGATATTCTTTTATTTCATTATTTCAGCAGTTTCCGTATATCAGTAGATGGAGTTAATTGGGGGATTATCCCATTCAACTCCACTTTTAGATAGTTCAGATTAAAGGTTTTTCAGACTAGTTTTCAGTCAGTATTTAGTTTTATAGATTGTATCAGAGATGTTATATTATATCAGTATTTCAGATATTTTGAACCTTATGGCATTTCAGCCTATTATTCCATATTTGACAGTATATTATTCAGTGCTCAATTACAGATATCAATCATGGGTTATCTTGTGATCCTTCGGGGTCGTAAACACAGTGTAATGTCTGGGGTATAGACTCGGGGTGTTACTCCCGCCTAGGATAGAGGCATGAAAAAAGTGTTATCAGAGCCCTAGGTTTATGGTGTCCTAGGGAGTCTGCGAAGCTGTGTCTAGTAGAGCCCCACTTATGGATGTGTTGTGCACCACATTTATAATGGGGGGGCTGCTTAGGCATTTAGGATTTTGGACCTTTTTTTTTCATTATCTACATCATGCGACAAAGCTAAGTTATAAAGAGTTACTTCTGATTCATATTCTATTTAATCTTCATACGAATTCATCCTATTAAGGGTAACCTCAAATCAAGCCAATGGGCAAGTTACTAGCATTTTAAAAGGAAGTTTACAGCTAAAAGCTCAGCCATAAGACTCAAACTAAGATTCGAGATAGTTTGCTAAGTTTGACATTTCTGGTTTACATTTGCTTATAGAATAAATATAGAGAGAGATTCAGATGGACTTCACTTTTATAATTGCATTGGTTGGTTATTGTAGTAGGACCTATAGGGGAATTACTCATATGACTATTCAGTTAAGGGTTGTTTAACTATGGAGATAGGAAGTGGCATTTTCCGATATAAATGTTTCAAAAAGTTTAGTGGTTTTCAAGTTCGAAAGCTTATCCACGTGATCCCTCTAATACTTATAGGATTTAAGTACATGGAGTATGTTCAGTATTTTCTTGGTAATATACCCATAAGCTTTAGTATAATGTATAATTTCAGAGTAGAGGCAATCAAATCGGGTCTTTATGAGTTTAGGTACACGAGTAGATTTCACTGTTAGGTAAATTTATCTCGCCAGTGTTAAATAAAGATACCCCTAGCTAGTCAACTAGGCTAGATGCTTTATAATATATTTTTCTAGGTGAATGTATAAACCATTCCCATATAATACGTGCATTTGATTACGTTGAGTAGGCAATGACTTATATGTTTGAATCATTGTAAGACTAGCAAGCTCAAGGATAAGTGTTGTTATTATTTTGTAGGAATATGTGAGTATGGATTATCCCATTGTGATTTGAAAGATTAGAGTTGAAAATACCTAGAGTCAAACATAAACTAAGAGTTATCATTTGTGCCTGGAATAGGTCAAAACATAGTATTAGTTAATTAGTTATAAGAGGAAAAATTATTACATTTGAAGAATAGTAAAATATTATTTGAACATCTTAGACTACGTATATACGCAAATAGCGCGCCTACATAGAGTATGACTTTTATGGGGAAAAAATTATAGAAATATGATTATATAACTTTAGTGGGTTGCGGTGCCACATCGTGAGGAATAATGTTATTATCACCTTGAGATCTAGTACCCTTTCTATACAATAGTGTGATTTGGCAGTCAATCAGTAGGGCCCTTTCGATAAGAGATACATTGGTCTAGTACGATGCTTAAGAATGCACCTGCATCGAAGGACAAGAATATATTTGGAGATGTATAGATTGCCCATAGTAGATTACAAATGTCTTACAATATAAAAATTATTTTTTCATTTGATTTCACATGGTTGTACTTATTTGTTAGGTGTCTTTGTGGACTAACTAGCTGCTTCCTTGATATTGATGAAGTTTATAAGATTTCCTTTCTAAGGAAGGGATGAGATGTATGTCTTCACCTGATACATGTTCAGCATAAACTACTGATATTTAGCCTGAATAAAAATATATTGAATTACCCTTAAATAATATTAATAATATCCGGTTCTTATGTTCGAATATATATAGAGAGCGAGAATTTTCTAGGGCCAAAAAGAAAAATAACTTGGTTACATAGATTCCAAAAAATAAGAAAATATGGATAGGAGTAGCCTTTGCATTATTTGAAATCAGTAGGAGTATGCTCACATGTAAATTATGATTAGATGACTCTCTGGAAATCCTCATAGTTTATAAAGGAACTAGATGCCAACAAGATTAAGTTGGCATGAATTCAATATGTATGTGTTATAGCTAACTTGTTTGCAAGATTATATGTATTGCATGTATGCATAACTCACAATTAGTTTTATTATTTCCTGTTTATTACCGTGACAATATAATAGACAGCCATGCAGATGGACTTTTGCCTCTAGAATGCTATATGTAATCTCCTTCAAAATACACACACACATATATATAAGCGTCTATATTTGTATATGATATGCTGATGTTGATTTGTAGTTTGGTGTTGTATATGTGTTTGTTACATTATTGCTGGAAGACTACACTCTACTTCTTTAGTCCTTTAAGAGCTGCTTTATAGTTTTCCTGATCCCGGAGATTTCAAATATGCTCCATTTAACATCTTGAAAAGTAAATTTGGTATTAATTAGTAGTGGTGGGATATCCTGAAAAAATATTATAATTTGCTTTTGTTGCTAGAACATCATGAATGACCAACTTAAAAAGTTCCTATATCTAACTTTATCAGAATGTTCATAATCTATACCTAAGCGTTACATGTATGCATATTGTTACGATTACCTACATCCGTCCTTACTCGCTGGAAATTCATAGTGGTTGTAGATATCATTTTGCTAGTCCTCTTTCTAGTCTATAACTTTAGTTTATGGGAATTTTAGTCCATTTTCAATGATCCATGGACAAGAGAGATTGACTCTTGTTGTGCTTCTTTTTTGAAGAAAGTCCTCTTATTCCTATTCGACATGTGCTTTCTAGTTGCAAATAGGTCGTTGAGAGTATGTTGTTTCACTCTGAAATATAGTCATATAACTTCTTTACATTATGGATGAATAGTTTGTTGTCCACATAATATATCTTTGGTGTGATAGGGCCCTACCTATCCCTACATCTTTTTCCTTCGATTTCATTTTAATTAGTCGAATATTGCCGGAGTAAGAGTTGTTTTTTTTTTACTTGAAAGAAATATTAAGTTCAAGGTGGCTTATTAAGATGGTTAGTTTGTGCCTCAATGGATATTCCGTTGAACTTTAGATGTTGTGTTTTCTGAGGCACGGGTTTTGGAGGTCTTTTTCTTTGAAGGTAAAACAAAGTTTGTCTTAAAAAAGGAAATAAATAGAAAAATAATTTCCCGAATGTTGAGAATATATTCTAATCTGAACTGTGCGATAATAATTTTTGATCTGGGCTCTTAGTGAATATTAGGAGACAACATATAGTAATGCTGGTTACTTTTGTATTTGATCACTGATATTATTATTGGAAAAATTTGTACGCTTACTATGTATTGGATAATGGTGGCTCCAACATGAAACCATTTAGTGTTGGTGTTCCCCCAGCATTGTTCTGATATGGTCTCTAACGTAATTATTGATAACTAGTATTACATTTCAAGTGTAAATGAGAGTCCGTTTTTGTTAGGATGCAAGAGAGTAAATCAAGATTTATTAAGATTTATGCATCAAGCACTTCACTAGTTCATTTGTTTATATAATTGTACTATAAATGTTATGATACAATTCATTTTTCTACACGTTATATATATACATATATATATATATATATTGCATATTATAATGTATAACTTGTAGGTTGGATAAATTATTTGCTTAATATGTCACCTTAATCATGATATAGTTATTTGAGAATCATAATTTCACAGGGTACACATTTAGAAATATCAAGGGCCTATTTGTTTTGTATAAGATCCAATTATTTGTTTACATATAAATATTTATCTATGAGTCTTATAACCAGTATTAGGTGTTGTGATTAGCGCACCTGCTTGTTATGTACTTTTACAATAATCCTAGAATCCATGTATTAAGTATTAAGATGATGCCTGTCTATATGATCTAATGACAAATTTCATTATATAATTCATCTGTTTACATATTAAATTTTTAGCTCACATGCTCACATGCTATTTATCATTCATATATTAATGTGTGATAGGTTTCAGAGTTTACTTCATAAGTTATACATCTGCTAAAATTTATATATTTATAAGTTAAATTTTTTTTTTGAGACTCAGATTTTCATATGGGTATATGCACTTCATGCTTATTTGCTAACATATTACAGTTATTGTATGATTTGATGGATTAGACAGGTATCACTTACCGGGGGTCTATCGGAAACAACCTCTCTACTTCTTCAGATGTAGTGGTATGGACTACGTACATTCTACCATCCCCAGACCCCACTATATGAGAATATACTAAGTTTATTGTTGTTGTTGTAGACAGGTATCACCTAGGGAAGGCGTCAAATGGATCTGTAGAATCGACAAGTTAAGCCCTAAGGGTATCAGGAGAAACAATGATGTATGACTCTTATATTAACACAATTAAAGATAATCAAGGAGGCCTAAGTGGGATGATAGCCTCCAGATAGAGTTACAATGCACCTAATATTCTTTATGTGTATACCTCCCTAACATTTTGAGGATATGATTTATTCATATGATCCTAAAAATCTTAGGTGTTCTTCTTTGGTGAGTTATTTCTATTCAAGGACAAAAGGCGAGACACTTAACTTATTTTAAGGACTATTTGAATATACATGATGTGTGACTATGATTCTAGAAATTTGCTTGAATGCAACTTTCAAATGCGGATTATAATATAAGTTACCATATTGATTATAGTTATTATTCAATTTTAAGGCCAAATGAAGCCTCTTGTATTATCTATTGGATGTTGTATTTGTTGTGACGCTCTGTGAAGCGTAGTTGTGTGTATTTTGGCTTATATGTTTTGTGGCGCTCTACAAAGCGTATTCGTATGTATTCTGGTTGGCTGACAGGTTCCCGATACGCCTATTTATAGGGGAAACTCTATCAAATTTTTTATAAATTTAAAGAATTAGCTAAATTTTAAGATCTTAAGGAAGATTTAAGGAGGTGGAAGTTGAGTAAATGGTCTCATGAATGTCTTGGGTAGTTATAGGAGTCACTATAAGCTATACGTATCATTTGAGGATTCTTAGTGGGGGAGATTGTAACACCTCTGTAAATTTTTTTAAAAAATTATTTTAATATTTTAGATGAGTATAAATTTTAGTCTATAAAGATTTACCTGGTACATATATTTTAAGGAAAAATTTTATTGTATGTATATATAATGTGTATGGTCTTGGCTGGTGGGTTAAAGGATAAGTGAAAATTTTATTAGATGTATATATGTATTATTTTGGCGCAAGTGGGCGTCACTTTATTATTTGTTTTCTCCACAAAAATACTTTTAAAGAAAAAGGAAAAGATAAAAGGAAAAACCCTGACCATCTTTATCAAACCAGCCGCCTTTCTCCTTTATCCTTTCTCTCTTCTCTTTCTTTAATGCCATTGCCATAGCTTCCACCGACCGACGAAACCCCCACCGGCGTCGCCGCCCTTTCTTCTCTCTCCGTTTTTTCATCTCTCCATTGCTCCTGTCAGCCGCCCTTTTTTTCTCTCTCACGTTCTCTTTCTCCACTAGTTCGGCCGCCACCGGCGAGCCAACCACGGGCAAAGCTCACCATTGCTTCAGCCGACGAACCATACTAATACCACCAAATAGATTTAGGTTGTAAAGGGGGAAAGGTCAATGATTTCTCATTATTGATTTTGAAATATTAAGTCGGTAAGTGATTATCTATCGGATTGTGGAAATTAGAAGTTGGCAAACAAAGGTTACACTCCCGCAGGTTGAATTGTTTGATACTTGTGGTCCTGCCGCTAGTTAGGAAGACATCAAAGGTATGTAAAGCTAAAACCTCTTTCTTTATAGCATATCGCCTAAAGTCACATGTTTCTCCTAGAAGAGTCTGCATAAGTTGTGTGATTACCTATATAAATAGAGCATTTGTATTACACGTTAAGCACGTGACTACATGTTTGTCATATCCGTACATCTTCATGTTTTTGTCATTTGAATAAACTTGTCTCCATACTTCCTGCGTCCATCGGTTGAAATCATGAGGTCAATACTCCTGGCGAGTTATGTACCTATAGAGTTCTAACATTGCTATGTTCGTACCTATAAGAAATTCTATTAGAAATTCTTAGAAATCACGTGTTATATATATATATGTGTGTGTGTGTGTGTATTACATGTTGTAAATTAGAATAAATGGTCATAATATAGTTGCACTAGACATTTGATCACATAGCGACATGTTGTAAGATAATACAAAGACCTCGTATTTATATAGCTCGATACTATTAAAGAAGTTAATTGTTTATGGAAAGCACTACTCGAATAGTTAAATAATACTTGTCATAATATACCGGCATAGGCTTCCAAGGCACTACATGATAAGCACTAACGACGGGTGGGAGCATAGGTTTGGCCTGGCAAATCCGCTTGACGTGATTCTGTGCATAGAATTGAGACCAGACCACTATAGTAGGCCCGAGCATCGTGGTGTACCTGCACTTGTGGCATCATTTGCATTTGGAGTCAGCTGGACTAGTTCCCCTGCCTCGAGCCAGTATATGACACATATGGCCTGTGGGCGGACCCTTATAGTGAGTCCCTAAGGAGGGGCGTACCCTGTATCAGACTGTGATTACAGTTATATGTATGAAATCATATTTAGGACTCAGGAGTATCTAGGTAACACATATGACATAGAATGCCCCTGATAGGCCATCACATGATTATTTGTATTAAAAGTAGGCACAGGACATCACTTGGGCAAATTATTAGGATTTTATAGTGATGACTTACTCGTAAGCGCTTATATAATAATGTAATAAGGTAAATCACACGTAACAATTTATATGGAGTATTTGGCACCTGTCTCTTATAAGTTATAGTTTCATATAAGAGTTTCTAGGAGTCAGTCGTCTACAGTTGCTCATTTTGTTGTTTGATTCATTGAGCATCCTTATACATATGCTTGTTATTTTGTCCGCTTTATATACTAGTACATATTTCATATGTACTAATGTCCCTACGTTGGGAGCACTACTTTTCTGCAATACAGGATCAGGTCTATTGATGAACGGACTTCTAAATTAGGCATTTATTCGTATTCAGTAAAGCAGTCGGTGAGCTTGTCTCTTACCTGGGGCTATTATACGCCGAGTACTATTTAATTGTGTGTCTAGTTATAGTTTGGGTATATAGGAGCCCTGCCCCGATCACCTCCCTTAGTACAGTCATAATTTCTGTTAGAGGCTTCGTAGACAGAGATAAGTTGTCATACGTGGTCATAGTTTCATATGTTTGTAACTGATGAGTGTTTAGTGGGATAGAATTGGTTTGTACATGGCCCCTTGTTATTGTCTATGAGTAGTAACTCCATACTTTATATATGTCAGTCATATAGCTCATGTTCCCACGGTTCTTGTTCGTCCCGTCTAGGCTAGAGACGTGACATGTTAGTTATATTGTTATTGGTTCTAAGCCGGGGTCTATCGAAAATAACTTCTCTACTTCACCTGAGATAGTGATATAGACTACGTACACTCTATCCTCTCCAGACTCCACTAAGTGGAAATACAATGGGTATATTGTCATTGTTGCAGGATATCAAATCAACCCCGCCCTTTCTTTAATTAAGTCAATTACTGCTAATTACTATCTTGGAATATGGCCCTTTTGGAACTTGTAACACTTTTTATAGAGAAGATGAATCATTTTTTTCCAATTTACTCCCTACGTACTTTTATTTTTTGGGTCATAAACAAATATATATATATATATATATATATATATAATACACACTATATTAAAAATACTAGTTTATTATACGTGCTTTGCACGTGTATGAATACTCCTAATTTTAGTTAAAATTATTTAACAAACACTTCGATTTATATTATAATCAGTGTTAATGAAAAATACACTCAAAAAAACTTAGTTAATTACGAAAGAAATGGCTTACTATTTCAAATGATGGTCACTCGATTAAGGAGTTTTATCTTAGAAAGTCACTTAATTTTGATTTTTATTTCAAAAGTGGCAACTATAAATGCGTACTTACAAAGTCACTTAATCTATTTAATTTTCAAATTAAAATTTGCTTACATTGTCTTTCTTTTCCTAAAAGTAAAATTTTTAAAAAGTAAAAAGATATTCATTTAAATCATTAAATATTGATCTCTGTCCGCCCCAAAAATTTACTTATCCTTGGTCCACAATATTTTCCACCTTTAATAAAAATAATATAATAAATTAATCATATTATTAATTATTTTTTTAATTAATATATCAAATTAATTTAAAACAAATAAAATAGAACGGAGGAGTAATATATTTCTTTAACGTGATGTGGCTGGCATGCACTAATAAGTACTGACTTCGTCATAAATCTAACGTGAAGTGGCATGCAATAGTCATGTCATTTATTTACTAAAACAAACTAGTATTTACTTCCATGCATCAATCTCCCCATCCATAATTTTTTTTGTTAATAAGATTGCATTAAATTAAAAGACCTCGATGGAGCAATTCAACACAGTTAGTTGGGGTTTAGAACAAAACAGAATCCAGTTCCTTGATCGGGAGTTAAATTACAATCATTAACAAATTTGATAAAAAAAATTTCAGCAATGTCTAATCACAGAGTTCGTCGTGCAAATATCGGCGAAACTTCAGAAAAGTTGAAGTTCTACTGCATTTCCAACTCCGTCCCCAACTTTGCCATTACATCCGCTACCCCATTCTGTTCCCTACAGCAATGGGACACCCTGCGCCTTCCTAGTCTTCTTAGTTTTAACCTGCATTCATAATCATTTTTATACTTTCAAACTTCAATTCATTCAGAAATTTATGATCTAATAACGACTATCGAAGTTATTTTTCATTTAATAAAATACAAAAAATAATTAAAAAATCTTTTCAACTCTAACGTTTATACTATGGATCTAAAGTGTTTCATTATTCATCATGAGAATTATTGTCACAAAAATTTGATTAAGAAACATGAAGTAATCAATGAAGAAAAGAAAAAAAAATCATAAGTAAAACAAGAAAAGAAAAGATCCAAATCAATGAAAGGTAGATTTATATTACTCTCTTCATCATTTCTAAATATTTAAAATACATATTTTATAATATATATGTATTAGGAAAAATAAAGACATAATAAATGATTGCTTTTTCTTTTATCTTTATCATTAATCATAAACACGGAGAGTATTTATATAATGCTTGTTTTTTCTTTTATTTTTATCATTAATCGTAAACACGAAGAGTATTTATATAATGCAAATGAGAGAAGTACACCCTTCAATAATATTTATCCAAATTACTAACAACGGATGTCCACAATAGTATCTAGATTGAATAATCAATAGATTTTTTTATTTCATTAACCTTGATATTAAATCATAAATTTATTGTACTTAAAGAATGATACGTAATATTATCCTAATTATTTATCATTTCTTGATTATATATCAAATAAAAAATGGACAAATATTTAAGTTGAGCCTTGGAGTTATTAGTAAAGTCGTTGGAATGATCACAAATTTAAGTTGTGGAAACAAGCTCCGACATAAATACAAGATATATAAAGTTGAATATAATAGACTCTTGTGATCCGATCTTTTTCCAAAACACAACAGTCTTTGATAAAGGCTTAATATTCCGATTATTTTTTTTCTTAAATTCAGTGTACAACTATTAGGAGGAAAGCTAAATTAAATTTAAAACTTTTAATTAATTATTGCCGACATTAGGACTCCCCAATTCAACAAAAGTTTTCATAAATTAGAGTCTTGTCATGAATTTAGAAATTTTGTCATTTATTTTTTCATATATTTGTTATAACTAAAAATTAATATTTCAAAATTAATTTACTGACAATTAAAAATTTTTTAAAATAATTTTATTTATCATGCAATAATAAAGAACAAAAAATTTAAATAATATTTTTTTCAGAAAAATCTGTTTACGACAAAAAAAGAGTACGCAGGGAGTAAATTGATATTAGTAATAAATACATTTATCTCTAATTTGATGTTACATAATTCATTTTTTTAAGAACTCATTATTATAAAATTAATATATAAATAAAAAGAATATGCAGTTTGACCGTTGAATGCCTTGTTCACGTGAATTGGGCTAAGGTGACGTATATGAGATCTACTTTATCAGAAGCCCGAGGATTTTCCTTTTCCTGCATAAAGTAAAAGTACGCAGACTGTAAAGCACCTAATAGCATAGAGTAGCCACATTTGAATCTATGGGTGTGTTTTGGTAAAATATTTTGCTCGAAAATAAGTTTGGTTTTTTATTTATTTTTTTATATTTTATTGGTGAGTGAAAGATTTTTCAGATAATATTTTATTATGTTTAGTTGGTGAGTAGAAAATATTTTTTAGAAAAATATTTTCAAGTATTTGATTGGTGAGTGAAAAATATTTTCTAACTGTTAACTAGTATATCAGTAACTCTAAACAATTTGTAAGAAATAATTTAAGCATAATAAATAATATCAATATCTAATTTTAAAATACTACAATCATTAAATTTAAGCAACTATTAATTAATAAATATATGAAACGCTTTTCAATATTTTGTTAAGACAATCTCAAGATACTACAATTAATAAACATATAATGGAATGACAAGTTTATTCAACTTCGTGAAATAAGTTACATCAATGACAAGATGAAATATGCAATTAGCAAAAGTAACATAGGTAAGTCTTTTTATATGAATATGAAAATAATAATACATACAACAAATATGGAAAATGAAAAAAATTCGGATTTCATTTTGTTTAATTTCAAACAGTGAAAAATTAAAGTAAAACATAGTGAAAAATATTTTTAAGTAATATAAATTTTTGAGAAATATAAATTTTTTGAGTATGAATGTTGTTGGGGTGAGGAAAAAGAATTGGGGTGAGGTTATACGCTCATTTGTTATTTTCTGAAAAATAATTCCTCCTTACCCACGAGGAAGTCATTTTTCATTAAATGAAAGAAAATAAGTTGGTGTGAAAAATATTTTTCCAACATTTCATTATAATCAAACAAGGAAAAATTGAAAAACATTTTTCAGAAAAATATTTTTCATCATTTACAAGTTTGGAACTATTTTTTCTCTCTTTTTTTTTATTTTTTTATTTTCATTCAGTGTTCAGTATTTATATTAAAATTCATTAATTTGAATTTTCATCGCGCAGTCCGAAAAAAATTCTGAATTGTCTTTTTCCTCTCTCTTTCTTTTAAATATTTTTAATTAATCAATTTAATATCTCTCATTGATTGAACACTTTTATCTCTTTTTAAATTAAATATTATTTAATTAACCAATGCATTTACTTTATTTTCCTAAACTAGAACCTTCAACGTTTTGTCACCTCCATTTACAACATGCAATTATTTTCAACTTCTTCCCCATATTCTCCATTTTATAGTACAATCGAAAAGCTCATCAATTGTTAGTTTTTCACGCATTTCAATTTTGCGGTTCTTTACATAGATGGGTGAAGCTTGTTTATGATTACTCAGTAGTAGTGAAAATTATTATTTTTATGAAAAAATAGTGTGTAGTGATACTGATTTTGTAGAATCTCCTTCCAAAAGTGTGTTTTCGTCACATGCAAGGTGAAAAAAAAGGAAAATTGTTGATAAAAAGGAAATGTGTGTTAGTTTTGTGGATGAGAAACGAAGTGCTAAAGGAAAAGAAAAAATTATTGAAGAAAAAGTTGATGGTAAAGAAGAAAATGTTGGACCCATTTGCAGAAAAAAGAAGAAAATTGCGATTAAAAATCGCAATTTAAAGGTAATTTTGAACTTTTTACTTTTGTCTTTACATATGTATTTATATGTTTTTCGTGATTTTTATTGTATACATTAGTTGAAAACAAAATCTGTGTTGATTGAATTTTATTTAGCAGATGCAGGAATTTTACATTCCGGAAAGCAAAAAATTTCATGGTGTTCGCTATAGTTCCCACGTAAACGTGGATGTTGTGCGTAAGTTGAATGACAAGCTTAGCAAGTTACAATTGGAAATGTTTAGGAAGACTATTTTTGGTTATTTTCTTGACATGCCTGAAGTGTATGTTCAGAATCAAGTGCTTGTTAATTTGATGAGAAGGGAATTAGTTCAGGAAAGAAATGATTTGTTTTGTGTGAAGATTAATGAATCAAGTTTGTGTTTTGGATTAAAAGAATTTGGAATTATTACTGGTTTACGATGTTTTGGAGATGATAAATTTGTTGGAAATTCTAATGGTGTAAATAGGTTAAGAAGTAATTATTTTGGGGAGAATTCTTCTGTGTCGTTAGATGATTTGGTTTCTTGTTTTGAAGATTTAGAAAGTATTCAGTCGGATGATGATGCTGTCAAAATTGCAATTTTATATTTTATTTACACTTTTTTATTTTCTGGGGTTGGTGGAACAACAATTATATGTAATCGTGATTTGGAGTTGGTTGAAAGTGGTGAATATCATAATTTTCCATGGGGAATAGTTGTTTTTAAGGCTTTATTGAAATCTGTTAGGGATAAAATGTATTATGTGAAAAGTTTCCATAGATTTGGTGGTTTTCCACTTGCTCTACAGTTATGGGTTTATGAATGTTGTTCAAGTGTAAGTCCTGAAATTGCATATCGAGTTGCTCGTAGAGTACCAAGAATCTTAAATTGGAAAGTGGTTCATCAGATGCCATCGACTAAACTCTTAGAGCAGTCTTTATTCAGCAAATCAAATGATAAGGTTAGTTTGATATACTTTGTTAAACTTACCAATTTATTTCTTATGGGTTTATGATACTTTTTTATTATATTTTTAGGTATGGTCAAACATTTCTCCTGCAGTTGATGAATTGGGAGTACTTAACTTGCCGACTGATAATGTATATCAGTTTCATCGTACCCAAAAAAAATTCAAAACTCCAATGCTTAACAAGAAGGTTTGCAAGAAAGTGGTTAAAGCTGATAAGAAGGTTTGTAAGGTAAGAAACATTAATGACTTTGTATGAACATTCTACTGTATTCAAATTACTCGCTCTTTGTACTTTTGTATTGTTAAGGTAGCTCCTCCAAGCAAGTGAATTTTAATGATGCATTTACAGTGCATGCTTAATGTCTGATCAGCTTCAGTCTTTCCGAAACATGTCTGATTCTAGTTCTTTAATGCCTTTGCATCAGATTTTCTTAGTTAATCAAGCCTTATAATGTCTTGCATTATAGTTCTTTAATGTGAGGTACTTATTCTGTATTCATTTTGGTGTCTTTATTGGTTTTGTTTGTTGTAATACATATAGTTTCTTATATTACTTTAACATTTAATATTTGTATATAAGCTTGCAAAGGAGTTGCCTACTTTGAGAAACGTCAAAGAAGTATCCGTTGTTGGGTCATTGAAGAAAGTGTCAATTAAGCATGATTATAATAACAACAATCATCCAGTGATGATTTCTAGTGAGAAGTCAAAAGTTCCAGCAGGTTCTTTTAGTGATTATGTTTTGCTGACTAAATTTGACAAGGTAAATATTCTTATTTATATTATTCATTACATTTTAATATGCTATGAGTTAGCGTATTATTAAGATTAAAATGTTTTATTAATATTTTTTTTTATATGTTGATTTATTCATTTAAACAGCTTGATAGTGAGTTTAAATCTTTCAAGACCTATGTTAAGACGTCTCTTCAACAATTAAAAGTTAATTCAAATTGTGAGGTATTGTCAATTTTGTATTTATTAATATTACAAGACTGTAACTTATTACTTCTTGGGATCTAATTTTTTTGATTTAAATCTTGTCTGCTGTTTTAAATCAATTATAACTGTTAGGAACGTGAAATAGAAAAGATTGATGTTAAAAATGTGTTGAGTGGTGTTGATCCTACAGGAGCTAAAAAAGCTAAGGTATATAGTTAAATATGTTGACTATCAACTTTACTAGTATACATTTTAATTTATGGGATATATATATATATAGTGTTAACATATATTACCTTATCATATTTCTTGTAAAAGAGGTTTGTTTTGAAAAAAAAATAAAAAATTGATTCTTGATTATTTGTAGAAAATGTCAAGGATGCATGATGAAAATAACAACAATCATCATTCAAAGAATTGTTGTGTGAATTCAAGAGGTGCAGCTGCAGCTGATTGTTCTAATGATTATGTTTTGCGTACAGAATTCGACAAGGTAGTTTTATTTTCTTTTTACATAACTCATTACAATTGAATTCATAATATGTTGTTAGCGTATTGACATTAATTTATATATTCACACACAAACACATACATACACATTGCTGATGTAATCATTTCAACAGTTTAGCAGTGAGTTTGAGTCTTTCAAGAAATATGTGAAGACATCTCTTCATCACTTAACTGTTAAATCTAATAGTAAGGTATGTTTCATATGTGTGTTCATTAACTTATAACCATGTGAAATTCTTTATTTGTAGTTAATTTTTTATATGTCGCTAAAAAATTGTTCATTATCTTATTTAATAATGTTGTTAGGAACATATAGGTGTTCAAAATTTTTTTGGCGATTCAGATCCTACAGGACTTCAACATTCCAAGGTATATGATTATTTATTTAAGAGTTAAAGTTTGTTTATTATGATCATATCACTTGTAAGTGTAGTTAAGATTGATGATAAAGTGTATGCTATTGTATTTAGTTGTATACTAAATCTTACTGTTGCCTAAAGTTTATTTTTTCTTCTTTCTGTAAAGTTTGAATGTGCAATTGAAGATGGACGCAGATCTAATGAACGCGATACTTCACCTGTTCAAGGTCTTTATACCCTTTAAATTTAAATCGATATGTCAGATTTTAGTTTTTTAATATTTTTGTTCTGTTTATCGTAGGAATTCTACAATCTTCTAGTGGTGATTGTAATCTGTTATCAGATTCTCAACTCATGATTGCGTATGATCAGTCTGCTATTCTGTATTCGTCTTTGAGAGATAAAGTGACATCAGAATTGATTCCATATGAAGTCACTAACGTGGATGAAGTATTACATTCCAATCTTAAAAAGAAATCAAAGATTTCTGGAATTTGTCAAAATTCATCATGCCTCACTGATTTTGGTTCTTTTGAGTGTAGTAAAGTAAAGTTTGATAGCAAAAAGTTGTTTACACTCAAACATCCTTTCATGGTGGATATTGGAAATGAGATTGATTTAGACTTGAGCGAGGATTTTGCAAAGTTTGTTGATGCATATAAATTAAAAAAAAATTTAATTATGTTTTTTTTTTTTTTTTTTTTTTTTTTTAAATTTACACTTCAATATAATGTATACATTGTTTTTAAATTTTTAATTTTACTTTCTTTTTTTCAGGAATGACCAGGATAGATATTGTAAGGGAAGAGGTGAGCTAAAGAATGCCTTTTTGTTTGGGGATATATCTGTTAGATCAAGGGATTGGTTTCATAAATTAAATTATGGAGGAAGTTTTCTTGATGACACGGTACGTTGCCTATCTATATATTTGCATATCGAAATTACTTTATAGCCATTTATATAATTATAAACTAACTTAGTTGAAAGTTAAGATATTAAATTGATTTTCTAATTAACTAAATTAAGTAAAAAATCTGATTTTTGTGATTTTTTTCCATGATTCGTCATTTATCTTGTGTCTGAATTGTGCTATCTTCACTTTATCAACTTTTTGAACTATTCTCTATGATATATTTGAACAGTATATGTATAAAATTAGTGTTTTTTATTATCTTGAATTTTTTTTTCTTTTTCAGCACATTGATGTTGTGTTATATTATTTGAGGAAGAGAGCTAAATATGGTGTTGAATTGCCGATCAGATTCACCACTACTAATTTTTTATTTGCTGTCAAGGTGAAGTCACTTCATGATTTTTGGATTGATAATAACAAGGATTATGGAGTGCTCTATCCTGATCATGAGATTGCAGCATATATTCTTGGTTTTTATATGCCATGTAATGATCCTTGGCATACAGTCGATTATATTTTGATTCCTATATGTGTTTATGGACATTGGATTTTGGCAATTCTCTCTTTTAAAGATAGAATTATCTATATTTATGATTCTATGAGAGGTGCAAGACATGATGCGAAAATACGATCAGCTGTTGAACCTTTTGCCATTGTGATTCCTTACTTTCTTTCTAGCACAGACTTTTATAGGAAAAAGCAAGATTTGAATGTCAATCAACCCCATTATTCTGACAAATCACCTCTTCAGCCTTTGGACATACAATTTGTTGATGGATTGCCTATTCAATATGCTGCGTAAGTGTCTTGTATAATCTTTAATAGTTATAATTTAATTGTGTTGTTCAATTATTTGTTTTGCAATTTATTTGTAAATTTATGTACAGGGATTGTGGAATTTACTTGGTCTCATTTGCTGAATATTTCATTCACAATATTCAGATTCCAAGGGATGATTTTAATGTTTGTCAACATCGACATAGATTGGCTTGTTTATTGTGGAAATATGGGCGTATGAAGCAATTGGAAGAGGCGGAAAGTGATTCAGAGTTCTCAAAATGTCTTTTTAAGATAAGAAAGTTGTAAAAGGAAATAAAGTGTAGGATCTAACTGGCATTTCTTATCCTTGTTTTTTTTTAGTACTCGTTATTCTGATCATGTTTTGTACATATGTACATATTAGTTATCTTCCTTAAATCAATTTGCAGACTTTCTGTGAATATTCATTTTGTGTATTTATAAACTTTGTTAATCTAATAGTACTTTTAATTATATTAATTATTTGATAGTTTTTTTTAAATATATAATAGTAAATTGCATCTCTTCATGTGATGTAGTGTAATAATTTATTACTTTTTTGAATCTTTTTGTCTTCAATGTACGTGTAGTCGTGTTATCAAATAAAAGAACTTCGAAAAGAAGTTGTCAAGAAACATATTAATGAATGCAAAACATTAAAATGAATACAAAATAAGTATGTCACATTAAAGAAATATAATGCAAGACATTCTAAGGCTTGATCAACTAAGAAAATCTGATGCAAAGGCAAGTAACATTAAAGAACTAGAAGTAGCCATGTTTCGGAAAGACAGAAATTGATCAGACGGTAAGCATGCACTGTAAATGCAACATTAAATTCACTTGCTTGGAGGAGCTACCTTATCAATACGAAAGTACAAAGAGCGAGTAATTTGAATACAGTAGAATGTTCATGCCCCAATTATGTTTCTGAATTGGGGCATGAATTATGTGTTTATGATGATGGTGATTCATATAGATGCAAAAATCAGTTTCTGTTAGGTAGGAGAAAATATTGGTTACTTATTTTGTTTTTGATGAATTCGAACGGGTAATATATCATTGTACAGTTAGAACACTGGACGGAGTTACAGTTGAATCGACACGGTCAGAGTTTGGAGGTAGGATTGACATGTGGAACCTCTGAGGAGCTATAAATTTGGCTGGCAAACTTCTTATGCAGAAGGATTGGGGATGTAAACATGTTGCTTATTCTTGTTCGGAATCCAGAATACCGAGTTATAGATTAGTACCACGAATAAATAGTACCATTATTCGGTTGCCTTCATTTCATTAATTTTTTTGTTACTCTGTTTCTTGGAATGATTGCACTACTTTTTAGTTTTACTCTCTCTTAAATCTATTTAACATGAACTCTGTAATTTGGAGTATGCCAATCTCTTTTCTTTACAATTTATTATGCAGGCAAGGGTACCCCAATAAGGCATGTTATTGGAAAAAGCAAAATCATTTTAGGATTTCTGGAGGGGATTCCAATATTGTTGAAGGGTTAAGTTGCGATGGTATATAAATTTGAGCTTTTCATATAGTTACTGCAACCCGAATCTGTATATTTAAAGTCCTTCAAAAATAAATAATCTATAACATGTTATTTTTCTCTGCAAAATTATGAAGTTTTCTTTACTTTCTCCAGTAGTTTCTTATTAGTTTCATGACAAGAACATGTTAAATCTACTTTTTTAGTAACCTCTTTGGAATATAATGCGTCTCCAATATTTGGATGCTGTTAAAAGGGATAAATTAGAAAAAAAATAATCTCTGATCTTTTTCTTAAGTTAAATACAATTATATGCCCCTTAATATGAGCTTGTGAAGTCATTTTCTCTTTGTTCTCACATCTTTACATGGATGATATGAAAAATCATATTCGTAGCTCACTCTTTGTTGGCTAATCTCAGTTCAAAATGAAACCTGAAATGCACTATGGAGAGAAGGACTGTCCGGTTTCAGCTCCAGATAATTTCCCAAGGATTCCGAGCTTCATTTTGAGATTGAGCTGAGCGAATTCTCCAAAGTGAAGGCAAGAATGCTCCTACATCCTATTTAATGACATTGAACTGAACGTTGCCATCAAGATCACTATGCTCCCTCTAGTTCCCGAATTAGTGCCCACATAGCCTTGTTGGAGCTGTATGTGCTGCTTTTTGTTCCTGGCCGTGGAACCTATTGATATCACTTATTTGTCCCTTGTTTAGCACCCTACTTGATTTGGGACTGAGGCCTAGTTGTTGTTCTTGTAGTATGGTACTCCTATCTTTTTTACTGCATCTGATTGTTGCAAATTGCTACTAGAGTAGTGGTAGTACTACGAAAAGAAATGTTCTACTGAGAAGAAATCGATAGCTATCATTTAAGGCAGTTCCTATCATTTTTCGTTTTTCCTTTTATCTAATTCTTTGTAATTTGGTTTCGTTAGTTTTTTTCCTTCTCTGATCAGTACAGGATTTCCCCAAGTTGTGCCAAAGCTTTTCTGTCAGATTTTTGAATTCTTATTTCCCCCCCTCTTTTAGAAATTTTGGCAGTTTCATTTATGGTAGGATGTATCTCAAAATTTTGTCTATTATTTTTTCATTCTCAGGTGATCACCGATGATTTGGGAGTCGTTAAAAAGGTACACAGGTTGCTGCTTAACAGTTGTTTTCCTTCATCCACACCCACACCACACCCACGCCCACACCCACACCTTAAGTAATCTATTTGAACATTTGGGTAAAATGTATGTGAGTAGTTCATACCTACTCGGTCTGATTAGCAGCAGCTTTGATAGCTTGCAATTTTCGAGCATATAGTGGCAACGACATGAATGAGAATTGTTATAGCGAGATGTGGTTCCAAAATATTTACCTCAATTGTATTAGATGTAAAAACTGAAATGATTGTTTTGGAGTGTTAAACAGGTTATAGAAGAAGGACAAAGCTGGGAAACACCTCGGGAACCTTATGAAGTAAAAGCTTGGTAGAAACCCTTCTTTCTCTTGAGGCTCCTATTTCCTGTGGATGCTGCAATGATAGTTGTAAATATGAGTCTGCAAGTGTGAGTCAAATGTGTATAATCTGAATTTGATTTATTCTAGGATTTCGGCAAAGTCAGGAGATGGCAAAGTGATTCTATCGCGGACTCAGGATGAACCATATTTTTTTCACATTTGGTAAATCTGAGGTTCGGTAATGATTTCCATACCATGTGAAATTTTTCCTATATGCTCTTGATCACAGTTGTTTGCTTCAATATTCAATAGACTAAGCTATCCCCTTGTTTTTACCTTGGATGAAAATTTTATATAATTCAGAATTCCAGTTTCAATTGAGTTGGGATGCCAAGCTCTTTAGTCTTGCTGTCCAGGACGTCAGGGTTTGAATTTCCTTTTATCTTGATTGCGATGTATCTAATGGTGGGTTCTATTTTCGCCAACTCCAGGTACCCGAAGGTCTCGAACTGGGAATAACAACCATGCCACGTGGAGAGAAAGCAGTCATTTATGTTAAAAGCCAATATTATTCAGAATCTACTTTAATGCCTGTGGTAGAAGGTGTTGACGAAGTTCATTTTGAGGTGGAACTTGTCCATTTTATTCAGGTTGATGCTCTTTACCATTCCAAGAGTGGTTCTTTCTATTGCAGGAGATATTCTTGTATGCATCTTTTTTATTCTTAAGCATCAACTTTCAGTCACAATATCATTAATGAAACAATGTCTTTGTGATTTTAGATGAACTCTTCATTTGACTTGACATACCCGTGCTAAGCAGATGTCACATGAATTTGGATACTTTGCGAAGATCCTTAAAATTTAGTATATCCTCAGACTTATCACTGTTGTTGGTGCATTTTCTGAATTTAATCTTGATGTTCTCACGTATCCTTGATCATATTTTTTCCATTGGTAGGATGTATTTCATTATTGCCACCTTACTATTATCCTTGATTTCATTCCACTTTCATAATGATAACGTGAAAAAGATACCCACAAATTTTAACATATATATTCAATGACTTTTATGTGTTGCTATTCTTGACTAATATGCTTGAGGCCAAAAGAAAGGAGCATGCTTCTTTAAAGCACAAATTATAGGTTATTTCATATCTGAAGGTATGATTTTGGTTTCTCATTTTGTTTCAAGTTTTTGGCCTTTTTGAGCAATAATGATCTGAAGATGCTAAAAAGAGGATAAAGTAGACCTAGAATCATATGGAAGGAAGTTGTCTCAAAGGATCAATTTTGACATAGCTAAAGAACAGAATAAAATAGAAGCAGAGGATCCATAATAGTCGATATCTTCTAGTCAGGCTTTAGACTTAGTTGTTTTTGTTGCACTTACATTAGGTTGATGTTCATCAGGAATCATTTTAGTTTAGTTATAAACTTATCTGACACTAGGAAATAAGTGTGGATTTAGGGGACCTGTAGTATTAAGCCGGGGGTCTATCGGAAACAACCTTTCTACTTCTTCGGAGGTAGCGGTATGGACTGCGTACATCTTACCCTCCCCAGACCCCACTGTGTGGAAATACACTGGGTTTGTTGTTGTTGTTGTAGTATTAATGAACTCCTAATTTTGTGTGTAAGACAAATTATTTAGTGCTGGAAATAGGTCAAGATAAAGCGGAATGAATGTATAAATTTGCATGACTGACCCAAACTAATTGGATTGAAGCATGATAGATTGAATGATTGTGTATTGAGAAATGAAAATGTCGGAAGATAAATCAAGGGCGCTTTTTATGCACTTGCTAATTATTTGGGAGAGTAAAGGTGGTATTCTCTTAAATTTCATCTGGCTATTTTGAAAGTATTTTTATCACGCATTTCTATGCTAAGAGATGCTTCATCATGTGTAAATTTCCATTGAATGATCCTCCGGTGCTTGCGACCCCTCCTTCGTCTTCCAAAGGACCCGACTTTAAGTTCAGTATGATTTACAATTTATGGAAAAGCAAAGAAGTCTGTTGTTTTTTTTCCTATGAAGAATCTAACGGCGGGTATTATTGACTCAGGTGCGGGATGTGCTTGGAGATGGACGCCTCATAAAACGCCGAATACATGATGGAAGAGGTACTGTTGAGACTTAATTCCTAGCATAACTTTGAGCTTATATACTTCGACAACTCTCATCACTATTATCTGTCAGGATCTGCTTAATATATCTTAATGGAAACAAGACAAATCATGAGTTCTGATTTGGGTTTCCAAATATTACTTTTATCAGAGTCAAAAAGTTTATCTAGGGTCCAACAATGCACTCTATTTGTTTTCCATATGGTGATTCATCATGTGCCCTTGTTTCACATGGGTTTACTTCCCTAGGTTAACGTCCTTTTTCATGAACCCTTGACTATCATTCTCAAGTATTAAACAGCAGTTATCATCCTACACTATTTTGAGAAGCTAAACTCAACAACAACTACATACCTAGTATATTCCCCACCAAGTGGGATCTGGGGAGGGTAAGTGTACGTAGTCCATACCACTCCTTAGAGGTAAGATAGAGAGGCTGTTTCAGATTGAGAAGCTAAACTCATTTAAGTGTAAATACAATTGAATTTGCATAAGCTCAAATTTATTGAATATCTTTGACAACAATTACACTATTATAACCTACCTTAGTTATGTGGATAGCTTAAGGGTCATTCTCACCTTCTACACTTTGTCCCTTTAAACGGACTTTTTGACGGGATTTGGCATCTTCGGATTGTCATTATCTTAGAGACTGGGAGGAGTGATGTCCAGCAATGACGTGAAAAGACTTTATGTGGAATTACAAAATCTAGCAAGAGCCATTTCAATTATATTGCATGAGTCGCAACATTCATTTTATCGACTAGTGTCGGTTGAAAAGTTCTTAATTATGGACCTTGTTATAGGATATTAACTGCATTCATGGCAAGGGATGATAATTGTTGTGCCTGGTTTCTATACGGAGTCGACCTGCTTGATAAGCTTTCGTCACGCTTGTATTTAAGATGTTACCTGTTTGATGGAGGTGTTAGATGTTCTTGTGATTTTAATGCCATGCACGCCTTTATGTTGTTTGTTCTTTTTTTGGTTTTAGTTACGTGAGTTAAAGCTTATCTACGATAAGGTTAATATTAACTGAAAAAGCGTTCTCTCTTCTATGGAATGATTAGGTGAATTTCCTATGGATTGCCCTCTGCAAGACAGTCTACTGAGTGTACACTACCAAGGTTTTCTTCTAAACGAAGAGAAGATGGTGTTCTATTACAAATCTGAAAGGTTAGGAGGTAGAAACCTTGGGCTTGTACTTTTGCCTTTCCTGGTGCTCCCCGATGAAATCTGTTCATCATAAACATGTCTTTTCTTATGAGAACTTTCCACTAATAGTAGCATTTGCGATTCATGTTTTTATGGGCTGAGGCCAGCTAATGTTCCCGAAGGGGCTTATATGCAATGGGAGATTTGAGCTTCTTGACTTTAAAACACCGAAGGCAAAGTTACCAATAGTGGGGATGTAAAGATATTACAGTAGGGTGAGATAAGAAGAAAGAATTTGCATGCACTGGTGAAGAATCTCATGTTCTCGATTCTCTAGTTCATAGGACTGAATCCGTGTGCTCTCCATGTCAATTGCAGGACCGGACTGGTTTCAGTTACCCAGAAATAATGGACGATGTAGAGAAGATCAAAGGCACGGTATGTATCAAGCGAATTCATGCAGAAACTTTTAGTAATACACATAATCTGCTACTTCCCAAATGATTAGAGTTTCCACGGTACATACATGTCTCTAGCTTGGAGTATGATTGGTATATGCATCCACTTAACAATCGGGTGCTTTGCCCTGACATTAATCTGGATGCTTGGACTAGGTTTAGTACCATAATAGTTAAACTTGTAATCTGAATATTTATCCTTTATGAAAGTTTGCTTTTTAGTTGGAAATGTGGTAGTCTTGTTCCCGGTTTAGACTGTAATTCCCGGTTAGAAATGGTTACCACAGGAGCTATTATTCATTTTTAAGGGAAGTCATTTGCTGCCACTGTTCCTCTTTCAGGGTAACAGGCTTTTCAAGGAAGGGAAATTTGAGCTTGCCAAAGCAAAGTATGAGAAGGTACGTGCGATCTTCTCCTCTCTGGGGATCTCTGTTCAAATTGATTCTTCCTTTCACTAGTTGGGGTTGGAGCTCTATTACATTCCGTTGTCATTCAAGGAGGACTTAATAACACAACCTATGTTTGTTTTTTTGTATTGTTATCCTCATTATCCGATTTACCAAGACAGCATTCCTTCGGCAATCAAAAGACCTCTAATGAGCTGTTTGTTGCAACTAAATAAGTATCTTAAGTCATTTGTTTTCTTATTAATTATAATCGTCAGAGTTTTAATACTTAAGGTTTACCCGTTTGAGACTTTTGATTGATTGCTCCTCCATTCAATTGCTTTCTGATCATTGTATCAAAGCAATTTAGAACCTTGGAATTTTCTTTTTATAAATATTCGTTCATATTTCTAGCTATTGATTCTTCAAACCACACATTTATGAGAAACCAGGGCCATAAATTTAGATGTTTCATTTTGTGTGGTATTTCTATTTGGATCGATGAGGAATTTTAAAACTTTTGAGGTGGATTTTAAACTTGTATTTTTCTTATAGGTGCTGTGTGAGTTTAATCATGTTCATCCTCAGGATGATGAGGAGGGAAAGGAATTGCAAACACCAGGGTAATTTTAGTTTTCAGAGCAGATTATATTGTGTTTTCTTTCAAGAAAGAGGAAAATGGTGCTCTCGTTACAATTGAAATGATCATTTATATTTCTTTTTCTGTCAATTTTCGACTTCCTAAAGGCTTTTTATCTTCCTTGTGAATGTACAAAGAATTTGTTGCATCTCAATGTTGCTGCCTGCTTGCTGAAGTTGGGAGAGCATAAGAAGTCAATTGAGGCGTGCAATAAGGTGACCCTCGAACTTTGTGCTAGCAGTCATATATGCAGGGCTCGCTTTTGAATCCAGTTAGATTCGTTTCTGATGGTATTGTGTAGGTGTTAGATGCAAATCCTGTTCATGTGAAAGCTCTCTATCGATGTGGGATGGCTTACATGGCTTCCGGAGATTTTGAAGAAGCAAGAGCTGATTTCAATAAGGTAGTTTCTTCTTCATCTCGTATTTACGTTATTAGTGAAAAGGTAGTGGGGTATTTGGAATTTCACAAACATGGAACTCTCGCTGTTGATCGTATTGTTCCTTGAATTGGATAATTCCTCAACTTTCAAACAGTCTAGGTCTCATCGAACACTATTTCCGCAAGTCTTTGTCATCAACGTTGGCTGCGATACTAGCAAATACCTACTGACATGAACATCAACCCTCAGTATTTATCATTAATGTCGCGGCTGCTATGGCCAGTAAACACGAGTGATAGTGTGTAACTTTTGAATGTTATTATAAGAATCTTAATGTGGCCATTTTCCGAAGTTCAGAGGCTGACTAGATCAGAGATGAAAGGGGTTCAGTGCTACATTATAGAATAGTTGAACTCTCCTGACTTATTTTACGATAGAGTTTAGTTTTATACTGATGTTAGTTGTTGCGACGTTCTAAATTACACGGGCAACGCTTGTAGATGATGAGCATCGACAAGTCATCTGAGGGCAGTGCTAAAGCAGCTCCTTTGAAACTGAAAAAGGAGGAACAGGTAAGTAGTTGTATTATGCATAAAGTTTTTATCCATTCTTCAACACTAAATTCCAATCATTTGGACGAGCAGGAAGTCGAGAGGAAGGTTTGTAAACAATTTAAGGGACTGTTTAACAAAAGACCTGGTGAGATCGCAGAAGCCGGGACTAATGACAGGGGATGAGGCTACAAGTGAAAATCTTGAAAAAGATGATCTTGACTATTTAGACGACCATGAAGAGAGAACTCGTCAAACCACAGCACCTCCACCTCCGCCAGGTATTTTATCCCGATTGAGAAAGCTTTTCGCGTGTGTTGGCCTAAACCGATGCACCATATTGTGAGAATCTTGCAACATCATTTCGTTTTTGCGCAAGCATTAGAAGGTGAAAGAAAACATAGAAGGTGATAGCTAGCTCTGTGTTACAACATAATAAATTGATGAAGATGAGAAAACAGATGACAGAAAATTTCTATCTTTGACATAGTTCATGATGCTGTAGTTGTTTCATAATGGGATTTACCTTTCTATCTATGAGGCCAAATGTATTAGAATTTTACAAATTACAAATTATAGCTTTGTTGAGGATAATACTATATGACTAATCAGAATCATGTCAACTTCACGTGCACCTTTTAGAGTTATGTCAATGATACTACAGTCAAAACCTTCCTGTAATGGCATCGTTTGTTCGAATATTTTTTTGGCTGCTATGGAGAATGTTGTTATCCGTTTCAATTTGAGTCTTTGGTTTTGACTTGATACGGAATTTACAAACGTAAATAAGACTTTCGAATCTTGTGGTCTTAACTTAAAAGACATGCAAAATGTACCAAAATATATTTTAATATTGTAGTCTTAAACATGTTACGTGAAAAACTGAAATTAAGAGTTGCAAAATTGAAAACAGACATTCTTTTGAAACGAACTAAAACGGAAAGTTAGATAAATAAATTGAAATAGAGGGAGTGCACATAACATGAAAATAATGATATGGTTAAGCTTCATTGACGTGATCTGTGAGGTTTCAGGTTTAAATCTCAGTGGAAGCGAAATATTAAGTGATTTCTCTCTATTTGTTCAAGCTTTTGGTGGAGGAAGTTATTTGATATCTATGCTGGTTTAAAATAGGATGATATCTCTCCCATATAGATTAATAATAAGCCAAAGAATTCATATTATTATATGTACTCCCATAGAAATTTAAATAAATTTTAGATATCAAAAAGTAGTGCTCTGGGATTATTTATCCCAATAAAGGGAAAAAGAACTATTGAAATTAGGGGCAAAAGTGCATAGGGATTTACTCATTGGACCAATGAGAACAGTACAAAATAAAAACAATTTTTTCCAGTAATTTTGAAAATAAATTGGAGACCATAAAGTTTTTATTTGAATCCAGCACATAAAATTGCCAAGTCTATTTTCCAGTGATTGGAGAGATGTAAGTTCAATGTTACAGGGGGGAGTACTTTTCATACTAGGTATTCATAACATCAATGACCCTTTTCTTGATATCTTGGTTCCTTGAATTTTCTATGACTAGGGAATTGAAATGTATGGTATGGGTAATTGGGCAGTAGTAGGTGAGCATGTCGGAACAAAGTCAAAAGAAGCCTGTGTCGACCGCATACTTAGACTCACCTTACTTTCCTCTACCGGTAAGGAATTTATCAGCAATATTTTGCAAGTTCAATTCTTTTTGACTCACAATTTCACCTGCATTTTTCCTTTTCCGCTTCCAGGAGGATATGGGGAAAAACAGAAAGGAACTCCTTGCCATGGCTAAAGGGAATTTTACAGAAAAGAAAGGTTTGGAATGCAATTCTAAGTTCTTCTAGTTACTTTTCGTGCTTGTTCGTTCATCTTGAGAGCCTGATCTTCTACCATTAGAATAACAAATTGATGCTCGCAGCAACATAAGTCATGCATGACCTCCAGATCAAGCTGTCGGCAGTTACGCATCTCGTTAACAACAGTGGCCTGTGCACTGGGTTTATCTGTTCTACAAGTACAAGTGTTTTGAGTATCTTTCTGTTGTACTAAAATAAGAATATCTATCAGCTAAAAAGCTAAAATAAATAGGAAATAATATAACAAACAGGAGATGCAAGAAAACTTTTAGGTGGTGTTTGACCATGATTTTTTTCCCACTTTTTCCCAGAGTTGGAACTCCGAAAAACACGTTTGCCATAAAATTCCTTAATATTCAACTTGATCTTGAATGCCGGATTTTTAGAAACATCAAAAACAACAAAAACTATTTTCACTCCAAGTTACTCACAAATTCAAAAACAACTCTAATTTGTTTCATGGACAAACACAACTCCAAGGGGAGTTTGACTTATCCACAAGACATGTAGATGGCAATTTTGTTTGTTTTCTTTTACAATGAACTGATATTTGTCAAAAACTCATTATTCTCCAACTCAGAACTCTCTATTCACTAAAAACTAAATCTACATGAACTTTTAAGTAGCAATAACAACAACAACAATTTCCTTACAATTCTTTTTCACCTAGGAGTTGAGAATTTTAATTGCAATGAGTTTTTACAACATTCTGTAATATTAGATGTTTGTGGCAATTGCAGGACTCTCTCTCACTTGGTGAAGTTGTTCCTAAAGATGAATAGTTCTCTCTGTCTATAGTCAAATATGAATGTCGGCTGTCGCATTCTATATTCCATTTACATGGCTTATTGTCTCTTGTCTTTTTTTAATCATCTAATACTCACTTTCTTCTTGCATGCTTGCCGTTAGTGTCGAAGACTCTCATAAAAATGGTCCTTCAGGCCGTTTAGCTTCTGTATCCGATGCGAATAAGAACCATTTTTGGTCCTATCTGAATGTAGTATTTACTTTTCCTCTACAAAGGTACGGACTTTTTGAGACACTAACATTATGGATGCTGCAGGAATCACAGGTATAAAAAGCCATCCAGCAAGTTGCAAATCTAAGACCAAGATGAACCTGTAATATTGGAAGGTAGGGCCGGCAACTTATCATTCATCACGGAAAAAATCTGTAAAGGAATTGCTCGGTTAAAGTAAATTCATTGTTGGCAGAAATTTTGGAGGCAAGAAACCAAAATCTTTGAAGGGGGTGGATAGTCATTGATGAAATTGAGTGGATATATCCCCAACAGGCAAGAATTTGATCTTGAATATGATAATGATGTTGAGCAACTCTTGGCTGATATGGAATCCAAGGAAACTGAAACTGAAGAGGAGCGTGAACTTAAGTTGCGGGTAATGCGTATCTATTCCAAGAGGTACTTTTCCTTTCCTCCGTCACATGTTTTATGATTTCTTAAGTTATCGTATTCCTTCAGAGTCAAGTTTCAACAAAGTTTTATGATTTCTTTAGTTATCGTGTTCCTTCAGAGTCAAGTTTCAACAAATAATGGTAGGGTTGATGAAGGAAAGCGCCCCCGGATTTTATTCGAGAGGAATTTACTCCAACCAAGTGAACTTGAGAAGATTTTATCTCCGGAAGAGAAAGATATATGCCGACGTTATGATGTCATTATTTTTCTTCCTCTCGAAGGAGGAACATGAAGAATTACTAAAGGCTGGTCTCAAAACATAGATATCTGAAAAGAATACAAGAACTCAAGGTGGGAAAGTCAAACTCAGCTCTGCTGGTTATTATTGTACCTTTTCTTATGAAACTAAACGTTGGCATGTAAATTAGTTATCTCTAGTTTTCTTCCTTCTCCATGTCTGCTCATTAATCTTATATAGAAGCTAGGTAAATTTATAACTAATCTGTGATTGCATTAGCGAAACTTACTAGTGGTCAATGAAGTAGGCTGAGAACCATCAGCTCATCCAGAAAAAAACACTAGGTGATTTTTTCTCATCTGTCCAAGTCTCGGTGGACCGAGTTTCCCTGTACCTATGCTGGTGGGAGGTAGCAGGTACCAGTTGAATTAGTCGAGGTGCGCGCAAGCAGGCCTAGACACCACGGTCATAAAAATGAAAAGGATTACTTTCTATCCTGCTGCTAGTTATGTAAGACCAAAACTATGCAGGAAGCTAGGAAGCTAGAGCTGCTGGTTGTTGTTCATCGGCTGAAGTTGATAGATACATAGAAAGGAAAAGGAAGCGGGAAGTTGAAGGTGATGTTCCCAGAAAAGAAAGTTCTCAGATTGGTCTACTGATCCAGGAGAGCCTGAACATGCCTGCTTCTTCCGACTCACTTGGAACACATTCAAATAGAAAACCTTGTAGCCAGGTGAATTTCAGTTCCATCATCGATTCAGGCGTTGTAGCTTTTTCTGCATGAGTATTATTATCTGAAGATTACTCTTTCTGAAAGAGGAATTCTTCAGTAACTACAACTTGTTTGATTTCTTATCTCTAGGACTCATTAAATGGGACAGTCAATTTAAATGTGCTGGAACTCCGTTTGCGCACACAAACTTTACACGACATATTGACAAGTACCCATTAATTTCAGGAAAAAGTAAAGCCTTACAACCCCATTGCCCCAACACAAACTGATACAAGTATGATCATGACACTTTTGAGTATTTTTGAAGACTAGTCACTAAAGGGCCCTTTTGTCATTTTGTCTATTATTGTAATGTTGTATAAATAGAATTTCTTTAGTTGATCATTATTATTGAAGAATACTTTTCTTATAGTGAGAGAGAGTTCAATTTCTTTAGTTGATCATTATTATTGAAGAATACTTTTCTTGTGTGGCGGACGCCTCTCTTGTGTCAATTGTAAGAGTTAGGTGTTTGTTGTGTGAAGTTTTAAAGGTCCAAGAGTGGAATATGCTTTTGGGTTGTTAAGACTACATCAACACTTGTCTAACTACCATCTCGTATCTTGTTTTAGTTTCGGCTTCTTGTGTTGTTAATGTAACTCGTTTGTTCTTGTTGCTATTGTAATATTGTGGAGCATTATCTTGTGTTGCTAAACTTGTTGTTGGCTGGCTGTTTTGGTGTATTAACACCTTGTATCCTCTTCTTTCTTGTTCTAGATAGTGAATCCGAGGGAGGTCTCCATTTGGTCCACGATTTGTTGTGATTTTTGGACTGTTTTGGGGTGTGATTTCGTATTTTCTTGTTCCGTATCATTTGGTATCAAAGCAAGGTTTGATTTTGTTCCAACAAAATCAATCTTGGGATTGTTATCTTGAAAAAAAAAAAATTACTGTTCACGTTTTTAGGGTCTTTCAAAAAACTTGATTTTTGTGTGTTTCTAGTGTTAGATCTTGTTCCCTAACACTATTTTTTTTATAAAGGTAATGTTGTATTCATCAGCATTGAGGATTATGCTGGAGACCTCCAAAAATTTGTTTCACAGCAAAAACCCATAACTTGTTCTCGAACACTATTAGAGTATAGAAATTAAAAGTCCGAGTGTCAAAATCGAAAATCCCCCAAAAATATACTAAACCCGTTTTTCACCCTAGGTCAAATTTTGAGTTTTTGATTTTGC
>NC_061122.1:5387467-5405460 GCF_002878395.1 Capsicum annuum
GAGAAGATAACTTTGGATTTGCTGTGGTTGATGGTTTGACCAAATAAAAGACTGAAAGTAGCCAGGATATTGGTAATGGCATGGCAGCTTTTAGTGTTAGCTTTGACTAGGAGAGTTAGGTCATCAGCAAAAAAGAGATGAGACAGCTTTGGACCTCTGGTGGAAATGCTAATAGGATCCAAGTGACTAGCCCTAACTATAGATTCTATGCCCCTAGAAAGCCTCTCCATACACATAATGAAGATGTAAAGGGAAATACGGTCCCCTTGCCTTATACCTCTAGTGGGGCTAAAGAAAGGAGTTCTTCTACCATTCACTAGGATAGCTATGGTAGATGAGCTAATGCAAGACATGATAAGCTTGCTTAGGTTGGGAGGGAAGCCAAAGAAAATGAGAGTATCTTTGATGAAGGACCATTCGAGCTTATCAAAGGTATTTTTCATGTCAATCTTTAAGATCATGTTTGCTTATTTGCCCTTCATCTTAGCAAAGTGAGTGATGTACTCTTGGATGATGATGGCCTGGTCAGCAGCCCTTCTATTAAGAAGGAAGCTAGCCTGGGAGGGGCTAATAATGTCTTGGAGGATAGGCTTAATTCTGTTAACAATAATATTTGTGATGATCTTATAAGAAGTATTACAGAGTCCAATGGGTCTGTAATTTCTCAGATTGGAGGCATTCCTACATTTGGGTATGAGGCATAAGAGGGTGGTATTATGGGTATTAGGGATCTCAGAATTAGAGAAGATATTCCTGTAAAAGGAGATGACTTTGGGACCCACCTCATTCCAGAACTTTTGGTAGAAGAGGGGGTGGAGCCCATTAGGTCCAGGGGCTTTGAGAGGCTTGAAACCCTTGACGGCTAAGTGGATTTCAGAGTCTCTGAGTGGGGTATCCAGAATTTGGTAGGCTTCAGCTTGAATAACATTATTAGCATGTATGGGACTTAAGTGAATATTGGCACTCTGATTTTGGCTAGTCGTGAAAAGCTTGGTGAAATGGTGCATAATGAGATTAGTGAGGGGTTCTTCCCCCCTAACCACTTGGCCCACATCATCGACAAGCTCAGTGATTTTGTTCTTTCTCCTTCTTTGTAGGGTGCTTGCATGGAAGAAAGCAGTGTTAGCATCACCATCAGTGAGCCAACTGATTCTGGATTTAATTTTCCAGAAGTCTTCTTCACATTTCAGAAGGGCCTCGTACTCATAGAGAGGGTCATTCTCTAATTTGTGAAGGAAGGTGCTAGAGTGGTAATGATTGGACTTTTGCAGTCCATCCAGTCTAGCAGAAATGGTTCTAAGCTTTTTGAAGAGATTGCCAAAGACAGTGTGGTTCCAGAGGGTAGCATTTCTCTGGAAGGAGTTGATGGCTTGGAAGAGGCTGATGTCAGGAGAGAAATTTTCATGGACCAAATCTTGAAAGGTATGGTGGTTACACCACATAGGCTCAAACCTGAAAGGCTTTGGGTTGGAACCTTGGTTGTTGGGAGTTAGAGTAAGAAGAAGAGGACAATGGTCAAATTTGGTTCTGGGTAGGTGAGTGATTATTACCTCTGGAAAGCATTTTATCCAGGAGGTATTGGCCATGCACCTATCTAGTCTTTCCTGAATGAGGCTAGTCCTGTAATGGTGCCTTTTATTGGTCCAAGTGTATTTTCATCCTCTATAACCAAGGTCCACCATATTGCATTTGTTTAGGCAGTCCCAAAGGTAGTTGACCCTTTGGGTATTGATGAGAGCCCCTCCTAATTTCTCATTGGCTCTGAGGACCTCATTAAAGCCACCACCTATCAGTCAATCCCCTTTGAAGGTAGTTGAGATTTGACACAACTCTTCCTAAAGGGTGGCTCGAATACTGGGGTCGGGGCTAGCATAAATAGCAGAGAAAAGCCAAGTGTTAGGATGGGTATTTACCTTAATAGTGGTGTGCACTTCTTGAGGGGAAATGAAGAAGTTATGAAGTTTGACCAGATCTTCTTTCCACATCACCACAATACCACCTCTCTTACCATCAGCACTAAACTCTAGATGTGAATCAAACTTGAAAATTTCAGCAAGATTTTTGTGGTCGACCATTTTAGTCTCAAGTAGCACTAAGACGGTAGGTTTGTGAGTCTTGATGAGAGCAACACATTGGCATTTGAAACTGGCTCTATTTGCACCCCTCGTATTCCAGATGATAAGATTCATAGTGTCAGCAGGGATGGGGGGCTTGAGAACTGGTCTCTTTCACTTGTCTTTTCTCTATGTCTACCCTTGCGTCACATAAGGGCTCAGGAGCACTGCAGCATTCATCCCCTCCAGCATACTCCTAAAGGATAGCTTGAAAGTTTTTATCACCCTCGGACAGAGTACTATAGTAGCTGTGCTGCATTGCTCTACGAATTTTTCCGAAGGGGTTTTTCGAGCATGAAGTAGTCGACGTTGGCTTCCGTGAAAGTTGTCAAGAATTCCTCCATCTCCTGGTTTGCTAGCTAAAGTTACTCTAGAATGATTGGTTTTGTTCCTCCTTGGACGCCTACCGGTGTTATGTCCACTTGAGGCTGAGAGGGAGACAGAGTGGTTGAGGTCACAGGAGGTGGAGTGGTCAGGGGTACTGAGACTGAGGTAGTTGGAGGGCTCCAGGGGACAAATGTTAGTGTCTCCAGTTTCGAGAGGTAAGGAATGCTGGGGTAGCATGGTAGACTTTTGAATATGTGGTTTGCTAGGGAGTTGAACTCATTGGAGTTCATGTTGTTTAGACCATAGCATTTGCGCATGTAGCCATGTTTGAGTCCAGATATGGTGACCCAGTCCCTCGGCTATTTTGTCCATTCACTCTTTGATTGTTTGGGCCATCGATGCTGTATCTTCGATCACTAGTATGATTGGTTGGTCCCCCACCATGCTGCAATGTGTTATGGATTTCCCCATGAGTGCCAGTTCCGTCCATGACGTTGGGAGTCCGTTGAGGGGATGAGGTGTTGACACAAGGATCGTTGGTTCTTTGAGAGCTGGAGGGGATGAAGCTGTTGGGTTTGCCATTTGGGTTCTGGGATTCAATGGAGTTGTTTAGACTGGTAAGGGAGTGCTTATGGCCTTGATGGGTTGTTAAAGAAGGAGTTGAGGGGGAGTTAATTGACATGACCATATCAGTCATATCAATCGTCTTATGGTGATCATTAGCTCTAGTCTCGGCTATCGTTAACGCCGCAGAAGATGCAGAGGCGGAGCCTTCCATTGAAGCCTCTTTGGTGAGAGAGAAGAGTGAGGTTTGGCAAGAGCTACCCAAATTAAATGGAAGCTGGTCAACGTATTTAATGGTGGATTTTGGGATGATGGGTATTGGGCTGCCCCGTTTGGAGGAGGTGGCCACAGTTTTGTTGCCTTGTTGGCTATTGGGCCCTATTTTCATTTTCCCTTTTCGCTTTTGCTCCCCAATTTTAATAGAAATCTTTTTATTCTTTTCCAAATCAGTATTAAAGTTATTAATGATGTGGGGTAGGTGTTGTTGTTGTTGAGGTAAGGGCATACCTGCGTTGTCCATGGCAGCACTTTCCTGAGTGTATTTTCCTCTTGGTGAATTCTTGATTGTATTGTTTCTGTGAGGATCTCCTCTTAGGGAAAGACACCACTTGCCAGTCGTCGGTTTTGATTGCCTTTTGGTGTGTGGGTGTGGATGTGGTTGGGGCCTCTAACCCCATCGTTGCAGTGGCTCTGGTATGGGTACAGTTCCTAATTATATGGCCCAGCCTTCCGTAACCCGTGCATAAGATACCTTCCCCTTCGTAGGTAACTTTTTGGTGATGGGTGCCAATGGTTATATGAGATTTTAGTGGAGTGTCCAGTGGGACTTGGATGCAGATTCGAGCATATCGACCCCGAAGGGTGGCGGATGTGCAGGTGTCTATTTTGAGGAGGGTCCCTAATTTTGACCCGATCCATTCCAGAATGGATTGATCATAGAATTCTGTTGGCAATTGGGGGTAGTCGGAGCCAAATGGCGGTGTGGGTTTAGGTCGCCTCTTGTGGGATAAAATTTGGTTCCCACAGCCTAACTGATAGAAAATGACCTGTTACGAACCAAGGGCCGCCTTGTAGTGCTTTTGCCATGTTTTCTTGTTTACTGAATTTAGTAGTGTATAAGTTGTTGCCCAGATCTATGAGTACAAGGGGTTCCGTTGGCTTCCACGTATCTTGAAGTTTCAATTTGAGGTAATTGTGGGTTAGCTTTTTATTGAAGAGCTTAACAATGACAGAGTATTGCCATGGCTGATAAATTCGAGCTTTGTCTTCCTCCGATAAGTCAACAGTACCATTATCTTCCTCTTCTCCAATGGGGCTTTTGCCCCTTCTAGAATTGTAGTTGTAATAGTTGTTCAACGTGTTTTCTTTGTTAAGGAGCTTATCCTTGAAACTGACTGCTTGATTTGGATCGGAGATAGTGGGGGGTTGTTGCTCGATTGACATCATGTCAGGCGGTTCCGACGGTTCCCGAAGGTGAGGCGACGGTGATTCTGGTGAAGGGGAGGCTGAGAGCATGGAAATTCTTTTTCTTTGGAAGAAAGTAGTACCTTTCCTTACTTTTTATGTACAACATAACCTATAGTACTTTTTTTTTAATTATTTTTAAAATAAAATAAAATGGGGGTGGTGTTTGGTCATGGGTCTCAGGTTGGGGTCGGGTCCAAGGTTTCGAGTTGGGACTGGTTCTCGAGTATGGAGTTGGAATCAGTTTTTGGTTATCGAGTCTCTGGTCTGGAGGCGAGGTTGGGTCTTGAATCTCGAACCTGGAGCGGGGGTTAGATTTTGTGTCTCGAATCCTGAGTCAGGTTCGGATCTCCGATTTGGAGTTGGGGTTGGATCGCAAGTCGGGATTGAATATTGGATCTCGATTTTCATGTCAAGATCGACTCTCGGCTCTCGAATTAGGGTTGGATTGGAATCGAGTCTCGAGTCCTATGTTAAGGTCAGGTCTCGGGTCTCGAGTCTCGTGTCCTGAGTTGACGTTAAGGTCTCAAGTTCGAAGTTGGGGTCGAATCTTGGGTCGTGGTACTCGAGTCAAGGTTTGGTCTCGGGTTCGGGGTCGGGTTTTGGGTCCCATTTTAAGGTTGGATCTTGGGTGTTGAGTCGGTGTCAGGACTCGAGTTTGGAGTCGGGGTCGGGTCTCACGTTCGGAGTCGAGGTTGGGTCTCGAGTTCGTTGGGTAGGGTCTTGAGTCCCGGATCGGTGTCTAGTCTCAAATTTGGAGTGGGGGTCGGATCTCGAGTCCATAATCAAGGTTGGTTCTCGGGTACGGTGTCACACTCAGGACTCAGGGTAAAGTTTTGGGTTCCGAGAAAGGAACTCTTTCATACTTAAATATAGAATCAATACTTCATGTTAGTGAGGCAAGACGAAAGCAAGTCCCGCGGAGGCGCTCAGTTTTGAATATTGTGTGCTTTTAATGTGACGACTAATAATGGTGACAATGGCAATTGGCAATTTAGGCACCAAGCCAATGACGCTTTTCTCTCTTACAGTTTTTTCGCACAATGTCTAATAATATTTATTATTATTTATTTTTGAATATATTTATAAAAATATTTAATTTAATATATTTGGAGAGTAATATAATAAAATTATTTATATTATTATTTAAGTGTATGTTAAATTAATAATAGATAAATAAAAATGAACAATAAAAGTAGAAGGAAGGTGCAGGATAGCAGGGATAAGCTTTGGATTTAGATTTGATATTTTTAAAGCTAAATTGTGATGATTTAATTGTTTATAATTGAAAATAGTTACTAAATATTAACTTTGAAAATTTAATATGATGCAACATATTAAATGTCAGTAACATGAATCTTAATTTAACTTTATAATTTGATTTTTGATAATTTATACTCGTCTCAAATGATTTGTAATGCTATACTTAGAATTTATTTGTAATATGAAGGTGTTTTAGGATAGAAAAAATAGTAAATTATGGTTTGAAATCGTATGTATAAGATATTACAGATATTAAATGCATATTTAATATTTTATTATCTGTAATGTTGTGTAATATGTGGACAAATATCAAATTTTAGAGTACTTTATTTCGTTTCAACAGTTAAAATTGCTTTATACGTTGCACTATATGTAGGAAAAGTTTTGATAGACTGTGTATGTTAATAAAATAAGAATCCAGAGGTTGTATAAGAAATAATTTAATCCATTAAGATATTAACTCTTTCAAAAATTGATAAAACGTAAATCATGTCAAATCAAGATCAACCAATATTCAAATATTGTCGTGAAGTGTAATTTTCAAGAATTATGTTTATATATCTACAAGGACAAACCAAGAGATATATTGCATAAATCAGTTGGAGCTGATCATTTATACTGTTATTGGTCCTAAGTCGGGGTCTATTGGAAATAGTCTTTCTACTTCTCTTGAGGTAGTGGTATGATGTGCGTCATTCTATTCTCCCCAGACCCCAATATGTGGGAATACACTGGGTATGTTATTGTTGTTGTGTAGTTGGAGCTGATCATTTAATTTAGTCATGTGCAAAAGAGATAACTATCAGTGTAGGGATCAATATGGTTATCGAGAAGAGAAGAGTGTCGTGATAATTCCTCGTGGCTTAGCGAGTGAATCAAAAGTTGACTCTATATTGAATCGCAATTGGTATTTCAAATTTTCTTCAAACAATCTTTTGACAATTTTAATTTCAAAATTCAATTTTAACCTTATATTATGACATAAAATTTTCAGATTTATTGTTTATATGTGGTGAAATTTTTTGTTTTTCATTAAATTGTTTTATAATGAAATATAGTCACATGACGAGAAAGGAGTAATTTTATTTTCGTTTTCTTTTGATGCTTGCTATTTGAATCGACTAAGTTTGAATTATCGTCAAAAAGTCTAAATAATTCTTTACAAAAGCAATCTTACATTCATTCGAATATGAAATCTCTTACTAACAAAGACGATATTATTTTCCAGAGTCATTAGATAAAGAAAGTACTCTAATTCGATCTTATGGGGATTCATTCATATTAAAGAATAAAGTCTTAGAGCCCGTTTGGCCATAATTTTTTTCTTTTTTTCCGGAAAATTTTTTCGGAGTTGGAAATTGTGGTGTTTGGTCATGAAAATTCGGAAAATAATTCTGATTTTTTTTTTTGAAAAAGGGAAAATAGGTTTTTGGTGTTTTCACAATTTTTCAACTTCAATTTCAACTTTTATTATTATTACATATAACCCCAATCTTTTAAATTTTTGCATAAAACTCTCCTTCACTTGAAAGCATTACATATCTTGTTCTTTTAATTTATTAATAGTAATTTATATATGGTCATGGATTGAAGCTGGTAACTCTCTTTGCAAATCATGACAGTACTGCACTGAAAGGTTTAATTATAATGTACTCCTCCTTTGGGTGATTCGTAGATGCATTGCATCTAAACTTACATTGTTTTACATGGTTATCACTTATTAGTGTCCTGATTTAGAGAGCAGATTAATTCAGCAATAGCACCTTGAAGTCACTTATTGTATGTGCTCATGTAAAGCCCAGTACTTTAAAAATGTTCCATGTTCTTGACATACACGAAACAAACTGAACTCCTAGTCTTAGATACTCATATATAGTCATAAAAGGCAAAAATATATGTACCACGACTACACCCATTTGATTAAAAGATTAATTTTTTCTTTGTGCGGCGTTTTCTTCAAGTGACATGTCTTATTCATTTAACAGACATGGTTAGATGAAAAAACTACAGAAATAATGAGATAAACAGAAGTGCCATGATTTGCTTGTAGAAGATTCTTTAAATTATAGTAATATAGAAGGGACGACCCGGTTCATACCTACTCCGTAGGTGTCGGGGAGGGGGGGACCACTCCGAGCCTGACCTACGCGCCCTCACCCCAGCTTCGCTGGAGGGGCGTTTCGAACCCCCGACCCTGGCACACCACGGTAAGCAAGCTTACCGCCGAGCCAAGGCCATCCCTCTTAAATTATAGTAATATAAATGTTGAAATTTCTTTTTAGTCTTCATTATATTATAGAAATTCCTGTGTTAATAATGCTTATGACAAAATTCCTCAATTTATAGTAATGAATATTTGTAGTTATGGCTAAACCTAAATATAATTATCAAAAATTAATTAATATTCACTTTCCATTGCTAATTCAGATGAGCTATGAGTACGCATTTTGTAGCAAAAAGTACAAATTCTTAACTACATCACAAAAATGTTTGTGGCAAATACTCAAGTATATAACTATGTATTTTTTTATTTGGTAGCAAAATATAAGTATTGTTAACATGAGACTAGAATACAAAATAGCCACGCACTTTAAATATCATAGCAAATAAATCAAGTCTTTTGCCATAACAGAAGACATTGTGGCTATAATATAAAAATTGCTATAGATTTTATTTGTCATGGCAAAAAAGTAAAATTATTTGCCACAAGTATATGTTTCGTAGAAATTTTTTTTTTATCATCACAGTTACAACATAATATTTTTGTAGCTGTAAGTATTAGCAATTAGCCGCGAGGCCATGTAAAGTCTGTAGCTAACTTTTAGTTACGCCACTTCTTGCTACGAATACTACGGAAAAATTTGGTGGTAAAGTATTTATTCAGAAAATTAAGTATGTAATTTAATACAACAAAAATTATTATTTGATTGAAAAATATTTATGTTTATTAGTGATAGTGAATATAATTTATAATAGTGGTTACGGTGACAATGATTGATGTTAGTCATTAGTAATGTTAGTGGTGATAGATGTGATGGCTAGTATTGTAGTGATTGTTATGATAGTAGCGGTTGATAGTGGTTGTGATGTAACGTTGCTTGATTTTAGTAGTTGGAGGTGTTGATTGTGATTGCTGAAAAATGAATGGATGATGATTAATGATGTGTTGGTGCTAGTTGGAGATGTTGTTAGTTGTGATGGTGGAGATGGTTGTTGGTAGAGATAAATTGTAGCGATGGAAATGGTTGAAGTGATGGTAGAGGTTGCTTTACTATTGACAATGGTGGTGCCGGTCGAAGAATGTGTGGAGGTTTTGATGTATTAGTGGTACTTAGCGGTGGTGCTAGTTATGATAGATAAGTTGGTCGATAGTAAGGATTGACCGGTAGTGGTTGATGATGATGGTGGTGTTGATGACGGTGGTGACGGTGAATATAATTAGAACAATAGAAGTAGTAGGTGTGGTAGCGGTTGACAATAGTGGTTGGTAGCGATATTTGTTGTCGATGGTGGTTGTAATGGTGGAGGTGGGTGGTGGTTGAAAATGGTGGCTATGGCATAGGTGGTTAGTAGTGGTGACTGATGATTATGAATAGAGTGACAGTGAATATTATCCAGTACCAGAATACCTCTCTAGACCTATTAAGACGATTCTAGATCTGAATGATTAAGACTTATTAAGAGCTAAAATCTTAGTAAAAAATAAATGCACTTAATGATATGAAGTTTGAACCATTCAGATTCAGACCTCCATTAAGTGCAAATAAATGATGATCTGAAGCTTTTAGTTTTGCTACATTCTTAAGACTTTCAAGCAAGATGAATCGACGTCAAAAAAGGAAAATTAAGACGGCCTATATCTTTAAAATTTATGAGTCCTTAATTAGCTGGGCTTTTAAAAATTAGGAGTCATTAACTTTAGGAAAAAGGACACCACATAACTTTTTAAAAAAGTAATGGACAATAATAGCCCACCTTTTCTTTTTTGGACAAAAGTAACACTTCGGCTGTATTTAATACCATTTATTAGTCTTCTACACGCGCCCTAATAAGCCAAACACTAAAGGATAAAAAAGCCACACGTGTCCTTTGCAGTTGTTCTTTGGAAGAACAACTTGTACCTACAGTTCACGTTACGTGGTATCCTTTTCCTTGTTCTTTTCTCGAAAAAAAAGAAATACAGTAACTGATACCTACAGTTCACGCTAAAGGATAAAGATTTGTAGTGATGAAAATCAAGAAAAAGGTTAGTACTGATACCAAATTAGCTGGTGGAGGTACCAGATATGATCCTAAATTTGTTGCTACTGATAATGCTTTTGAAGATTTACCAAATCCTGATGTTCGATTGAAGGATTTGAAGAATGTTAATGCTAGTCCTAGTCGAATTACTAGGTCTCGAGGTAAATTAGTTGGTGATCCATCAATGGCGAAACAAAAAAAATCCGCTAAAAAAGGGCACAAATAGATTTGAGTGAGGATTCAGATCTTGTTGTTATTCGAAAAAAAATAAAAAAAATAGTGATTCAAAAAATAATGAAGATGATGGTAAGTCATCTAAAGGAAAGGAGAAGATAACTGTCAATGATGAAGGAGATGCTCCCAGAAAAACAAAAAAAAAGGAATCGATCAAATGACGGAGAAGATGATGCTTAGTCATCCAAAAAGGAAAGTAAAAAAGTTTCTTGGAAGAGAAAAATACCCACATTAACTGATTTTGAGGTACATTATTTGTGCTTTGTATATATTAATTATGTCTGATAGATGTTCAATTGTTGTGTTGAATTTGTGTATATTTGAAATATATGTGTTATTGATGTATATAATATGTGTCAGTGTTGTAGATGAAATGTATTGGGTAGTGATGTTTGTGAAATTTAGTGTACATTGACTGTACAACTGTTTGTGTATCAGGAATGTATAAGAAGTGTGTATAGTTTGAATATTTATATTGTAACTCTATAAAATTAAAAAACATTGTTGTAATATGAGTACAATTAGTGTACATTGACTGTATAAATATTTGTGTATCAGAATTGTATAAGAACTGTGTATAGTTTGAATATTTATACTGTAAGAGTAAAATTAGCAACGTTGTAGTAATGAATATTGTATAAGTAAAATTAGTGTACATTGACTGTATTACTATTTGTGTATCAGGATTGTATAAGAACTGTGTATAGTTTGCATATTTATACTGTAAGAGTAAAATTAGTATACACTGACTGTATGACTATTTGTGTATCAGAATTGTATAAGAACTGTGTATAGTCTGAATATTTATATTGTTACTGTGTAAAATTAGCAACATTGTTGTAATGAATACTATATGGGTAATATATGTAGATTTTTGAAATACTTATACCTAAAAGTACACTTATGTATTGCAGGTTTGGGATTTTTTTCTTGGTCCATCTGATCATTACAAGTGTCAGCTCAGCATCCACACAAACTGTGCTATTGTGACTGCGTTGAAATCTAAGTTGGACAAGAAACAACTTGATTTGTTTAAGAATAGTTGCTTTGGGTATTTCTTATCTTTACCAAATGTTTTTCCTAAAAATCAACTTATCCATAGAATGTTTCTTAGGGAAATTTTTTGTGAGAGAGATGATGAAATATGGATTAAAGTGAATAACACTAGGTTACGTTTCGGCTTACAAGAGTTTGCTATAATTAGCGGCTTAAAATGTACTGAAAATTACAATAATGAGTTTGCTGTTAGTGAAGAAAGTAAGCTGATGGACTTGTATTTTTCATGAAAGTTCAAGGTCACAAAGCATGATTTAGAAGAGTGTTTCATGAAAAAAATTGGCGAGGTGATGAAGATGCTTTACAAATTTCTGTTTTGTTCTTCATTTATTCTTTTATTTTTCTGTCACGTATAGTTATGTTATAACTAAGAATGATTTCTTATTGGTTGAATCTGGGAACTACGAAATATTTTCTTGGGAAAAATTATGTTTTCGTCTGCTGTTGGAGTTAATGAAGTCTAAGGTTTATCAGCGAAAAATTATGTATCGTTGTGCTGGTTTTCCTCTTGCATTTCAGTGTTGGTTTTATGAGTGTTGTCCTTATGCTGATGGCCATCTTGCTGACCGAGTGGGCGATGGTGTGCCACGTATACTGAATTAGTTTGTAAAGTATAGAACAACATACAAGGAGGTCAAGTCTACATTTTTTGATATTAGGCAAGAGCAGGTATATCGTTATTTTAAATTGTAATTTATATATGTTTTGTTAAATTGTCATGTGTTTCTTAAATGTTGAGTGTTGTTTTGTATGTGCAGGTTGTGTTGCGTAACATTACGCCGAAAGTTCTTGAAAAAACAATCCTTCAATTACCTGATTTCAAACCTGTGGATGCGGTTGTTCACTCTGTTGATTTACCTAGCACAAGTAAACAAGAATGTAATAAGTCGAGCTCAGAGCATGAATTGACACTTTTGAGAAATGATGTTAAAATGGTATGTCGAAGGTTTCTATTAATATTTGTATGTTTTTGTTAATTGATGTGTTGACTGTTTTCTTTTATGTTTAGTTAACGGAAAAGGTTTCCTCGATGAAGAAGTTTATGAAATCCTCATTTGAATTGATTTTTTGAGCTCTAGATACAAAGAATATGCCTAAGGTATTCTTTTCCTGAATTTCTCTTGTTTTTTTAACAAAACTTATATACACTATTGTACTTATTTTACAAAGTTTTTTTAATAGGTTGGTAATCAATTGGTGATAACGATGGTGATAACTTAAATGAAAAAGACGATGAGACACCTAATGTTGGTGGTACAGGTGATGATCAAGTAAATGATCACCTAATGTGGGACAACAAAATGATGTTGTACCGGAAGTGGATCATATAAGTGACAATTTGATGGATGATGTAGGAAAACAGCAGATTGTGTAGTTGGTGACGTAATTGGACATTTGGTGGATGATGTTGGAGAGAAAGTTAATTTTGTAGGTGATTGTGTAGGTGGTCATGTCGATGTTGATTCTGTGGCTGAAACTTTTAAGGATGGTGCTTGGAAGAATTTTTCAAATTTTGATTTATTGAAGTTCACACAAAGCTCAGGTGAAAATAAGGATATAGGGGAGGATAGAAATAGTCAGGTTGATAGTGATTGGTCTAATTTTACTGATTCTGAAGTGACTAAATTTACTTAACATTTTCGTGATCAAAAGAAACAAATAGAAGGTGATGTGGCAGTGCTTAGCAAGGATGAGCTTGACTGGTCAGAAATTCCAGACGCTGAGATTTCTAAGTTCACTCAACCCGATAAGAGTGTTGCAACAATTGATGCAACCGATTTAGTATGTAATAATGTTAGAAAAGTTGATGCAACTGCAAGTGATAATGTTAAAGGGATTGAGGAAAATATTTCGGCTCGTCTGTTATGTTGGATGAAACACCTACTATTCCTTGACGATTACGTAAGCCAGCGGCAGTATGTGAATCTCCATTTTTGACAAAATTTGATTTTGATTGTGGCAAAGTTGAAGGCCAATCATCTAAGCGTGTAGAGAATGCTCAGCCAAGTAAATGTGTCTTGTCTATAAAACATCCTTTTGTGAAGAGTATTACGGAGCACATTGATGATATGAAAGTGACATTAAAGTTTAACAGGTTTGTTACGAGATCATTGCGCGTTAAACATATGTAAGTTTCTGTTCGTAATTTTTTTTGTTTTACTTTATTTTATCATATATTACAATTTTTGTAACATTTTTTTCAGGCTGTTTATTCACATTCTGTCAATGCTCTCCGAAAATATTTTTACTATGGAGTTGATACTATTAAAATGAAAGAGTGTTCTTCACATTGGCATATCCAGGAGTACCGTTAACCGATTCAGTAAGTAATGAATTTATTAGTTAAGTAGGTTATATATCTTTTATTTTTGTGCTTGATAGTGATAAGCTAACTGGAATACTGAAATTTTGTATATGTTGAATGTTATATAAGTCCTATGCTTTATTTATGCAAAACTTTATGTTCAGTTTATATGCAGCACTTTATATGCATTGTATATACAGGTCCTATACAGTTTTTACACAGTAGGTACACAGTTTTAAATGCAGTTATTGCTATTCAGTATATACACAGGTCTTACACAGTAGGTACACAGTTTTAAATGCAGTTATTGCTATTCAGTATATACACAGGTCTTACACAGTAGGTAAACAGTTTGTATGCAGTAGTTGATATGATGCATGTTATATAAGTAGCTTGTATCTATCAGATTTAAATTAGTGTTCTGTATTCATTATTAGTATTTTAACGTGGTTTTATTGTTTATATTTTCAGCATATTGATGTTATCTTTTACTATTTGTGAAAGAAGTCAAAGTACGGACCTATTTGTGATTCAGTTAAATTTACAACCACCGATTATTAGTTTAACTGCTTGATTCAGAATTTGTATAAGCATTTTGTGGAGAACAATAGAGATGTAACACTTATCACTCAAGAACACCAAATCGTTGAGTACATGCTTGGCTTTTTTATGAGATGCAATGTCCTGTGGAATAGTGTTGACAATGTTCTTTTCTCAATTAATTTTGCTGCGGAGTTTCACTGGATTTTGACGAGGCTGTCTTTTAAAGATCAGTGCATATATGTGTATAATTCAATGCATGGTGCAAGGCATGCCGTTCGTGTTTAGAAATCAGTTGTAGCGTATTCAGAATTAATTCCGCACTTTCTTTCTTGTATTGGATTTTGGGAAAGTAGGAGCGATGGACTTTCAGTGGGTAATTCTTTTGATATTCGTATTGTTGATGAACTACCAACTCAAGCTAACACGTAATATATTAAATGCACATTCAATTTCTCATTTTACATAATTTTTTATCTATTAAACTGATGATGTATTATGTTTACGGGGACTGTGGTGTATTTGTTGCTGCCTTTGGTGAGTATTTGCTTGATGGTCTTCAAATTTCTAATCATCTGGATGATATTGATGCTATTTGTATTCGGTATGGTGTTTTGCTGTGGGATTATGGAAAGAAGAAACAAAGCCAATGTGCAGTTAGTGAAGATGAATCTACTGGTAGATTGTTGAAGAAAAAGGATGGTGCGCAACAAATTTAGTTAGAAATGTCTTTGAAGCATAGATGTTAGATATGTTTTAGTGTTGAAATGCTTAGAGTTGTTTTTGTTTTGTGTTGATACACTTGGAGATTCTGATTATGAAATGTTATGCTGAATACTATATATTTTGGTAATTGAGACAATTCAGTACAACTAATGCTGAAATGTTAGTTTATGTTGATCACTGCTGATATTCAGTATATATGCAACATTTATTCAGTTCCTATATAGTTTAATATCCAATATATATTCATGTGCTATACAGAAATTACACATTTCATATGCAGTATTTTATATGCAGTATATATATAGGTCCTATATAGTAGTTACACAGTATGTACACAGGTTATATGCAGTATTTATGCAAATTTATACCAACAAAATATAAAACTTACCCATTGTTGACACAGGTCATATAAAGTAGTTATATAGTTTAATATCCAATATATATGCAAGTGTTATACAGAAATTACACAGTTCATATGCAGTAATTTATATACAGTATATATACAGGTCCTATATAGTAGTTACACAGTATGTACACAGGTCATATGCAGTTTATATACAGTATTTATGTAAATTTATACCAGCATTCCAATAAAATATAAAACTTATACATTGTTGACACAGTTCATATGAAGTAGTTATATAGTTAATATCCAATATATATGCAGGTGCTATACAAAAATTACACAGTTCATATGTAGTACTTTATATGCAATATACACACAGGTACTATATAGTAGTTACACAGTCTGTACACAGGTCATATGCAGTTTATATACAGGTTGTATACAGTAGTTACAATATTATATGAAGTATTTATGCAAATTTATATGAATATTCAGTATATATGCAACATTTATTCAGTTCCTATACAGTTTTTACACAGTTCAAGTACACTATTTCTAAAGTTTTATACATTTATCCCAACCAGATATAGAACTTATATATTGTTTTTATAAAGTATTTATACAATTTATAAAAGTAGTTATATTCAAAATATAGAGGTGCTATGTATTTGCTAATTAATACAAAAGACAAATACTAATACTAGTACTTATATGTATTTAAACAGTATATAGGTATTATACATGATTGACACAAATGATATGCAGTTTTTTAGGAGTTGATTAGTGCACCTCACCAAAGAATGTGGCTTAATGAAACACCATAATGCACAAATTTCTATAAGAGTAGAATGCATTTGAAGTAAAATAATATTGTTGTTATTACATTGCTATGAAAAGAATAGTCTTTTTTCAAGAAAAAAAATGGGAAAGATAAAAGTGTTCTTGCAGTAGCATCTTATTAGATTTTTGTTGGAGCATTTCCACATGTTCTTCGATTGTGTCTTGTTTTTCCACAGCGCCCACATGAAATTTGTTGCTTAAAGTAGTCCATAATGCCCTTTCCTTGGTTGTTCTTTTTTGGTCTTCCTGATTTTGGTTTCCAGATTGGTGGTAGTACTATATTAGCTGATATCTCTGCTGGAATGGGTCAAGCTGTTTCATCCGGAAGTGGTATAACTGGAAGTTCATATACTTTCAAGAAGTTTTCTCTTGTGTAATATGGAGCACAATAGCTTTGTAAATCCTTATGCGTGTAAGTTAGGATTGCCATAGCATGTGGACAAGGTATGCCATCTACTTGAAATTGTAGGCAGGAGCATTTTTTTTCACTCATGCAAACAATGTTTCTTTTTTCAGTTTCATCAATGACTACATAAGAATAGTGAGTAGAACCCATCACCTGCAATGTATAAATATATTAGTAGATAGTGTGCACATTAGAATATGTAAGTGTCTATGAAGTAGAAATAAGAAGTAATACCTTCATTTTATTTGATAGAATGAGATTTTCCCCCATTATTATATTGTATTTATTTTCTAGTTCTGTAAATGTTGTTTCTGAATGCTGTCTATGCTCATTATTCCATCTCATGACTAGATCCATTATAAACTATAGGAATTTTTTAATTGGTAGGTCTCTTGCATCTCTATTTGCTGAATTTAAGGACTCTGCTATGTTTGAAGTCATGAACATCGACCTGTTGACATGGGCATGAGCTATGGACCATTTTTCATAGCCTATATCAAACAGATATTCCTTCACCCTATTATCGATTTTGTTTATGTCTTCCATAAGTTGATCAAAGTCTGCCTTTATGTACGTTCTGGTCATTGTAAAGAAGATCCCCTTTAGTTGCTTTTGATTCTTCTTAAATCTACCCTTGATGTTATTCCATAGATGGTAGATACATATACAGTGAGCTACATTTGGATGTACAAGTGCAACAGCTTTTAATATGCTGTAATGCCTATCAGATACTATGCACATACCTTCTCTTTCACCAACAGCAGTGTTAAACATATGAAAAAACCATTCCCACGAAGTATCATTTTCAAAATCAACAACAGCATATGCTAGTGGCAAAATATGTCCTTATTAAATAAGTGGGATAGTGTCTATCAGTGCATGCCAACATATACATAATTTTATCTAAAAAAATTTCATAAAACTCACCTGCTGCATCCAGTACACTAGCAGACAACATTGTTCCCTTGTATGCCGATTTCAGAAATGTTCCATCAACAATAATGGTAGGCATACAATATCTCCAGCCCTTAATTAATGTGCTCAACGTGACAAAAACATAAAAAGTGATTGTCCTCCGTTTTATGTAGGCTTGTGAATGATCCAGAATTTATTGTGTTTACCATGTATAGGTAAGCTGGCAATTTAGCATAAGATTCACGCAAGAAATCTCTGACCAGCTCAAGTGCTTTGTATTTGGCTCTATATGTTTTTTTGTAGTTTATTCTAATTCCATACAAGTTTCTCATTTCTTCCATGATCTCTGCTGGAGTGTATGTTGACTTAAGATTTAAAAAGTTGTGCTTCATCATTTTAGCAATGGTTAAAGAAGTAGCATGCCGTTGTGAAAGCATTCTGTCCGCAATTGGACAGGTATGATCATTGGCAAATTTTGTCACCATGAAAACTTCTGAATTTTGTTGACTTGAAGATCTAAAAGTCCAATTGCATCTCTGATTGATACACTTAAGATAGTACCTAGATACATTATGCAGTACACTCTTCATAACCAATATATATGCAGGTGCTATACAGAACTTACACAGTTCATATGCAGTACTTTATATG
>NC_061122.1:5405560-5488006 GCF_002878395.1 Capsicum annuum
AGTATATATACAGGTCCTATATAGTAGTTACACAGTATGTACACATGTCATATGCAGTTTATATACAGTATTTATGCAAATTTATACCAGCATTCCAATAAAATATAAAACTTATACATTGTTGACACAGGTCATATAAAGTAGTTATATAGTTTATACCTTGATGATGATGATCTTTTCATCTTAAATTGAAATTTCTCACGGATTGCATAATGTTTCATCACACTTGATATTGTATTTTTATCCCAGTACAGCTGCCCTTCTTCAACATCTCTATGAAGTGGATCCTTAATTATTGATTCGGGCTGTTCTTCCATTTCTTCATCTTCAATTGTATAATCAGAAATATGTATCGGATGAACTTGAATAGCAGTCGGAGATGTTTCAATCAAATTTTCAATTGAGCATTCTCCATTTTCAAGTGTGTTTTGCAGTGTTATACACAATGAAAATTCATTTATATTCAAATTTTTTTCTTCATCTCCATATAAAGTCTAATACTCATATCATTGTAAATAGTCATAGAACTCTTCACAATGTATTTTATTGTCATTAAACCAGAATGTCGCTCTAGATTCATCTGCTTATACAGTTCATCAATAAAATATCGTACCTGCAATCCGAATTCAAAAGTACTCCATTGATTGTAAACTTTTCAAACTGTACATTACTTAACCACTCTCCTCTGTATTGTAGCATAATTGGAACTAAAATTGAACTTGAAGCCATAATTTCGTGTCAGCTGAAGCAAATTGTGAATAAAAAAAAACTTTTTGAAGCTAATTGACGGAGGATTTTATATATTTATATGCAATTTATGAAGGTATTTTAATGTAATATGGTGTATCTGAAAAAAGATTTGTGAGGTAAAATTAATGGAAAGTAATCCTGAGGAAAAATTGGGGAAGGAAAGTGTGAGTTTCAATTGAAAAGGAAAGAAATATATTACGCAATTTTTGTAGCTTTTTAGCGGTGATTAGAAGATGGTTAGAATATGGTATTATCTTAATGGCTATTAAGTGGAAATTAAAAACAGGGGCTATTTTTGTGGAATAAGTTTTAGGAGAAGGACTATTTTTGTCCTTCTCCCTAACTTTTATACAACTTTTATTTTTTGCATACACTTCTTACAATATATTTTAAGAATTTTTAATTTAATTTAATAATAATTTGAGAAAAAAATAAAAAAATGATGGACAAAAAGTTCAAACAACCTTCACATTTTTAATATATTACAGATTATAGATATAGATATGAATTATAAATAGATTATGGATATAAATATAAATTATAGATTATAAATATAGATATATTTATTTATTATTATAATAATATAGATTTTCAAATTGCGAATCAAATATCATGTTAATTTTACACATTATTATTTGATTTAATAACTATCATATCATACATTACATAACTTATACAAAAATTGATACTTCCCCGTTTCTTTTTATTCGCTCATTTTGGATTGGATACACTCCTAAATAAATCCCTCTTCCTATAAAATATATAAATTACTTTTATCAATATACCTCTAATTAAATTTACACCTCTTTCTAAATCAATAATAACTACATTTATTAGGCAAGGATGTAATATGAAGATCCTGTTATAGATATTCTTGAAAGATTAAGAGTGTATTTGATACAAAGGAAAATATTTTTTGAATAATACTTTTCAATTTTCTTATGTTTGATTGTCTTAACTGTTTTTCAAATAAACTTATCTTCTTCAAATTTAAGAAAAACGACTTACTTTCAAAAAGTAAGGAAAATATTTTTCAAAACTCTGCTTCAACCTCACACCTTAACTTTTTATCATATCACCCAAGTCTCGGATAATGATTTACAACACTAATACAAAATTTCTCTATTCTGGCTTTCGATTCTCAACTCGAGAGAAGGTCGAAAGTTGGGGTCGGATATCGAGATTGAATAAGACACCTCACCTTGAATGTGTCGCATCAAAACATCCATCACCAAGGCTAATATTACTATTTAATGTATTATTTTTGTCCCATTTTATATGATATTTTTTTCTTTTTAATTTATCTAAAAAGAGTGAATTCTCACTATAATTATAAATAATTTAATTTTATAATTACTAATTTATTCAAAATAATTTATAACTATATAAATATTTAAAATTTATTTTAAATTATAATTTCTTAACTCTTTTTTAAATATCATAACATATCAAAAATCAAAAGATAATAAAATATCACATGAAACGAAGAAAATTTTTTAAATCATAAGTTTTTAACTTTTTTCTTAAATATCATAACAAATCAAAAAAATATAACATGGAACGAAGAAAGTATACAAGTTAGAGTTACACATGAGGGTGGATATTCGGTATTCGATTCGGTGTTTTTAGAATTCAGATTTAGTAATTCGGTAATCGGTATTTGAACATAGATATCACATACCATACTTATAAACATCGGTTTGATAATTCAGTAATCGATAATTAAATCTTGATTCGATACGATATTTGGTAATACCATATTAAAGTTGAAAATGTGTAAATGTACGTTTAAACTTCAAATAATATATTTAATAGAAATCCTATTTAATATTGTTTTTGATGCTTTTTATGAATATACTATCAAAGTTCAATAGATTCTTTGGAATGACTAGTACTATTATCTATTGAGTTGGATTAGACACACACACACAAATATATATATATATATATATATTTGATATTCGGTATATATCGAATATCAAATGGTATTAATATCTTGTACCAAATTCAATTTTGAATATCAAAATATTAAAATTTTATTCTCAAATATCATATCAAATATTAATTACCAATTTTTGAAATCCCGTTCAATAATTCAATTTTTGATATTTTATATACAACCCAAATTACACATTTTAATGCATCAAACTAATGGAGGCATGCCTTTTTTCAAATGTACCGTGACAAACAACCCCTAAATCATACCTCTCAAAAAAGAGTTTCAAGCCATTAGCGTCGCAATCGGTAACTAACCACCGCTTTTAGTGCGCCGCCGGCTAAAATTAACCGTCAAAGCAGAAACCTAGTCTCCTCCCCACCTATAAAAGCCAGCATTTTGTGCTCATCTTCTCTTGTAGTATTAGTTTTTTTCTAGAAAAACAAAAGAATGGCTGCTGAGGTTGAATACAGGTGCTTCGTAGGTGGGCTCGCATGGGCTACCAACGATAGAACCCTAGGTGAAGCTTTTTCTCATTATGGCGAAGTGCTCGACTCGAAGGTCCGTTTGTTGCAGAGCAGCAGAGATCGGATCCGAGCCCCTTTTTTTATTTGGCTTCGTTGATGACCTTTCTGTTACTCTCATTGATCTCTCTGTTACTCATGTTACTGTGTTACTGTTACTCTCTCTCTCTGGTTTACTTGATTCCTGATCTGTTAACTCTGTTACTATTTGTTACTGTTACCTTATTCACCTATACGGTACGTTGATGATTGGTCGCTTTTATGTTTCCTTTATTTTCAGCTTATTGTTGTCCCTAATTCATTTATTGTTTTCTTTCGTATTGCCATGTGAAAATTTAAACTTGCTATGTACAGCGATTTATGTAATTTTAGAATATGTAGTTTGTTATTTATGCAATGAAAATTGGTATTATTTATGTACCATGATCCATGCATTTTTAAACTTGCAATTGATTGTTTTTACCGATTTGGTTTACAGATCATCAACGATCGTGAAACTGGTAGATCAAGAGGATTTGGTTTTGTTACCTTTGTTGATGAGAAATCCATGAGGAATGCAATTGAAGGAATGAATGGCCAGAACCTTGATGGTCGTAGCATCACGGTTAATGAAGCTCAGTCACGCGGAAGCGGTGGTGGTGGTTTCGGAGGTGGCCGACGTAGTGGTGGAGGCGGCGGATATAGCAGCGGTGGTGGTAGCCGCCGTGATGGTGGCAACAGTGGTGGTTATGGAAGTGGCCGTGACCGTGGGTATGGTGGCGGTTATGGCGGTGGTGACCGATATGGTGACGGTGGGTCCCGCTTCTCAAGAGGTGGCGGTGCTTCAGAGGGCAGCTGGAGGAATTAGCTCTAATAATAACATTCTGAAATTGGATTTAAATGTCTAAAACATGTCCGTCCCCCTTTAGATAGTTTTGGCTTGGAGACTTTGTTTCTTAATTTTTTGTTACTGTGGTTCGTGTTATTGTTCTGGTTTCTATCTATTGGCTCGTTATGTTTCTGTGTGGGATCTCTATTTACGAGGTTAAATGAAAGTTATAAATGATCAACCCCTTTTTTATTTGTTTCTTCACTCCATGTTGATTATAAACTTACTAGATATTAGTGCCTGCGGGTTTAATATTTAAATGATGGACATTAATTATTTTATAACTGTTGGACAGTAAAATTTCCGCTGTATTTGAGTTTAGATCATCGGTTTCCCTTTCATGGTAATGTGTTTGATTTGGTACATGTGGGAAATGCATTGGATAATGTTTGATATCGATAGAGTTTTTGAGTGCTGGAGGATTGTTTTGGTTGGATAATTTCCTTTGCTCCAATGAAGACAAGAAAACTGCGCTAACGAGGTTGATTGAACGGTTTGGGTACAAGAAGCTGTCGGTGAGAAGATCAATAGATCTGGAAAGTCCGAGGTTTATTTGTCTGCTGTTCTACAGAAACCAGTAAGAGTTTGATAGTATGAGCTCCTCTGTGATCGGCAACGCATATAAATGGTGACCGTTATCATAGGAGAGAGGTTTGGAGTTGCGGCAGGTATTATATGTCTACGATCTGTACAATTACTCTCTTTTCCTTGCAATTAACTTGATATTGAAAGAACCACTTGAGTTTAATGCGGATTTATAACATGGAATCGGTCTGTTTGGCATTGGCATGAGCCTTTTGTCTCTATCAATTTCTAAGTTAAAGAGTTTAGGAAACAAAAAACTATGTTTTTTCCTCCAAATTTCGTTTAAGGTCCAGCTATAGTTGAATTGTATTATTGAGATATAAATCTTCTTGAGTAAAGCATTTGGTTGATGCCTTTCGATATGTTGTTATTATTATGTTCTTGATGTGTACTTTCTAAGATACAAAATAACTAAATGACTACCAAATGTTAACCCTTCTATTTCTACATTACATGTGTGCATCGCGTAGCTACCATCCGTGTTTATTTTTACTGTGGCCATAGGTGGTTTTACTCGAAGAGACTTGCCAGCACTTGTTTACTGGTTTCGTTCTTTCTGGTTCTTCACCAAAAGTTAGGAATCTTGATTTTGGGAAAGCAATCGTAAGAGCAGCTTGTATAGTCCAACAAATGTGATGATCCATATGAATGTTTCATCAAGTGTCTCTTACTATCACCAAATTTACAAGGACTCCAACTCTTTTTCTCAATTCCGAGAGAATTAACAATGGGAACAATGGAATGCTAAGACTGCATGGATAGTGTTTTTGCTTGCAACATTTCACCACTGATTTGAGGTCTTGTTCTATGCTGCTTGGTCTCTCTTCAAACATGTTGATTGGTGCATACCGGATCCTCTTAAAGCAGTGTATTTTTGGAGGACCCGATAATGGGTAAAACAACTTTGAGGAGTCCCAAGCAAACATAGTCCAGCCAGCTTGTGCACCTTGACTTATTCCACTGGTTACCTTTCACCTCTCACCAGTAACAAGTACTACTAGTAACTATGTCCGCCAGGACAAAGCTAGAACAGATGGAAAGAAATCACGTAATGTTTTTGTCTCCGCCAAAGCTTGCCAAGACTCTTATTGATTTCAGTTGGCAATTTGTTGTATTACAAGGTCTTAATTATTGTCTAATTTTGCATCAAATCAATGGATGTGTGACATGTATTTAATACAAGACTTTATTAATGATGCTGTATATCTCAACACAATTTGCTCTAATAACTTGTCAAAATTGAAAGTTACAGCAATTAATCAACACCACGAGTTCACGGCAGCATACGCGATGTGCCAAATACATTAGGAAGCATACACAATGCCCTGTACTGTCAAGAAGAGAAAGATGAAGTTTGACTATCTATGAGAAGTCTTATTCAATCAGTAATAGGTGAAAATTTTCCGATGAATCAGGGAAAACAAGATGCAGCTCCTACGAACTGCGTCCTCAGGGATAGAGCCACAATGCTAGTAACAACTTCGGCAGAACCCAGTAACTATGGCTCAAATCGTGTATTTATGTTTAAAAATTGTACAAATAATCTTCCAGACTCCACCTATGCCGCCTTAGTTTTAGACACTGCTTTCTTTCTCTGCCCAAGCATGTAACTACACAGGTAAGGACAGCCTGCATTTTCACAAACATCGTCTTGTCAATCATAGAAACGGGTACAACAACAACATACCTAGTGTATTCCCACATAGTGGGGTTGGGGGAGGGTAATGTGTACGCAGACCATAGTACTACATCAGAGAGGCAGTTTCCGATAGGCCCCCGGCTCAGGATAGATAACAGTATAACAACCACAAAACACAAAAGCTTTGAGCCGAACATGGAGATGACTTTAGTTAGAGAATGGAGTTAAGGTTCTTGCCTGGTACATAGATGGCAAGGCCAACAAGTGATGCATAGTAGTAATCAAAAGAGAAATTCCATTTGTTTGGCATCCTAACAGCATACTTTCCAGATTCCTACGAAACATAAGTCGATAAGAAGCGATAGTAAGTACTCGAACTAAATCAGAAGCACAAGGAGCATATATCCATTTACAAGCAAACCACACAGCAGAGATTGACATTTCTAAATGAATACAATACCACATCCTGATTTGATTGAACTCACGGATCCAATCACCAAGGAAAGGCCAGTCTACTGACGGTAAACTGCATAGGCAAGCCTAGTGCGACAAGATTGACCGAGAAAGCATGCAGGGGGGGGGGGGGGGGGGGCCCCCACCCGAGACCCCCATTTGAAAGATCTCCTGCTCAACCAACTGAGCCACCCTTGCGAGTTGGCTCTTTGCCACCTCTTTAGCAATTAATCAGATAGAAGACGCTCTCGTATTCTTGCTTGATAAATGGCTAGAAAGATGAGTTTATTGTCATTTCTGAAAGAAAGAAAAACAAACGAAAAAGAGGATCTTCGTACCTTCTTGTAAGGCAGCGTATTATATATTAGAACTACTTCACTTATGATGCCAGCAGGATACATCAATAAGTACTATACCTGCAGCAAGAAAATCATCAGGCTTAATAAGATCATGCTAAAAACTATATCCATCCATTATTATAGAGGTGGCGAAATGGATAAAAAGAGATACAGAGACAGAACTTCAACTTTTAGATTAATGACTTCACATGCTTATAACAAGGTTCTAAATTTGATGTGTGTACATATTCCATGAATTCCTGTTCTGTTCACCCGTTGTTCATGCATTATCATAATTTGCTACTTCGAGCCCCACAAGATACTTCAAATTGTCCAACCTTATGAAGGTGACAAGAAGTCCTTAGCATTCATGGGCTCTTCAACAAACCAATAATCAGCTTGGCATCCAGAAGTTGGAATTCACACAATTTAAGCACAAATGTGTCGAGCAAGGATGCAAGTTTATAAGCTACACACAAAGGAGACAATGCCACATTTGTCCTCGGGTTCTCAAGAATGATACCACCTTGGAGAAAGAGGTCATCAATTCCACTCAAGTATTGAAGAAGGGTATCACATAAATGGAATTCATCCAAAGTAATTTTCAGAGAAGACTCTCTTCTTGACCTACAAATAGTGGAACCTTAGTCAAGAATGAAAACACATAATGGTGAACTCTCTTGGACCTTTTCACTACTCCCTTTTTTTAAAACCCCTTCATCTTGGTTGGAGTTCTTTCCCTTACACATTGTTGGTCCCTCAAGTGGATTGTGAATCCCCAAGAAAGACTTTCCATCATAGGGAAGGATACCAACACCTTCATTCAAACTTTGCTTGTCATGTTGACCAAGCAATAAGTTGGGTGTGCCAAAATCATCATATCCAAATTTGGCACCGGAGTCAAATGAAAAGAGTGGCCATAGACATGGGTCTAAACAACACTCTTTTTTCTAGGGGTGTGCGAAAATCGAACCGACCGATAAACCGAACCGATAAAAATGTTATTGGTTTATTGTTATTGGGTTATTGGCTTAACGGGTTTTTAATGGTTTTATAAAAAAAGTTATTGGGTTATTGGTTTGGTTCAATTTTTTCTTATTGGGTTACTGGGTAAACCGATAACCCAATAAGAATATATATATATATATATATATATATGACTTATTATATATTTCTCTTAACTTCTCTTTAATTTCTACAAATTAACAAACCCATTATTTCAATTATACAAACTCTTAATTTCTCCTAATAACGTTTAGTTCAAACTTGAGAGTTCTTGTAAATTAAAACACATCATGTAGGATTTTTGGTGGTAACTAAGATTCGATTTTTTTTCATGTTAGTTACTACTATTTCTATTTTATGAGTATTTTCTTATCGGTTAAATCGAAAATTGAACCATTAAGGACTAAAAATCGATAAACCAAAAATCGATAAAAAATATCTTATTGGTTTAGTTATTGGTTTAGCACATTTGAAAATCGAAAACTGATAAACCGAATCGATAATATATAAAATCGAACCAAACCGACCGATGCACACCCCTACCTTTTCCCCACCAGCTTCACCCAAACAAAATGATATACTCTCCTTATTATCATAAACATCATCAAAAGCAAAGGGAGAGTAGAAAGGTATCACTCAAGTCAACTTCAACTAAGGTATCACTCAAGTCAACTTCTACTAGTTTCTTTCTATTTGGCTCCAATAGTAGTTGACATCTAAGTAACAACCTACTAAGTTGTGAACTAGTTTTCAAGTACGTCTTTCGAGTCAACGTTCCTTGTGGGCTTTGCTCGTTTACAATACGAAACTTCTTGAGTCTTCAAAACTGAAATCCATTCTAACTCAAGAGTAGACTCATTCCTAATCACGCAAGGATTGATAGCCGGTTTACAACACTTGACGGGACAAATGAGTGAGCCGAGTGAAAATAGTGTGTGAGAGTACTTTCAGCCAACGTTTGCTTGCTTTGTAGGTACATTTGCAAATGGAACCACCACACATGGAACCTGAAAATTCCAATACACAAACCGTGGATCATAATATTATGAATGCCCTTGTAGCTAGTCTTGAGTCCTTGTCTCGGGACGTGGCTAGAGTGAATGTTATGGTTGAGAAGTTGGGAGTAGAAGTGGCCTCTATTAGTGGCCGAATGGAAAGGGTAGAAAGTCAACGGAGTTCTCGACACTCACTCCCCAAAACACATCCCCAACCATTACCCCCGAAGCCACATAACAAATAATGTACCCACCAAATGCCATACCTCAAGACAACTATTATTCACAAGGCCGAGGCCTTGAAGGACCTAGCCATTCTCCACATCACCAAGTCCCACATGACGGATTTGGAACCCAAATGCCACACTTAAATCCGACTCCTCCAAACCAAAATCAGCCAATCCAAAGACCTCCACCACTAAATGCCAATCTTCCATACCAAATTCCAAATGTCCAAAACCCGTCAATGCAAGAAGAGAGATTTGTGAGGGAGAACCGAAGGGGAGGGTATAAAATGTATGATGATCCTTATTTGATGAAAGATGGGATGAGAGGTAGAAGGGTAGAACCCAGGGAGAACCGTGGGCTTGAAGGTAGGGGCGGCCAAGGTGTTCGGAAAAAGGATGTTGGCCCCAAACACCATAAAAATGAGGCTTCCGATCTTTAAGAGGGAAAGTGATCCCGAAGAGTTTCTCACATGGGAATCCGCATGCGAGAGAGTCTTTCAAGTGAATGATCTCACGGAGGAGGAGAAGAGCTGCTACACCATTGCTCATTTTGAGGGTTATGCTACTACATGGTGGGAGTATGTGAAGAGATTTGGCAATGTTTTGATTGAGGGGCAACCCCCTCATTGGTTTCGATTAAGGTACCTCATGAGACAAAGGTACTTACCCTAGAGTTACCAAAAAGAGCTCCTTGCTAAGTTGTATAACTTGAGGCAAGGAAACAAAAGTGTCATGGCTTACTATGATGAGTTCCAACAACTCATTTTGAAACTTGATCACCAAGGGGAACAAGTGAACCACAACATCGTTTGATTTAAAGTGGGGTTGAATAGAGATATTGCCACACGATTGACACTTCACAAGTTTGACACCATTGATGCCATCTTCCAAGCTGCCTTGAAAGGTGAGAGGGAATTCTGGGAGAACTCGGGTGCCAAGCACAAGGGGAAATCTTCCTTGGGTTGGCAAAAGTACATGAATGACCCATCCAATGTTGAGAAACTCGAGGAGAAGGCTGCCCAAGCCGAGAACAAGGCTCACCAAAGGTATCCTCCAAGAAATGAAGGTAAACCGAATTCCACTTCTCGTCCTAAGGGATTTCAATGTTTTAAATGTCAAGGGTGGGGGAACAAGGCTAGTGAATGCCCAAACCAGAGGAATGTAATCCTTAGGGAGGGAAAATTGTATTACCTTGGTGAGGAGGTGGGACTTGAATCAAATGAGGGTGATGCAAAAGCTCAAGATGGAGAGCTAGAAGCTGAGGTGGAAATTGATGAAGGTGGGGAAGATATTTGGCCGATTGATGGAGAGTGTGTAGTACCTATGTATATGGCAAGGAGATCCATGCTTAGTGGAGGTATGGAAGAAGCCGTGAGTGCGGAAGGTGAAGAAAAAGGGATGCCGAGTGTTAGGATTGTGGGATTTGCCCACAAAAGACCTTTGTTACTCACTAACCAAGATGCTAGCACTTTAACTAACATCAATTCTTCTTATGTGCAGGTTGTAGAACATGTAAGTGCAAAGAGCATGTTTGGTGATCACCTGGAACCTCTGGTTACGCATCTTAACCTTGGGAAGAACATAGAAAAGATGATCCAAAGAGAAGAACTTGCGGGTGATGATTGCTTGAATTTGTGGGCAAATTCCTGTCAAGATAGAGAGGATGATATGAGTGAGATCACGTAGATAGACTCATGGGAGTGTGTGTTAGACCGAGCCTTGGTGTATGCAAGTGAAGTGCAAAGGATCACCAAATTATACACTAAAAACCATCCAAACACCACACTTATTCTACACTTGATAGGCACCCTTAGTGGAGGGGTACTTTTGTCTTTTTAATATCTATTACGTATTACACTATAAAAGGGACATGTTAAGGTTTATTTAGGGAGTTTTTGGCAGATTGAAAATTGTATTACACACTTGAAACAAGACAAGTCCTCTTATCCTTAGAGGCTTGGCCGAAACTAGGTTAGTAACATAAGTGTGGATTCACTTTGTTGCTTGTTTGCTTGGAACCTTGGGTGCTTGAAGGATTGAGGTCCTCTCTTGTGTCCTTTGCATAGTGTAGGTGTAACTACTATCATTATTAAGGGTCTTAGTCATTATAGTAGTGTATGTCACACTCTCTATCTTTCTATTCTTGTAATCTTGTAGTATTTTGTATTTTGTATTGTAGACCGTGTGTTGTTTCTTGTTGTCGCATTGTTAAAGATCATTTTGTTCTTCATATTGAGTTGATAATCTTAGTTTGGGCTGACTGCTTTAGTGTTGTAAAAAAACACCTCTTGAACTCGTTTTTGTGTTGTTGTAGCGAATTCGAGAGTGGTCACCAAAGGGGTCCTCGGTTTTTCAAACTTATGGACTGTTTTGGTGTATGTTTTGTGCCTTTACATTTCATTCTTGTATCAGGTTGCCACCTTCCACTCCCTTACTCCTCTCAATCTTTTGTCCCTCAATTTCGTTTGGCTTGAAGTAAGTTACCACACTGCCTTGAGATTTGGGAAGGGTAGGTGGAAAAAGATGGTTTCCCCATTCGTCTAATACAATTTGAGGCCAATTTTGCACATTTAAAATCTTATGTTGTGCAAACCAATCGGCACCCAAACATAAGTGTCCACGTTCCAAGGGGATTATGTCACACCATACCTCAAAGTACCCATCTCAAGTGAAGGAAACCTTTACGCTCCCGAAGACTCTATAACCTTCCAAGACGTATGGGAAGCGCTTGGACACTTGAGATATCCCTAGATAATCAACCATAAGAGGAGTTATGTAATTTGCGTGAAACCAATCATCAAGTATAAGAACACATCTCGGAACTCCACAAATTTCTACCCATCTTGAACATAATTGTCTTCTTGGATCACTATTATAAAGCTTCCTGTAACACTTCGCACATAGATTGGCCTCAAAAACTCTTTCAAGGCACCCCAAGTTTGGGTAGGAGTCCTTGCAAGTTTACACCATGCTAATGTTTGACCTTATACGTACTTAAGGGCATATGTAGCTTGTTCGGCTTCACTCATAGCATAATTCTTGAAGACACTTTCGCATTGCCATTCCCAATCAAGGTAAACTTCGGAATCCCATTCTCCTTTAAAGATAGATAAAGTAGGAAGACATTGACTCCTACTACACCCTCCATTCATATCTTGGTTCCCGCTCCCACACATTTGATATAGCCCCCATAATCCCTACCTTCTTCATAGCCTTAACATTCTTCACCACAATCATAGTCTCCTATGTCGTAGTCACAATTATCCGAGGCTATCGAAGACATGTTCCCCTTATATCACCTTGTATCTACAAAAATTAACAAACAAAACTAGTAGTAAAGCACCTCACCAACACTCGTAATAATCTCACCTTTGTGATTCTCACAATTGGAGCGGCGAATGTTGAAAGATGCTTTGTCAATCTATACTTTGTGGCCGGAGTGAATTCTTGTTTGAACGACTCAAAGAAAGAAAAACTATTTAAGGACTTGAATCAAAATATCACAAAGAATTGAAAAAAGAGAAAAGCTGAAAGAAATTGAACGATGAAAGAAATAGGACTCAAGAACTAATCAATCAACTTAGTAGATGAATTACTAGTTGATGAGTAGTTTAGGAATCAAAAGAAGAGTTTAGGAATCAAGAAATTGAAACTATGGAATCAAACCTTGAGCAATGGAGTAATTAAAGTGTTAAAATGCACTTTGCAAGCTCGAATTTTGCGTTTCGGACTTGATTTGTGTTGGGAGGGGCTGATCTGCGTTTGGTGACCTGCTTTAGCCTGCTTTAGCAGGTGGGGCGCATTTCCAAGGCAGCCTGGATGCAGGTAACACTGCTTTGAGGTGCCTTTGTGCTGCTGCAGCAGCTCCAACGCAGGTCCAAGGCAGCTTGGGCGCAGGTCAGCTGCCAGCATGCACAAGGGGCCGAAAATGAAATTGTTGTGGTCACTTTTTTGTTCTTTTCTCTTGGGATATTCTTGGAACCTTTGAAGATGCTAAATACTAACAACTTTACACTCTTTTTACTTCTCCTTTGAGGATCAAATACCAATTTTTGATGAAGATTCAACTTGAAGATTTGAATGTCTTCAAGAACTTCAAAAATCTCTAACTCTTAAACCGTTGATCAGAATGCGATGAAATTTTGAACCAAGGCTATTTTCAACCTTCTAAACACATTCCAATCATTAATTTTCCCAAATTCTTCACCAAAATCTTCAGATTTTGCAATCAACTTCAAAATCTTCAACCCAAGCTTCCAATAAGGATAGAACACTACGTTTAAGTGTGAGATACTTACAGTCAACTTTATAATTTTTCTTTCTCATGTTCTTAAATTCTAAGATAATCAACTTAAATATGCTACCTTCTTTAATTATATTATATAAATTAGTCCCAATAAATCGTCAAACCTCAATCGTATTCCGATTGAGAATGGTACTCTAATGGAGAGAACAACAACATACCCAATATATTCTCACTAAGTGGGATTTGGGAAGGGTAAGTGTACACAATCTCACTAAGTGGGATTTGGGAAGGGTAAGTGTACACAATCCATACCACTACCTTAGAGGTGATAGGGAGATTGTTTCCGATAGATCTCCAGCTCTACTCTAATTGCAAGTGAGGTATAGAAATGCAAAGAGAAAACCCAGAATAGCTTTTATTGAAACTGAGAACAAGAGTAAGCAAGCAGACAATATGACCATTAGCGAGCAACAGATAAACTAACAATAAGAGTAAGAGGTTGTAAAGATTAAACAATGCCTCGATCATACATAAGCAACATTAAATAAGTGATTTGGGAGAGATTAAGCTTTCTGTAAAAGCGAGTCCACCCTGAATTCTATCGCATTGAGGCCGTACTCCAAATGGCCCATTGAGCGTCCTAAATGCATGCCCTCCCGTACCTATGCACCAGTACAACAATTCACCATCCGCAAACCTATATTTCGGTATGGTCAAATAACTCTTTGATAGTTAACAACGAAGTCCACTATCCCTTGACATCGTAGTCTTTCAATACCCATAGCTTAAATGTTCCCTGGAGATCAGAATTAGAATATACACAAAGCATACCATCCAACGCTGAAATGACACACGTGATGCGTCGTCTTTGCAAGCATGATAATTGCTCTGGCAAAGGTATATCTCCATATACTTCATTAGAAATACTAAATGAAACCACTGACTGACTTATTGAAGGCATAGAATAATCTCCACGCATGCCAGTCCAATGAAATGCCCCATTTACGAATGGCAAACAATACGTGCCAATGTTATGACTGAAGATGCCACGAGAATGTTTATCAATATATCTCCAGGAACAACCACTTTTCTTCGCGAGAATTTCACCTGGACAATCTCTGCTGAGATAAGTTGCTACGATCTTATAGCCACCAGAAGCTAAGTCATAACCCAGTCCCACAAAAATACCCGAGTAATCTGGAAATTGTGGATCAGGAAGTGGGGCTGATTCTCCAGTGGAGGGGTTCCACAGCAAATATCTTATTTGCCGAACATCAATATCATAATATGCAGCTATAATAGCCAAGCCATCACAGCAGCAAGCTAGGTGCAATCTACGTGGTTTATAGATTGAATGGAAATCAAGACGTCGTATATTCCCAACTGGTTGAGCCGCCGCCGATGGTGATAAATTTAAACAATCGATGGAAATTGTATCATCTTGAGGGAACCATTGGCAAATAAGTAGTTTCTGGGAATTCGGGTCATTCTTGGTACCATCATCTTAAAGTAAGAATCTGAGATTAATGTTCTCCAATAATTTGAAACACATTTGAATTTACAAAGAGACCGCACAGGTAATCTGATGAGGATCTCCATATAAGTATTTCGTCTCCCAAGTGAGTTGCCATGGCCTATCAAACGTGTAATTTCTCAATCATAAAATCTGCAACAATAATAATAGTAATATCTTAAGAAAGTAACAGGGAACTCACCCACCACATCAACATACATTTGCTCCGTATTATTTGAAACCAAAACGCCCTTGTCTGCAAATTTAATTGGATATCCAGATCAGTCAGTCAGAGGTTAAACACGCACACACAGATAGAGTGAGAGAGTGTGGTGCGTGCAAAAAAAATAATATAACACCTTTTTGATCATGAGGTACTGGTTTCTTTTCTTCTACTTCTGTTGGCATCCGTAAAGATTAAACTTTTGTGCAGCTTCATTTTCATTGGTAATACTGGTAACTTGATTGAATAGATAAGGCGGTTTTTCTGTCATTGAAACCGATTTACTTGCTTCTCTACTTACTAATAGTTTTTACCCTCTTCTTCCACAACTATTGGTAAGACTCCCATCTTTTGGATGTAGGTTGCTAGGGTTTTTCTCTCTCTGCAGTTGCTTTACATTCGTTCCCAATTTCACTAATTGGGCCACTTTGGATAGGGTCCATATGTATCTGGCAATGGGTTGCAGCGGGGTGGCTTTTGAGTTATGATATAATATTTCTGAAACATATACTTAGTTCTCTAAACCAAAAAATTAATCAAAATTTTGTATACATTACATCTCCGTACTTTTGAAACATTATGATTCTGATATATAATTTTTAGATCAGACTATCTTCGACCAGAACGGAGGAAACGAACACCAAATTCACCACCCAATACCAAGTCGACCATCCAAATATCAATGCCAAGCTGACCTCCCAAAGTGATGCCAACCAGAAAATATCAAATCCACCACCCAACACAATTCCGGCAAAATTTAAATCGTCGAACAACCACCATTGTGGCGAAATTCAAATCGTATTGTTGTTCTTGCAAAAATTGTTGTTCTTGTAAATTCAATAATATCAGAAAAATAAAAAAAAATTAAAGAAAAAGAAACGATCAATAAAGATGAAAGAAATAGAGCCAATTCTAGTTCATTGAATCGCGAAATCAGTCGTGAGAATTCTCTGTTTTGAGTGTTGGAAAAAAGGGAAATTAGACGATGGTGCACTAAGTTGTTGAAAATTGGAGGGAGTGTTGCCGATTGTTAATGATGTTAATTGGGGGAGAAGGTGGAATGAAGGAGTCCAAACATTTTTCACGTGATTTACTTTCCTAAATAAATGCAATTCTGTTATTTCCTTATTTAACTAAACGATTAGTTTTAAATGTATCACAACCAATATTTATCAAGGCCTAACTTATGTATCACAAAATAGTTTTCGAAATTTTATGTATTAAAAAAAGTTATGATAAAAAGTATTGTTGGCTCCTTAATTTATGGGGTTTGTATAAGTTACTCTAAAACCTCCCAGTAGTAATTAGTTTGTGCTTTAGTATCTTGAATATTTGCTAGTAAGCATGTTATATGGGTCTAAGGGATTGTTAGATCTTATTATGTTATCTTTATGCTCTCTTTTTTCAACTCTTAAAACACTTTAGCTTGTAGTAAACTTGAATTTGTAACTCTTGAGTGTGACCTTTATTCTTAGTTTAAGAAACAAGCAGGGTAGCTTAAGAATAAAAGTAAAGCGTTTGCTTTGGATTCTCAAAAATTTTAAAAATAGTGAAATACATTTAAAAAAATAATCTAAAAAAGGAATTAAAGAAAGAAAAAGCTATATATGAAGGATTGATCGTATTCACTGCTAATCGTGCAGTTTCCTTCCAGTGATAAGGCTTTCAGATAGTGGAAGTGGTCTTTCACTTGAGTTCCCGGCAACAAAGAACGGCTAAAGCTCATCGCAAAATCGGAAAGAACTCCAGCCCACATAGATTTTTTTATCAAAAATATTTTAAAGCTTTAAATTAAACAACTCAAACTTCATATTAATAAATAAAGTGTTAACAACAATATCCAAGTTAATCTATTCCAAACAAATGGCTAACATTTTATTAACTAAAATACTTTTATTAATAATCATATTAATATGTGAAGTTAAAAGTTATGTGTCTTTTAGAAATACTACACTAAAAATAACTAATACATAAAAACAAAAAAAGACAACTTTACATTATTACAATATTATATTTGTATTTATATCTATATCCTCTTACATATTTAAGCCTGGTATTGGATAATTTCATAGACTATTATCTTTTTATATTTGTTATCTTGTTTCTCTTTTCCGTATGCATTTTTGGTTTCTTGTTATTGGTTATTGTGTTTGTTTAGTTGGCAAATTTTTCATATTGAAAAATTAGAATGATTTCAATTGATAAGTCGAATTGTATTATTGCATGTGATTTTTTTTAAATGATGAAGTTTTCTCGTTTGAATACAATGAGTAATATTGTTGTGTAAAATTGAATGGTAACTTTTTTGCTTGTTTATCTTGTCTATTCCAACAGTTTCATAAATGTTCGTGTGTCGAATCAAGTAATGTGAGAAAGGATTATTATTAAAAATATTACATATCTTGTTATATCATTTTCATCTAACATGTAGCATAAACTCTTCAAACATACACAACTGATAATATTAATTAAAACTTTTAGTCACATTATATCAGGAATCAAAACAATGTAATGTTAATATAACTAACGATGATGAGAAAGCAATAAGGCTTAATATATCAACATTCCTTCAAATTTTTGAGTCGAGCATTCAATCATATTGTAAAATATTTCTATTAGATACTTTCAGTCTACTTTATAAATTTTCTTTTTCATATGTTGTCAAAGTAGCCACAAACGTTTGCTGTTATTGACATTCTTTCTCCTTTCCTCTTAATATCTTTAATTATTTCTCTTTCTTTTTTAGGCCCTTATCCTTGTTCATTTCCTCCCTCGTAATTTTTATGGAAATTTATTTCTCATATTCACTCAATTAATTATGAGGGGTTTGAAGTAAACTTTAAAATTATTTGATACAATGTTCGTTTTAAAATGGTGATATTAACTCGTCATGGTTGAAGTGAATCAACTTGTTGAATTTTCTATCTAACCTGTTGGATTATCTTGTTTAGTTCTCTTATTGTGAGGGGAGATTTGAATTTATATTTTGTTTAAAATTCATCAATATTACTTGCCCCTTTGACTACTATACATTCTTAGGACACGGTTCGTAGGATCTATTAATTAAAATAGATCCAGTTTAATACATTATTTAATTGTACGATTCAATTTAATCTCTCTTTATACATGGATAACTAATACATCATATGGTGTATTATTTTATTCTGAGAAAATTTAGAGATTACTTATACGGGTTCAAATAATACACGAATAAGAGAATTAAATGATCAAATTACCCCTCAATTCATTTTACCAAATTTCCCTTTTATCCAGCTAATTAATAAAGAAACTAAATTGATACTGCCTGCCTTGTACGTTCTCCTTGGATTTAACCAAGCATTCTCTTAAATATGGAACAAGATTTAAAAAGGAGAGTTATGCTTTTATGATATCTAGTTCCATCAACAGTAAATCATCCTTAATTTCAATTAATGGATTTGATTTTTTCTGTATTGTCACAATATGGATAACTCTTGAGTTTTGTTACTAGCGAAACAAGTTTCAGTACTTGTTGGATTAATTAGCTCAGGTTTCAACCAACAATTATTAGAGGTCTGTAGATCATTTGACGAAGGATCTATGCATTTTCAGGTATATGAACTATTCATATTTTAATTTTTAAGAGGTCAAGTTAAATAAAATAGAAATTTCATAAAAAGATAAGGGCATAATTATAAAGAACATATTTGTAGAATTTTAAACCAAACACAATACTTAGTATATTAACTTTTAACACAATGAACTAAACACGTGATAAAAAATAATCCCTGCATTACTAATTATTTGGTTATCCCTACATTAGTAATCCCTGCGTAATTTCAACCAAACGAACCCTAAGATTACTAATCCCTAAATTAGTTATCTCACCCTAAAAAAGGAATAAAAATAACATTACAATCCCATGATGAGTTAATCCATGCATTTTGTCCCAACCAAATATGAGATAAGCTCCTCTACTAAATTAATCCCAAAATTAGTTATCTCTTATCCCTCCTACCAAACAACCCGTAATATTATATGAGATCTATAGAAATATGGATCTTTTTAAAACTTATATTTGATAAATTTACGAATTTGAAAATTCATATTGGCCAAATAACACATGCCAACAAGACCAAAGTCTCTAGATACATAATGAATCTTTAAGTACGATTTTTGCTTTTCCCTGACGAAATCCACCTACATTATAATTACTCGTTATTGTTCAAATTTGATAGATTCGCTCTCAGAAACAAGAAGTTGTTAGACTGAAGGATCTTTGGTTAGACACAATGACGAATACATGAAGGTGTATATAATGGACATGGCTTGACCTGTCCAATAACCCAAAAATATGCGGGATCAAACGGGGCACATAACAATAATAAATACACCAAAAGGACTAATATCCATTTTCATTGTAGCCTTTTCCTTGTATATATATATATATATAAAAGCGGAATAGGTGTTATTGGGAGTTCATGGCGCCGTGAAGGCCCCACCTTGCATCATTACTGTCAGAAGAGGAGAAGAGGAAGAGGCTATTTCCAAGGTTTGAACCCATGACTTTCTGGGGAAATAATTGGAAAAGAAAACTTTTATAAAATTATTTTGTCAAATACCCACTTAATTTCTTTTTGATTTATTTTTTAGGTTTAGGGTGTAAAAAGTGAAAAAAATGAGGCCCACCCAATTCATCATTTATACAACTTTACAAATTTAATATAATACATCTAACCCCCTCCACTTATTCCAATATCCAAAAAAAAAACATTCTCTCTCCTCTTCAATTCCCAACTTCCGCTTTCAAACAACTTCTCCCAAAAATGCCATTTTCGTACGTTCTTCATCTACATCTGCTAAGGGGGCATTGTTGCTTCGCAAGGTTAGTTAAAATCGAGTTTCGATCATTTCTAGATTCATTTAAATGGTTTTTCTTTTTGCTAATCGATTGGTAGTGATGTAGAATTTTTTTTTTTTTGAATTTGGTGTTTTGATTTAATCGTGTTTTTTTTAGCAACGAAGTGTTGAATGGTGGTATAATTGTTGTTTGAAGAGTTATTTTGGCATTTTGATTTGAACAACGTCTTGTTTCTGTTCGTAGACCCGCGGTCTATTCGTAGACCCGTGGTCTATGAAATGAGAATGTCCTAGATATATTTCAATTTTCAGACGTATGAAATTCTTTTAAAACATGATTGCTGAAATAGTGAAAATTGAAATATTAATAGCTAATTAGTTTGATTAGGTGCACTAGTTTAATTTTTAGCAATTGTTGTGTTTTGATATTTAGCATGTTCGATTTTGGTTCAATTATTTTATGTTTGTGTAGTGAACTGTTTAATGATGGGATGTTTGTTAATTTTATTTTGGGGGGGAGGGGGTTTCATTTGATCATTGAGTTATTTCTGTTGATAGACTTGTGGTCTATAGACTGAAAATGGGAGATTTGTTCTTTAGGTGTAGACTGTGTTGAAAATGGGTAGAAAAAATGTTATTCCTAAACAGAAAGACGATACCGCTGGTAGTAGTAGAAAAAAAAGAGCTGCGACAGTTGAAAAAGTGTTAAAAAGAAAGAAAATTGAAGAGTCGGTGTCCGAATCAGATTCAGAGTTAAAAGAGATAAGCGACTACGTCGATTCTAGTGAAGATGTTGCCAAGTGGAGTGTCAGTGGTGACAGTGAAGAGTGAGAGGGAAGTGGGAGTAATAGTGATGATGGGGATAATAATTCGTTGTCTGTGCCATATCTTTCAAGGTGTATTTTCATGGAGCGGTATGACCTTCGAACGATAATTGACGAGGTCGGATCTTTCCCGACAAAGATATTGGTCAGATCAAGAATGACTGCTTATCGACAATTTAAGCAAATTCTTGTCGACCAAGAATTGAAGAAAAGATTCAAGCGGTCCTGTTTTGGTCACCTGAGAAACCTGTCGGAACATCTCAAGTTGAATGGGCAGTTGGTTTATTATTTGTTGTTGCGACGCGTTAAGAACGATAAGATGCGTCATGAAATGTGGTTCTGCATTAACAACAAGACTGCATGTTTTGGCTTGAAAGAGTTTTGTTTGATCATGGGGCTAAACTGCTCATCATACCCCAGTGAATCAAAAATGAAGAAGATGTTAGCAAAAGGGGACAATTTTTGTTTTAAGGTGACAAAAAACAAAAACATCACGGCAGCCAACTTGTTACACCTGATCAGAGGGAATAAGTTGAACGAGAACCAGAAGTTCAAGTATTGTCTACTGTGGTTCTTGCACACCATGTTGCTTGCGAAAGATTCGATGAAGGTTGTTGACACAAAAATGATTCGAATGGTCGACTCTTTGAGTTTTTTCGAGAATTATCCGTAGGGGAAAGAGATATTTCAACTGACCATGGACTATCTGAAGAAGAAAAGTGACCTGAAGAAGCAGAAGGAAGTATTTGATGAGAAGCAGAAGGCATCCTATGCTCTATTCGAATTTCCCTGGGCATTCATGGTCTACCATAAACCCTTTAGAGAGTTTATCGTAGATTATCATTTTATTTATACTATGTAATAGACTCATAGTTATTTTTTTTCACTGTTATACTGCTTACAGATTTGGATCTATGAGACCTTTCCTCATCTTGGAGAATTTGTTGGAAAATCAATGGATGAGCCCTTACCCATCCCCTGCATCCTCAGATGTCACACTTCAAATAGCGACAGGATAATAGAAGGCGACCCATTCAAGTATAAAGGAAAAGTTACCGAGGTATGAACTTATTTTCTATAATGCAATAATAGTACCGTTTTATCGAATTTTATGTCATTGTTAATTGATATTTGGTAGAACGTGCACCTGTATATCATCCCTACTGTTCGTGAGACGAAGATGGATTACATGATTACGTTTGAGCCATATACGGACGAGGTGAAGAATAACATCCTCGATGGCTTGAAGAAAGAGTTAGTAGGGATGATTGTCCTCGTTTCAAATGAGGACAGTGATGATGATGGGGATTTGGGTGGTAACCCCGTTGGAGTACGTGTTAGTGATGATGATTCTCCGAGCACCTCCAAAGATGCAGTGGGAACCTCATCCCCCGGGGATCTTCATAAGCGTATGACTGCGCTCGAGGAAGCGGTGTTGGATATTGCTGCCTATATCAAAGAGAAAAGAATAAAGAAAAAGGAAAATGATGAGCGACAACATGAGCGAGGTAACTTCATTCATTAATTGATGTTGTTAATGAATATTCAGCTTTAAATATCAGTAACACTTTGTAATATTATGAAATAGTGCATGTGCATGAATCAGAGAGGAATGAAGAAGGAGAAAAAAGAGCAAAATGGATGAGTTGGCCGCTATTGTGGCAGAAGAGGAAAAAAAAAGAAGAAAAGAAAGATGGTGAAGAAGATAAGAGCCAAGAAGAGGGTGGAAAAGTAGTAGCAGCAGCAGAAGAAGAAGAAGCGGCAGCAGATGAACAAGGAGGCGCGGAAAAAGGAAAAACTATTGAAGAAGAAACTGACAAAGCTGACAAAGAAGAAGTTGAGCAAGAAGTAGCAAGTGAACGAAAAGAAGAAGCTGAGGAAGAAACAGTTGCTGAAGCTGAGGAAGAAACAACTGCTAGAGGTGAAGTAAGAAAAGAAGGTGTGGAAGAAAAGGAAACTGAAGAAGCAGCAGCTAATGCACATGATGGAAAAGAAGGAGAAGAAGGTGAGAATTAAGAAGCAGCTGCAATTGTTGAGAAAAAAACGTTAAAGCTGTCCAAACAGATGTGGTCATGGACATTGTTGATGAAATCAACAGTAACACTTGTGTTGGTGAGGAACTTAAGGAAAGATACATTTAAATGCTAAGATGTTTAATTTGTTGTTAAATGATGAGTTGTTAGGATACGACAATTTTTTTTTTATTTCACAAATATGAAGTTTGAAGGATCTGGTGGTAGGATATGACAATTACTCTTTTATTTTATGAAACTTGTTATGATTCTGAGCTGAATCTGTTTCTATTAAACTGATTTGTGGCATGAAATTTGAATATGCAGGGTGTGGTCATAGTTGGTACATTGTATTCTTGATATCATAGAATGCATACTTAATATTCCATATACCGTATGCATAGTCTATCATTACCCTGCTGGCCGAATTTAAGTTGACGTGTTGTTTAATCGACTATGGTTCTATAAAAAATAGTATTTAATATCATACAAAAGTAGAACTATTATTATTTATTCAATATCACTACATCCATGTTACACTTTTTCAAAGAACGAATACTAGCATTATAACACATAACATCATTTTTAGGACATTCTCTCTTTCTTCGGCCAAAATCAATTTTTGTTTTAGTTGATCCCTCTCTATTTGGGTGTCATGTAGCAATAGTTTAAAGTGATTCCTATGTTCTTCGGCTTCTTTGAACAAAGTCATGAGAAAATCTTTATTTTCTTCGCATTGTTGGAGCTTTTATAGTAGATTAAATTTTGCCAAGCCTTGAAAATTTAATGTCTCGAGTCCCGAAATAAATGTTGATGGACTGGATGGAGGTGATAGCTCATCAAGCCATTTGAAAAACAAGCATGCGCCATTATCCTAGTAAAAAATAATAATTACATAACCATTAACTTAACTTTTTAAAAAAAACGCGCACACCTCACCTTTGCAATTGCACAATTATAAAATTTGTGACCTGAATTTGAATCCGTACGTGACGTCCTCAAGACAGCCGCATTCCCACAATGACAAATTAGAGTATTTTTAGAATTGGATGATTGAGATGCTTGCGACATTGTAGAATTTTTAAAAATAAAATAAAGTTGATGAAATAAAATAAGGAGAGATGTACACCTTATATATGAAGTAAAAACAAAGTGTTCACACTGATGGCTTACAAAAGTAGCCGTTTTTTACCTTTGAAAAAGTAATTTTTCTCTTTTGAACTGGTGGTGACACTAAATAGACTGTCGTAGATCATGACCTATGTCAGCCATCGATTTGTATGGTTTACCATAGACTTACACCTTTATTAGTGCATTGACTGATATCTTGATTATGCGTAGACAACCGTGATCTATGTACACATCTATAGACCATCACGTGGAGGTAGTTAAAAAATGAATAATTAAATTTAAAAATAAATAAATAGATAATAGTAACATATTTTGGGGTTGGTGGAAGAAAATAATTAAATATAATATGATTTAAATGGATAATCACATATTTTGGGGTCAGTGGAAGAAAACAATTACATTAAAAATGATTTAAATAGATGATCTTGGACTGATGATGACACTTAATAGACCGTCGTAAATCATGAACTATGTTATCCATCGATCAGTGTAGTCTATTGTAGACTTACACGTTTATTATCGCATCGACTGATATCATGATTAGGCGTAGACCACGATGATCTATGTACAAGGTTATAGACCATCACTTGGATGTAGTTAAAAAATGATTAAATAAATTATAAATAAATATGGTGTGGATTTCTACATAGGTGAAGGAGTGTAAACAAGTCACATAATCATATTAGAGCTTAGACAAATTAAGGAGGGTGAATTAAGAAGTGTGTGGATGGATAGTGGTTGAATGCTCAATATCATAAGAGTCATGTTTAAACAAAGCATAAGTATGTATATAGGATATGTATTGTATTTGATGCCTACACATTCCACATATTTCTTTCATCACCACCCCTAAATCAAAAGAGTGTGTGCAATTGATAGTGGTAAAATATTTATCATCCTCAATACATACTTGTGCTTTGAGAAACATTACTCTTACGATATTGAGCATTCAACCACTACCCATCCACACACTTCTTAATTCACCCTCCCTAATTTTTCTAAGCTCTAATATGATTATGTGACTTGTTTACATTCCTTAACATGTGTAGAAATCCACACCACATTTATTTACAATTTATTTAATCATTTTTTAGCTACATCCAAGTGATGGTCTATAACTGTGTACATAGATCACCATGGTCTACGCATAATAATGATATCAGTCGATGCGATAATAAACATGAAAGTCTACGATATACCAGACTGATCGATGGAGGACATAGTGCATGATATACGACGGTCTATTAAGTGTCACCATCAGTCCTACACCATATATTTAAATCCTTTTTAATTAAATTATTTTCTTCCACCAGCCACAAAACATGTAATTATCCATTTAAATTATATTATATTTAATTATTTTCTTCCACCAGCCCAAAATACATGTTACTATTATTTATTTAAATTTTTTTAATTTAATAATTGTCTTTCATAATTCCCAAAACGTGTGATTATCTATTTATATCATTTTTAATTTAATTATTTTCTTCCACCAGCCACACAACATGTGATAATCTATTTATATCTTTTAAAATTAAATTATTTTTTTGAAAATCTGTTATTATTTGTTTTAATTTACCCGATGATCCATCGATTCATGTAGTCTACGATCGAATAATATGTACAGTCGATGAAATACTTTGTATAAAATCTAAACATTAGATTTTACTCTTCAGGAAATTAGTCAAGCCACAATACTGTAAATTGAAAAGGAAGACATATTTAATTCGAGTTTTCAAACAAAGGATCAAAACAAAGATGACAAACACACAATGTTAAAAGAAACTGAAACATAGTTGTATTAAAATTGTTCATTGCATTACATAATAAAATTTACATCAAAAAGGGAAAAATGGAAGAAGCTTTCTTTTAACAAGATCCTACAAAGGAAGCTTCTTCAGCAATGAACAAATCAAAAAAACTTAAAACCATATACTAAAATAAAACATTTGAACTAAATTATGGTGATGGTGGGGGGGTGATGTAGTCAGGGCCTTCCATTATGAACCTTTTCAGAATTTCCCTCAAGAAACGAGCAATTCGACGGAGCTCTCGCTCCAGGTAGATGCGGTCTTGACCCAGCCCATAGAAAAGTTGGTCCAAATCATTCCTTAGGAGGAGAAGGTTGTAGTGCCTCGGAGGAACACGTCTGATGGGGCGCAGGGATATCTTTCTTGGAGGTATTTTTTTGATTTAGGTGAAGAAGAAGAAGAAGAAGAAGAGACGATTTCTGATATTTTCGATTTAGGAAAAACTGAAGGGTTGCGTAGAAAGAGGGTCTGTACTTATAGACCTGTAGATTGCGTCCGTTCATATATCCACCCAATGGTAGGTCGACGTGTCTGACAAGAGAAAACGTTTCGTATGCGTATACCAGCTGTTTTTCCTCGTGAAGAGACTTTTTATGCAACTTTTTAATAAATGGGAATGGGAAACAAGGGAAATAATGATTCATTGCATTGATTGGAGAGATAAGACGGAAAAATGACCAACATAACGTGTTAGATCAGCAATAATATAATCAATACATAATATTTTATAGACCATATATTATATATACCGTAGACTATAGATAGTCTATCGTAGACAAAGCTTTAGGTCGATAATAACTGAACTTTAAAATCTACAGAAATGCACATTCATCCCCCAAAATAGTAACTTTACAACTGAAGCTAAAAAAAAGCTTATTTATGATTTGATGCCCATTCTACATGTGGTTCTTTTGTGTCCGAATTTCTTGCATATTGAACACCTATTCCTCTGTTTGGACTTGAATATCTCACCGACGCCCTTAGTGCATTTGACTTTCTTCCTTCCGAGTTTGGGATCGTATGGGGGTGGAGAAATTTTAGTGTCTACCAATTCTTGTGGCATAGTCCATTCAGCCTCTGAAGGGACCTCGTTAATTGCTTCTGAGTATGCGAGGAGGTAACTTTCAGCTTTATAAATTGGTGAAGAGTAGTCGTAGAGGGAGTTACCATAATCTTCGCCATCGCCGTACTTTGCTCGCAAAGCTGCCATCGCGTGTTTGCACGGCATTTTCACCAAGTAAAATTTACGACAAGAACAGCTCCTCTCCAAGAGATTGACCTTGGCAGTAACGCCATTGTCGAACACCGTATACTTATCTAGAACCCCGTTTGGATTACCCACATACAAGGAATCGCTCGCACTCTTATTATCCCTTAGGATCCTTTCTGCAGAAGGCACAAATATGTTCTCTTTACCACCGACAAATGCATGCCGCTCCCTAAACTTTTCACCAAATTTTTTAGCAATTGAATTGAATATGTATGACACGGGGTACTCCCGTTCATCCATCAAAATCGAGTTGAGCGACTCGGTGATGTTTGTGGTCATCACGTCGTACCTATTGCCTGGAAAGTGTGCTCTACTCCATTTTTCAAAATCAAGCATATTTTCAAGGACATGAGCTGTCTCAGGGCATTTAATCTTCAATTCCACAAAATTATCGCTAAACTCATCAAAGGAATAAGCCTTTACCGCGGCGTAGAATAGATAAAGATGTTTTTTGCAGTGCTGATTTACGCAAAGATTTTCAGCGAGGTGTCTCATGCAAAGTCCGTAATGTGCACGACTGTATACACGGGAGAAGGCATTGGCGATGCTAATGTGCCTGTCGGAGATGACGCATAGATCTGGTTCATCTTCTATGATAGACTTCAGCTTCTGGAAGAAGAAGGTCCAAGAAGCATCATTCTCTTTATCGACGACACAAAAGGCAATCGAAAATATATGATTTTTGGTGTCCTGTACAACGACGCTCAGCAGAACGCCCCCGCATTTGCCATACAAATGTGTGCCATCGACGACAATTACCTTTCTCATGTGGGCATATCCTCGTATGCAAGCTCCGAATGCTAAGAAGTAGTAAACGAACGATCCATCCATCTGGTTCAATAACTCCACCATGTGGGAAAAAGCTGGCAAGCAAGCATATTCGTGCTCCAGTGTCCCACGAATGATGTTCTTCGCAATTACACTTCCTTTCCAACACATCCAATAGCTTGCGTTGCAACGCAACTTCTTAAATACAATTCTTTGAATTTCTCTTATGCTTGGACCCTTACCATCCCGAAAATGATTTACGCATACTGAAGTAATCAATTTGGATGAGACTTTTTTGTGCTTGCGGGTGGCGTTTTCAACGCCTCATATTTGCATCCCGACATACTTGTATATGCGAAATCTGTCCGAGGTATCATACTTTTTTGCCTGCAATAGCTAGCCACAACCACGAGATAAGCATTGCGCCTTCATCAATTTCGTGCAGCTCTTCTCCATATAATAATCAAAAGACTGCCTCGCCGCTGCTGCGTCTAGTTGCATTTTCAGCTCTTTTTTATCGGCGAATGTTTGACCACAATAGAAATTGGTTCCGTTTCACGGTCTTCTTCATCATCTTGCGAGTCCGATGAAAAGTCTTTCATATGTTTAGAATAATCTTCCATATTAATTGTATCATGATATCGTTCTCGTAATCATTCAAATCGTCGTCGATCAAATCATCGTCGACTGCCGGGTGCCGCGATGGGGGTGCTGATAAATTCAGAGGTCCTTCAAAGGATCTCTCAACCACTTTTATCCTCAAAATTGGCCTAAAGCCATCTGCATCAGCATCCATTATGTACGTCAGCGCACGTACATCGCTATTTATGATCGTAGGATTCACCTTTTCCCTTGAATGCATTACATAACTAATCACCACGTCGCTCAACGCGCAATCTAGATCCCCGCTCTGCATTACGCTTGCAACAAATTCGTCGTACGAACTGTTGCGGTGAACAGGAATGGGAATTGTCACCTTGGTAAATGATCTCCATTTCCAACATTTCGAAGTCTCCACCCATTCTCCCATGAAATCACCAGAAATCGAAACAAATTCTGCAATAGAAATCCTAGAATTAAGCTTCGGTTGATGGTAGATTATGCTTATGGTCTATGTCATATTGTATGCACGATCGATGACTGGCGAGGATGGGTCGATGACTGCGCAGATTTCCGTACAAATACTTAAAATTGCAAATATTGCTTGTAATCAATGATTGTTGGGTTTATGGAATAAAGAAATGAACTTGGAGTCGCCTGAGCTGCTGTAATGCACTTTCTAAAGTGGTTTTGAGTAATGTGAGTGATTTAAAGCTTTTTAACAATGGTGGAAAGTGTGTTTGAGAAGATAGGAAATAAATGGGGTAACAATCGATGCAATGGACAAGCTTATGATGTTTGTGGACTAATTTACAGCTGATCGCCGAAAAAGTGGCCGGAATCGGAGCTTTTTGGTGGGAAAAATAACCACTTTCTATTTTTAGCTTTTGGAATTATTTTTTTTAATATTTTTGAAAACCTAGATATTATTTTTATATATATAGTGGTGGATGATAGAGTGGGTTGAAGTGTATTATTAGAAACTTGTGGGTGAATTTATTAAGTTGGAAGTATTTGGTTAACGTGAATTATTATAAAGGTTGGGGCTGAAATTGTTAAGTTGGAAAAGTTGGTGGTGAGGTGGAATTAAGTGGGTATTTGGCAAATGATTTAAAACTTGTGGGTATTTGACAAAATAGTTTGGATAAAGAGTCTTTTTGGCATAAAGGCCCGACTTTCTGGTCACATGGAAACAACTTTACCAGTTATTCCAAGGCAGACATAACGTAATGTAATTTATTTGTATTATGTAATTTAATGTGGAGTTTTCCTTAAATTTTTTAGCCTAATAAGAGTAAAAGGTTGTAAACATTAAACAGTGCCTTGATCATACATAAACAAACACTAAATAAGTGATTTGGGAGAGATTAAACTTTCTGTAAAAGCGAGTACAGCCTGAATGCAATCACATTGAGGCCATACTCCAAGTGGCCCATTGAGCGTCCTAAATGCATTCCCTAATTCCTCCTTTCCCGTACTTAAGCCCCAGTATAGCAATTCATCATCAGCAAACCTATATTTCGGTATGGCCAAATAACAAATGTGAGGATCTTTGATAGTTAACAACGAAGTCCAATATCCCTTGACTCTGTAGTCTTTCAATACCCATATAGCTTAAATGTTCCCTGGAGATCAGAATTAGAATATACACAAAGCATACCATCCAACGCTGAAATGCCACACGTGATGATTCATCTTTGAAAGCATGATAACTGCTCTGGAAAAGGTATATCTCCATATACTTCATTAGAAATACTAAATGAAACCACTGAAAAACTTATTGAAGGCGTAGAATAATCTCCAAGCATGCCAGTCCAATGAAATGCCCCATTTACGAATGGCAAACAATACGTGCCACTGTTATGACTGAAGATGCCACGAGGATGTTTATCAACATCTCCAGGAACAACCACTTTTCATCGCGAGAATTTCACCTGGACAATCTCTGCTGAGATAAGTTGCTACCATCTTATAGCCACCAGAAGCTGAATCATAACCCAATCCCATAAGAATACCTGAGCAATCTGGAAACTGTGGATCGGGAAGTGGGACTTATTCTCCAGTGGAGGGGTTCCACAGCAAGTATCTGTTGCGCCGAACATCAATGTTATCATTTATAACCATAACAGCCAAGCCATCAAAACAGCAAGCGAGGTACACTCTACATGGTCTATAGATTGAAGGGAAATCAAGTCCTCGTACATTCCCAACTGGTTGAGCAGCTGATGATGGTAATAAATTTAAACAATGGATGAAAATTCTTTCATCTTGAGGGAACCATTGGGAAACAAGTAGTTTCTGGGAATTCGGGTCATTCTTGCCGCGATTGAGATGCATCATCTTAAAGTAAGAATCTGAGATTAATGTTCTCCAATACTTTGAAACACATTTGAATTTGCAAAGAGACCGCACAGGTAACCTGACCAGGATCTCCATAAGTATTTCATCTACCAAGTGAGTTGCCATTGAAATCGATTTACTTGCTTCTCTACTTGCTAATAGTTTTACCCGATTCGACCATTTCTTCCATAAGAACTGAAAACAATTTGGACAAGCTTGCTAGGGTTTTGAGCTATGGGGGTGCATGCATGTATATATTTGGTAACAATTACGACTTTAAATACTTCAGCCAACTAATTTACAAATTATGTATGAAATTTAAATATACATATAATACATATAGATATAACAATACATACATATTAATACCGTGTATGTGGTGTAACTTTTTCTTGTATATTGTGAAAAAATATCTTTTATGTATTTATTAGATTGTTTGTTGAAAGTTGTAGAAACACTTTTAGATAATTACTTATTAAAATTTTAATTGCAAGTTGTAGTAATTTTTTTTATAAGACCAATTGTTTTTAAATATTTAGAAATATATTTATCAAATACAATTATTTCTTTTTTTAGCATTTAGTATTCCATCTCTCTTAAATAATTGTGTTAATAATTATGATATAGGAGTAAAATATAGTCAATAAAAATGTTGTTTGAACTTTTTGTTCTTCATTAAAAATCTTTGCTTTAGACAAAATCGTCTTTTCACTATTTTTTTTTAATATTCAAGAGTTGAAAATTAATTAAATATATTTATGGTAAAACCATTTCTTATTAGAAGTCATTAGAATTTCACTATTTTTTTCTAATTTAAGAGTTGAAATAAATTAAACATATTTATGGTAAAACCTTTCCTTATTAGAAATCATCAAAATTAATGACAACTAAATACTTTTTTCATTAGTTTAAGAATTCTAAATCAACTAAATTTGATTTTAAGAAGATTTGAAAAATCTAGAAATAAATATAAGACCGTTAGAGTAAGAAAGATTTAAGAAGTACCAAATTTTTAAAAGTTTCAAGTACGTAATGAGAATGTAATCAATGATTTTGTAAAAATTTGACTCGAAAAATAAGGAAAGATATATCTATAATCTATAATATATTAAAAATCTGAAAACTCTTAGAAAAGTGATTTGAACTTTTTACTCTCATTAAAAGGCTCCGCTTTAGATAGAATCGTCTTTTTCCTTTTTTTTATAATTAAATATAACAATTATTTTCTATAATTAAATTATCCAATTTTTTCCAAATATGTAATAACTGTCTTTTCCCCTTTTTCATACTATTAAACATAGTAATTACTACCGTTTTTTCCAAGCCTAAAACTTTTGTCCAAATTTGAAAATTTGTAATAGCCGTTTTCCATGGCAAATATTTGAAAAGGGTTTTTTTTAAATTCCAAACAACCGTCTTTTTTTCATGGCAATTTTTTTCTCCGAATTTGATATAACAATTATTTTCTACAATTAAGTTATCCAATTTTTTCCAAATTTGTAACTACCATCTTTTCCCTTTTTCATATAATTAAATATAGTAATAATTACCGTCTTTAAGAAAATACTTCTTTAAATATTGAGATGTACGTTAAATTAGAGAACAAATCGGTTTGCCTATTGGGAAAATATAATTGATGCTCATCTAACTTGATTCGATTGCATGTCTAGATTGGTGGATGCTTGATTTTCTAACCCTCAACCCCTTCACTGTTTTTGTCAGCATAATAGAATTCAACATGTGTATATACATATCTTCTTTGTTTTCATTCAAAATCATTCTTTAGGGTCAAAATTTTCGCTCAGAGAAGAATTAGTTAGATTAAGATCGAAGCTTTGTGATCACTATTATATTATTTTTTTTACAGTTTACAGGTTGTAGATGAATGTTGGTTGACTTTGAAGAATTTCTTATGTAAATGTTAGGTTTGATTGTATTGTTTTGATATCTTTATTTATCTTATTGTTTTATTTTAATTTACAGATGCTAGATGAATGTGGGTCGGCTTTGAAATTTTTTTTAGGTAAAGGTTAGGTTTAACTATATTATCATAATATCTCTATTAATTTATTATATTGTGGTAGTTTACAGATCGTAGATGAATTTCGATCGGCTTTGAGGAGTTTTTATGTGTAAAATTTAAGTTTAATTGTATTGTTTTGATATCACTTTTATCGTATTATTTTGTTGCAGTTTACAAGTGATAGATAAATGTTGGTCGGCTTTGAGGAATTTTTTAACGTAAAGGTTAGGTTTAGTTGTATTATTTTGATATCTCTATTATCGTATTATTTTGTTATTATTGAAAAAAAATTTGTTTGTAAAGATTAGATTTAATTGTATTATTTTGATGTCTATATCATTGTATTATTTTGTTGCAATTTATAGATGGTAGATGAATGTCGATCGACTTTTAAAAGTATTTTTGGTAAAGATTAGGTTTAATAAATAAATTCTCCATATATATATAATCATAACGCAAATATGGTTCAAATTGGTGCGTCTCTCTTAGCTTGTGGCAACAAGGAAAAGTGGTACTATATGACAAAACGCAAAAGTAATGATCGGTCAACCACTTGAAACTTCTGGTGGTAAAATATATATGTGTATATGTTTATGTTTACATGATTATATTAAAGTGTGAAAGATTTTTGAAAACAGATTTGAACTTTTACACTTTATTAAAAATCTCCGCAATAGACAAAATTATTTAATTTTAAATAATCAAACGTTATACGTGTGAGACCCTTAGTATTATTTCTCATATAATTATTTTAGGATTTAATAATGTATGCCTTATATATTAAATGTGTGAAGACCCTTAGAAAAGTCTTTTTTGTCCTTCATTAAAAGTCGTCACTTTAGACAAATTGTTTTCACTTATTTTCTCTAATTATTAGATATTATAATATTCAAAATTAAAGAGTCCTAAAATATTGTAATACCCCAAAAATTCAAACCAATGCTAGAGTCATGTTTGAAGCTCATGCGTAGTACATTATGGTTCCTTGGTAGTTTTATAAGTTAGTTTGATGTATATTAAGGTCCTAAATAACTCCCAGCTATTTAATGAATCAAAATATCCCATACCGATTGAGTTTTCGATAAGAATGTTGCTTTCATCAACTTCAAATGAGCATAATTTTTGCTCTACTCAGAATTTTCCAGCTCAAGACCTACCAAGTTATAGAAAATTGAATTAGCTTTGCAACAATCCCAGTTTTTCCCAAATCTGATACTCGGGTGAGAAGTTATGGCACATTTAGTGAAAGCAGTAGCTCAATATGAGCAGCACCGCATCGCGGTGACAAGCCAAATGACACTCGTCAGTTTTCAGTGAAGCACCGCGATAGTACCGCATCACGGTGAAGTCCCAGTTCCTAATTGGCATTTTCCAGTGAAGCACCACAATAAGCATCGCGTCACGGAGGTGTGCCAGTTCACACCCATCGATTTTCAGTGACGCAATGCGATACCACCACATCGCGCCAAAGTATATTTTTGTACTTGTCCATGGAATACACTCCCAGCCAAATTCTAGTGGCTCACTGTGATGGCACAACGTTGCGGTGATGGCCAAAATTGAGATTTTCAGTGATGAAAATTTAATTTTTTTCAGGGATAATTTGGTCTTTTTCAGTGGCCCTAATCAGTCTAAAACACGTTAATTATATTAATTCCTAAAAGCTGATTTAGTCATTGTTTATTCAATTTTTTCCCAAATCAAGAACATTCTCTCTAAAATAGAAAATCCTAGCCCTCAAGCATCAATAACAAATCTCAATAACACTACCAATAAACTTCAAGAATTCAATTACCCAGGTATGTTAGGTGTTCATCCTTGGGTTTCCTTTCACCCTTGGAGTTTAAGAACCCTTTTTCAAAATATAAGTTTTCAAATTCATGATTTACATGTTTGAATTAGATTATGCTCATGTATGTATTGTTGTATGAGTTTCAATTCAAGATTTACCCCTTGTTTCATGTAAACCAATTAGCATGTATGTTGAATTAGGTGAATAGTCATGTTAATACTCATGTTATAACCCTTGAGATGTGCAAGTTGAATGTGGTAGCCATGATATTTATATGTGATTATTATTATTACGTGCAATTGTCATGCTCCTCAAGTGTTTGATATAATGTCCATGTGAATTGAATAGTGAAATCATGACATGTTAGCATGTGTTTCCACTCATGTACAAGTTCATGTCATGCAAGTGTTTGATAAAATGCCCCCAATGAATAAATTGTGCCTAATTGACTAGTTATTATGCTTTCAAGATTATGCCATGTTTTACTATTTACACTATCAAGTTCTGGGGGTATTCAGTACCTGAAATCTAGTTGTTTACTTAGATCACAGTAGTTACAGAATAGTCTCAGTAAGGTCAAGAAAGTAGTATTCAGTCAATCTTCACTATTAAATGAGTTCAGTCAAGCCAGTCCAGTAATGATCGATTTCAGTTTCATTTCAGTTGGGAGTAGGATTCAGCACCAAGCAAACCCAAGGATGGGGGCATTCCTGCCAGCAGAGGGTTTGATCCTTAGTAGCAATTCTTGAGTTATAGAACTACGTAGCCAGCGTAGGGTAAGTCGTTTTCCTGCCAGACTAACATTGACGCAATTATATATAATTCACGAGTCTTCCTATCAAAATAGGGTTGACCCAGCCATTGTTAGTAACCCGTGGAACGGTACTAACACCTTTTAAACTGGGGTTACAAGTTGGACCCCAAATCAATTTACATCGGAATATATCGGTTAAATAAAAACTCCCACAGTTTCAGTCTTCAATATAGAACTCGGTCCAGTTCTACAGAACCGTGGCTGTCAGATATCAGTTACTTAGTTATCAGTTATTCAGCCAATAGAAATCAGTACTCAGTTACTGTATAATCTCAGATACATAATTGTATATATGTATATGCACAGTATTGTATACTTAGTGATTACAACAGTTTTAGCTCTCTATGTACTCTTATTCAGTTACTTCATATCATTTAGTCAGTTATCGTTCATGTAATTGAGCCCATGCTTATTAGCCTTACTTCATCTAGCACACCAGTAAATTCCATGTACTGACGCATACTCTCATTTTGCGCTATGATGTCTCATATCATAGGTTCGAATGCTCAGGTTCCTGACCGTAATTAGTAGCTCAAGCTATCAGCAGCAGTTATAGTGGTGAGACTCATATTTCAAGGACAAAGTTTATTTATTTCAGTATTTTCAGTAGTTCAATAGTTATTTCAGTTGGAGTTAGTTGGGGGTTTTGTAATACCCCGTATTTCTCAAGCTTAACTTAGCTCTAAGTACACGAGTTATCCTATATAAAATTTTTATAATACTCAGTATTTTTCAGTTTAGATCTTACCAATTCATACAAAATTCAGTCATCTTTCCAATGATATAAAATTCGTCCAAATCCGATACACGGGTGAAGAGTTAGAGCCATTTTTGTAAAATAGTGTGTCAACTGGCACTTCTGCGCGTCGCAGAGCCGGACCAAATGGCAGTCGTCAAAACTAATGAGCCTCCATGATCATGGCGCATCACGCCAAGCAGCACTTTCAGAATTGTCCCTTTTCAGTGTTCCAATGCGATCCCACTGCATCGCGATGAGTCCCAAATTCGTATTCAGTATGGAAACGCGATTTCACCGCATCGCGCCAAGCCTCCAGTTCACAATTGTTAATTTTCAGTGACACGACGTGATAGCGTCGCATCGCGCCAAGGGCCCAGGTCGGAAAAATTTGACGAAAATTTAAAATGTCGTCCAGAATTAAACTAGTCTTTTCCCATAATTTTAATACACCTAGATGTGGGATTTAATCCATAAAAATATTTTAAACCCATTCATTATTAATTTTTCCCCAAAAATCAACAAGTTCTCCCTCAATTAGCAAACCCTAGCTTCAATAAATAAGAACAAGGCTCAAGAATTTCTCCAAGAATTAATAATTCTCAGGTATGTTAGGTGTTCATTCATGGGTTCCTTTTACCCATGAAGTCCAAGAACCCTTTTTAAATACTCAAGATCTTAGATTTATGATTTTCATTCTTGAAATTGAGTGTATTCATGTTCATGATAGTAATTGAGATCCAATTCATGTTTAATTATAAGTTTCCATAAAATTACAAATAGTTTTGTGATGAATTACATGAATTACATGCTAAACCCTTGAATTTGCAATTGATTATTGTATTCATGATGCTCATATGTGACTTTTATCATGTGAAATATTCTATGCTCCCCAAGTGCATGCTAAAATATCTATGTGAAGTAAATAGTGGAATCATGACGCCATTATGTGGCCCCAATCATATACAAGTTTATGCCTTACAAGTGTTTCATAAAATGTCTCTATGGATGAATTATTAACAAGTGAACATTGTTATGTTATTCAAGATTATGTCATGCTTTACTTTTCATGTTATCGAGTCCTGGAGGTATCTAATGCCCAAAAATCTAGCAGTTTATTTAGAGCTACACTAGTTACAGAATAGTCTCAATAGTTTCATGATCAATAGAACTCAGTTACAAAACTCAGTAGAACTCAGTCAGTTATAGAAATCGGGAAAACTTAGTATCAATCCAGTTTAGTTCAGTATATCAGTCAGTATCTTTCAGTTGGGAGTAGGATTCAGTACCGAGTAAATCCAAGAATGGGGACTCACCTGCCAGCAGAGGGTGTGATCCTTAGGAGCAGTTCTTGTGTTCCAGAACTACGTAGCCAGCTTAGGTTGAGACATTAACCTGCCAGTTGAGGATTGATGAGGTGTTTTAACCTACCAGTTAAGGGTTCCACCGTTCTCATTTAGGGCACCTGCCAGATGAGGGTGACTCTTCAATGTCTTTACCCGTGGCACGGTACTGACACCCTTCTAACTGGGGTGACAGGTTGGATCCCAACTCAGTTATCTTATTTAGGGCATGTCGATTAGATGATTACCTCCTACAATTTCAATTTTAGTCTCAATATAGAACTCAGTTCAGTCCAACAGAATTAGGACTGTCAGACACAGTCAATCAGCATCAGTAATTCAGTTATCAAAAATCTCAGATTATCAGTTATACGGTTATAAGAACTCAGTACTTAGCTTCAGAAAAGCTCATTTACAATATTCATGTATATGCACAGTATTTCATACTTAGTATTTACAGCAGTTTTTAGTTATCCATTTACTCTCATATTCAGTTACTCTATATCATTCAGTCAGTTATTGTTCATGCATATGAACCCTTGCATTCAACCTTACCTCATCTAGCATACCATTACATTCCACGTACTAATCGCATACTCTTTCTTTGTGTTATGATGTCTCATATCATAGGTTCGAACGCTCAGGTTCCTGACCATGCATAGACAATTCAAATTCAGCCATCAGAGTCAGATTTAGTAGTGAGTCGTCATCTATCGAGGATGTATTTTATTTCAGTATTTCAGTAGACGGAGTTAGTTGGGGGCTTGTCCCATCAACTCCACTTTCAGAAAGTTTCAGTTAGAGGCTTTTTAGACTAGACTTTCAGACAGTATTTAGTTTTACAGATTATTATTACAGTTGATATTTCTTTATCGATATTTCAGAATTTGAATCTTATGGTATTTCAACATACTTTTCCGCATTATTTACAATATTATTATTTAGTGCTCACAGCAGATATTAGTCATGGGTTAGCTTGTGGTCCTTCAGGATCATAAGCACCGTGTAGCGTTCGAGGTACAAACTCGGAGCATTACAGGTTTGTCCCATCAAGTCCATATTCAGACAGTTAGAGGCTTTCAGATTAGCTTAGTCAGTTATTCAGTTTTTTAGATGTTACCATCAATATACTCAATTATTATCTTAGCATTTTGAGAACCTTATGGCATTTTCAGTTTTCTTCCGCATATGTTCATGAACATTATTCAGTGCTCACAGCAGGTACCATTCATGGGTTGGCTTGTGGTCCTTCGGGGCCGTAAGCAACGTGTGACACCCAGGGTGTAGTCTCGGGGCATTACAAATATATGGTAAAAGAAAAATATATTTTAAAAATTAATTAAGGAGCCTAAAATATTTAGTAAGAATCAAATTATATGGTAAGTGATATTAATAGAATCAATAATTAAAGAGTCCTAAAATATGTGGTAAAAAAAAATACTATTAAAAAAAGAGTTCTAAAAATAGAAGGAAATATTGTTTTCTCCGCCCAAAAAGGTTCTAAAAATATTGTTTTCTCCGACCAAAAATGAAAAAAGAAGAACAATTTTTTTCTTTTTGATTAAAAGGTTTGAGTCAATTATTAAAAATAAATAACACGGAACAAGGGATTTCAATAGGAATAAGTATAAAATTGGTTTAGTCATAACTCATAGGTTAACGAGAAGGAGAAAAAAGATTAAAAATCAATTATTTCATTAGGGTTTAGTTAATTTGAAATAGAAATATTTATTAGTTCATATATAATTAATTTCTATAAATCAAAATAACATTTATTTGACGTGAATCCTTTTTGGAACAAAAAAAGAGTGGAATTCTTTAACTACTTTTTATTTAGGACCTTTTTCAAAAAACTATTTCTAATTAATCATTCTTCTAATATATAAGGCATACATTATTAAATCTTAAAATAATTATATGAGAAATAAAACTCCTAAATATATGGATAAAATCCTCAAATAATCCTAAATCTACCCCAAATCCACCAACACAAACATCTGGACAAACTCTCCATTTATTTAGGTTTAGATAGAAAGGTGTTGTAGGATAGTCCATGAACGCAGAGAAGAAGAGTTTAAGGACGAAGGTGTTGGTGTTGGTGTTCTTACTGTTTAGATTTGAATTTTGTTAGTTCTTTTCTTTTTTTGATTTTTTTGTTAAAGTTAATGATTTGAATTTGAGATTACATGTTTGAAATATTTTGAGATGTTTCAATTTAATGAGATATTGCCCGTTAAAGCACCAAAAAAAGTTGATTGCTTCTTATCAAATCATCGATACTCATGGTCTTGAGGTTTGTACTTTTGGATCTTTATTTTGTTTTATCTTTTGTTCTTGTTTGTTGATATATTTAAAGATTGATTTTTATTCTACGAAAAATTCTTGTATGTCTTTTGTATAAAACCTTATATATTTATATGACGTCAGGACATATATAGAATCGATTAGTTGATTAATTCTATTTAAAAAATGATGGACGGTTTCCTTAATATATCTTGGACAATTTTTTCCTCATGATATAACTTTTGGAGTAAGGTCTATGATCAATTTCTTTACACATATTATAAAAAGAGAAATAACTATCTCACCCACCAATAAACACTTGCTCGAATTGCATCTTTCAAATAATTAAATCAAATCAATATCATGTATGTAGATTTAACTCCATTTTAGAATATTTTTATATTGATGATGTGTTGTGGAGATGAAATCTTCTTTTTAAATTGACCTTTTGATCAAATTGTGTGGACTATGCATTGCTTTGGTAATTTTTTTTGGTTAAGTTCCTTACTTTAGCTATAAGTAGAACTCTTTTGTGCAATACTTTGAATTGTTTTGTTTATGATTAAAGATTGATTTCTTTTCTTTGGATTTAGAAGAAATCTATTTCCGGACCTAACAATTTATAACGTAGAAACACCCTCATGATATTAATTAGCTAATAAAAATTTAAGTTTGATATAACTTAAAGGAACTACATCTTATTTTTTTATTTTTTAAAATATTTATTTAATTGATTCCTTAATAATAGAGTAGTAATTTAATCATAACTATGTAATAGACATAGTAATTTAATTGATTCTAGAAATAAGTCTTAGCAGTTTTCATACTAACCCGGGATAGTTCAATATAATTAACTAAATAACCTAAATTCTTTGTCTTTATCGATTCAGTAAATACTCAATTTACTTCGAATTGAAATGTTGTGTCAAACATTTATTTAATTTAACGTTAATTGCTACTTTTTAGTAATGATGTTCTTCTTGTGTATGTTTTGTGTTTGACATGAGACACACGTGCAAAACACGTACACTAAGCTAGTGTGTGTGTGTGTATATATATATATATATATATGTATATATATATTATACACACATATATAAAATTGGTAATATGTTAATATAATATTTTGTAATATATATGGTTGAAATCCAAAAGAGAACAAACAAAAATATATTAACAAGTAATTTTTTTTAAAAAAGGCGCTAAAAAGGAAATTAATCTTTTAATGAATATGGAACACTACTTAATTAATTGAGATATTATTATCAAATAATATGAAAAGATTCATTTAATAAGTGACATTTAAGGGATATTTTTTAGGAAAAATTACAGTTTATAGGGGAAAAAAAATTATAATTACATGGTATGGGTAATGTTTTAAATAATTACAATTCATAGGTAATTGTTAGTTAAAATTCAGTTTTATGTGGATCTATTTATACAAATATAATTTATAATGTATAAAACTAAGGCAAATAAGATTTTTCTTTGTCATAATTAATATTTTATTCTCTTCCATAGCCGATTGGATAGATATGCGGCAAAGTTTACTCCCTACAATCTTATTGGATGTTCTAGGCGACAAAGGATTTTCACGTTTGATACAGCTAAGTTCCATCCAAATTGTATCTTTCAACTCAAATTTTTTTTTCTGAAGATTGTGAAAATCTCAAACGTTTTTCCATTGAAATATGAAGAAATATATCTCTTCCTATTTCTTCTCCCAATTTTTCTCTAATTTTGTCAACTACACATTAGCTGAATTTTGTCCATTAAAAATTACTTTGAAGCTTTTTTCGTCCCTAAAAACTCGCACAGATTTGATTTGAAGATTTTTATGATAAATTTTATATATTTACCAATATACACATTTGTTCTTCTTTATTTTTTTAAGTTATTCTCTACATTATCCACTAATTTTGTTCAATTTTTCATATCTATGCAGTGTTAATTAGGTGTGCAAATAATCAATTCGTAGTTTTTCAAATGGATGGAAAAACCCCTTTTAGGAGATTAACAAGAGGTATTGAACATGTAGACAAGTCTAATTGTGGTTCTCCATCATTTAATTTGGGAGTTTCTCAAATAGACAGTGACAATGCAGGTTTTATAGCGGAATTGGAAGAAGACAAGTTGAGAGCAGAAACTCGAAGAAAAAGTGGCAATGATCATATTAAAATTCAAAATACCATGATAGATTGTCAATCAAAAGACGATTCAATCAATGCTTCAAAAATATCAATGGTCAGTACAAGTGGATCAAAAAAAAAGAAAAGAAAAAAAGATGTCAAATTCTAGCAATGATGAAAGAGCAAAATGTTCCAAGCTTTATCAATCCAAAGCTGAGAGTAATGATGTTGAGATTCAACATATGGTATTTTCGTATATTTATAAATTAGATTTTTTGTAGTTTAGTTATCTCATAATATTAAGGTTTTGTATTTGTGCGATTGTATTCGGTGTAAAGATATATACATATATCAACATAAATCAGTTATACTTATGTAAATATAACTATATTTATAATCATATATATATATATATATATAAAGTTATACATATATTCAATTCGGTTAGCATACAAAATTTTTATTTATTTTATGATATGTAATTGTATACAATTAGTTTATGGATGAGGCTTTATATACAGTTGATAATTTTTTGAGATCATTTGTGTTTTTTGCGGTTGATCATTTGTGTTTTTTTGCGGTTGATCATTTGTGTTTTTTGCGGTTGATCATTTGGTTAAACAGGATAGTAGTGTTGTCATCACAGATCTTCCTAAGAAGTCCCCGCATGTTTCGTGTTATGTGGAGATGAAGATATTTGATGCTTTAAAACAAAATCTATCCAGTGTTCATCTTAGAAAATTTATAAAAACATGCTTTGATCAATACACCAATATGCCGGAATCATGGGTTCAGTCCCAATTGTTTAGGTGCGCTATGTCCCTTGAGTTGAAAACTAGTTCAACGGATGCTATAATGTTGCGATTTAACAAAAACACGTTAAGATTTTCACTGAGGGATTTTGCAATTATTTCTGGTCTGAACTGTGTTGCTTGCAAAGCTGATTCTATATTCGACACAAGCATGCCGAATAGATTAATGCAGACGTATTTTGATGGTGAAGAAGAACCATATAAAGCAACGTTATTCCAAGCATTTGAGGTTAAAGTATGGGGTCAGAATGATGATGATGCTTTAAAAATTTCTATTCTGTATTTCGTTCATCGTTTTATTATGTCTGACAAGATGCATATTGTTCGAGTTCCAAGAATTCATTTTGATGTGGTTGAGCACGAACGATACATGAATTATTGTTGGGGTAAAGAAGCTTACGAAGAGTTTGCCAAGTCCATATCAAGGAAGTTGACCTCCGATGGAAAATATTATCAACTTCATGGCATGCTATACGTTATGCAAGTATGGATATATGAGTGTTGCTTAAAGGTTTATAAGCGATTTGTCAAAAGGGTTGGTGATCGAATTCCGAGGTTGCTGAATTGGAAAACCATAAAGGACCGAACAGGTACAAATGAGTTACGAAGAACATGTTTATGTGCAAAAAGGTAAAATTAAGTGTCTTAGTAATCTTAAATACAATTTTTTGGGATAATACCTATGAAAATACCTAAACTTTGACTGGATTTTCAGTTGAGGATACTGAACTTTGCGGGGATTCTATTACCACCTAGAATTTTTTTTTCCATATTTTATTACCATATATCTGCCCACTTGAACACATGTAAATATGAGGTGGCTGTGTATCACACGCATCAGCGTCGAATCTGGGTATAGAGTTTCGGGAGAGAGGGAGAGAATTAAATTCACTTTAAAAAGTCTAGGGGGTAATAGGACCCCCTCAAAGTTCAGTATGCTCAACTAGAAATTCGGTCAAAGTTCAAATATTTACTAATACAAAAATGATGTCCAGAATTCCTTTCGAAACATCAAGGCATCCATAAGTGAAATTGCAGCTTTCTAACTCCCACCGAAAATTGTTCACAATGTTACCATTGTGAATTCTCCAATGAATGATGTTGTTAATTCTGACGACGACTTTCAAGACATGCTTCCAATCTCTCTTGCTCATAAAGGAAAGAGTAAAATAGGTATCTCTGTATCGCCCTCAAAAAGAAAACAGAAGCAGAAGCAAATGTCATCGGGTGCGTCAATATAAATCAAGACTCCTACAAAGGTGATTTCAAACGCGGCAGTCTCTAACACATCTCCGTTTTTGGATAATAAAACAGTCAAAAAGTTCACCTTAAATAAGAAGTTAGTAGAGGAGCAAATTCAGTCACCGCATAATATTGAACCACCTGTGATCGATGCAACAGTGAAGAGAACCATTTTGATCCATGATCTCAATATTCTCAATCAGAAAGTCCATGCACATGAGATTTATGTAAGTATATTACAATCATCTTCAAATTTGAGGTAAATTCATATTATTAAATTACCAATATAAATTCATTTAATATAAAATGTAGGTGAAGTCAGAATTTCAAAATCTGTGCAATTTGATAAATGTCAATCATAACATCGTATTGAATGCTATCAAAAGTAAAGATATTGATGAGAAGGTATGATGTATACAACCATTACTTTCAAATGAATCATTAATAATTTAAATAATTATTTGTAATACATGTTAGGATTTCATAAAAAAAAAATTATCGGTGAGCAAGGAGAAATTCCATCCATGAATGTGCATTGTACTCTTGGCAGTAGCAATTATTCAAAGGTAACTATTTTTGAGGTGATAAAATATGTTTTCTCGACATATGTTCTTACATACATATAGCAATTGTTTCTTGATGTATGTCATGTTATTCAACGAACACATATCTACAATCCTAATAAAATAGTATATATGTGTCAATCTAAAATTTCATAAATAAATTTCATAAATATACCTATATATTATTAGTTTTTTTTTGTTGTTTAGTAGTATAGAATGTTATGATGTTAATGTTGTATTCGTATGTTTGTAATCTGTGAATTAATTTGATACATATATTAACATTTTACAGTTATACTTAATTATATATAACTGTAAATGTACATATATATGTATATATATATATACATATATAAATGTACATATACAAATATACATATTTAACTCTGTCATCATATACAAATTTTATGTTTGTTGTGATATGTAGTGTTAATACATTTATAATACATATATGCATAATAAACATATATTTGACTATTGGACTGAGCCAACTATTTATGAACATATCTTAAATTGAACCACTATTTTAATGTAACAACTACTAACTTATCCATAGTGCTTGCTATCAAAGTAATATGGACGTCAATCGTACCCCTTCCTGTTTGTATGTTCCTGTTATACGTGAGCATGATGCGAACGTAAATATTCAACCTGAGATGGACAGTGGTCATGAAGATGTTGAAATAAAATATCAATCGTTCGACCCGATGGAGGTACATATACTTTTAATTGAATTAAGTTTTTGAGATGATATAATATGTATTTACGATATATGTTCTTACGTACATATGACATTTTAATGAACTTTTATATACTAGGTTTCGAATACAGAATCAACTTTGAAGGTTCAAAATGCTGGAATTTATATTGAAGAGTTAACTGATGATGTGAAAAACATGGCCAGTGGTTATGAGGATGTTGCAAAAAAAGACCAGTCATTTGACCCAATGAAAGTACATATACTTTTAAATGAATTAAGTTTATACTATTCCTTATTTATTTACCTTATATTTATAATCATTACTTTCATGTTTGTTTTAGGTGGATGAAACTAAAGTGGATTGTGAAGAAGGTGATCATTATTATATAGATGTACAACACGATCTTCAGATTGTTGCAGCCTCGGTTCACATGAAAAAATCAATTGAAATCAAGCATCCAAAGTAAATTCAGAATGAAACGGAACCTCAGTGTACGTTTTCTGATGAACTACTTCCCAATTTAAATACTAAAAGACATATCATAGATATGCACAGAATAAAACTGGTAGGAGAAACACCAAAACTATCCTCGAGAAAATGAAAACCAGGTCGATGGAAAATATCTCCATACATGACTGATTTTGGATCCGCATCTAGTAATACAATAAGTTGATTATTTTAATAGTTGTTATCTACTATAAATATTTTATTATTTACTTAATATTTAATATTCAGGTAGCTCATCAAGGTTGCCTAAGATTTTTAATACAAAACATCCATTCGTATTCAACACCATATATGAGTCACACAATCAGAATTTGCACAGCAGTTTTTTGAGTTGGGTACTTGAAGGAACACTAAAGAAACACACCATCAATTATGTTATCTGTACCTTACTATTTTAGATAACATAAGTATTATATGTTTCAATCTAAATAGTTATACATATAAATATATAATATTAGAATTTTTTGTTGTTTAGTAGTATAGAATGTCTTAATGTTGAAGTATTGTATGTGTGCGTTTGTATTATGTGTAAAAATTATGACAAATTTTGACATAAAACGGTAATATTTATAACTGTATCTATACAAATATGAAACACTGTCATCATACACAATTTTTATGTGTGTTCTGACATGTAATGTTAATTCATTTATAATTCATATATGCATAATGCATATATTCATTTCAAGTTAAGTTTTGTATTTTATATGTTGATCTTGTATGTACATGATAAATAAGTTTACTTTGATAGAAAATCTGCCGAGGTTCACTACTTGAGCAAAAAATCAGTCATCAAGCCACCTTTATTCTTTGGTGCTGAATCAATAGAGGATAAGAACTGATTTTAGATGCTATCACTTCCCAATCAAATGTTGAATGACTCGGTTAGTTGATATTCCTTTTTTGTTGTTAATTCAACTGAATATATTACACATTTACTAATTGTGTGAAGCATAATAATTTCTTTTGTTTACAGCATATTGATGTGGTTTTGTATTACTTGCGTAAGAAATCAAAATACAAACCGAACAGTCAATACAAATACAGCACAGTTAACTGTTTATTCATGACAACATTATTGAATATTTTTGACGAGTATGCAGACAGTACAAAGGAGTATAACCAGGAAAATCAAGAGTTGACAATCGTCGAATACATTAATGGATATAGACTCCATGCTTCTGTACCTTGGCATACTGTGAATTACATTTTTATTCCAGTTAATGTTGGCAGAATACATTCGGTGTTGGTTGTTCTGTCATTCAATGATAGATGTTTGTATGTGTATGACTCTCTTAGATATGCTCGTCATGATGCATCTGTTGCCCTCGAAGTGAAGAAACTGTCAGAATTGTTACCTTCATATCTAACAATTTTCGATTTCTACAAAAAAAGGGAATTGAATTTACCTCACATCCCAAGTATATTGGTTGCGAAGAATCTTCCCTAGATATGATATTCATGGATAATTTACCACCACAATCTCCTGGAAGCTTGTAAGTAGTTATTTCAATGATTTTTATTCTATCAAATTCTTTATATATAAAGATGAATTCTGATAGCAGTACTTTCTATTAAGAAAATTGATTCAGGGAGTATCTTAGCCATGAAAAAGGTATACCACATGAATATTTAGATGCAGAAGCTTTTCGTACTCATTATGCTGCTCTTCTATGGCAGCATGGGACTCAGAAGAATAAAATTGGAGCAGTTAGTGATGATGAGAGTCCGACAGGCCAGTGAGGCCTCAATTTGAGTGTGAGAGTAGAGACATGATATTATACCTTAGTACTTATGCTTCTTTATTTTGTTGGTTTTAGTTGAAAATAAAAAACTGATGTTCAATCCTTTTTTTTAATCAAATATCGAACATGATTCTCCATTTTATTGGAAGTTGTCAACTATCGTATTTTTTTGAATACTAATCTAAATTTTGTTATAAGCGAGTTGTCTAAAATATTCTAGTAGAATGCTAATGGTATACATAAATAGATATATACATATATTCAAATGTTAGATGTTATGATGGTTAGAACCAAAGGCATATTACATTAGACTGTATATATGATTAACAACTACATTATTAATAATTTATTTATTCAATTGGAGTTATTAAATAAAATTTAAGCATAATCAATTCATATGTATATAACACTTCAACTATTTGTACTTTCCTATATACATACATACATACATACATACATATTAACTGACATTTTTTGAAATATATTAATTTATCTCAAAATACATATATTCATATAAATGTATTATTCATATTATTCAACAATTACTTTTGACATAATATAATTTGAAATATATATAATATTGAAATAGTATAAGCATAAATATGATTAACAATATACAAATGATATAATATACATATATGCACATGATAGATGCTATGATGGTTAGAACCAAAGGCATATTATATTTGACTGCATATATGATTAACAACTACATTACTGATAACTTATTTATACAATTGGAGTTATTAAATAAAAGTTAAGCATAATCAAATTCATATGTAAATAACACTTCACCTATTCGTACTTTCCTACATATATACATACATATCAACTGACATTTTTTGAAATATGTTAATTTATCTCAAAATACATATATTCATATAAATGTATTATTCATATTATTAAACAATTAGGTTTGATATAATATAATTTGAAACATATATAATATTCAAATGGTATAAGCATAAATATATGTATATATACATTATGAGTATATACAATAAAGTATGCATACAATATGATAACCACCATGATAGTGAGAACTGACAAGTTATTACAATAGACTGCACACGTTTATAGTTATGATGTAAAGTGAATTATATATGTATTTTCTTTCTTTTAAACATGTCCATATAGCGTGAAAAATTATAATTTGAATGTAATATACAAACAAAGAATATATCAAAATGCGTTATGTTATTGATCATTAATTTGAACATAAATCAGTCACAAGTCATAACTGATATTTTTTTTTTGCCGGAAATATTTAAAAAAATATAAACATAAACAAATTAAAATGTATAAAATTATTCAACTCGACGTATTTTCCTACATGAACGCCTATTGTGACCAGTCATCCCACAAGCACTGCATGATTTAGTGGATTTAGTCTTATAAAAATCTCCAACAGACTTTTCTCTTTCTCTTTTCTTTGGCCTCCCGGGGGGACGTTTGTACTTGGATGGTAGAACAATTTCGCTCAATATAAAATTTGGTATCTCCCATGTAGACTTATCAGGCAGTGGCAATAGAGGAATCTCATACGTGCCCAACACCGCTACTGGCTTGTATAAGTTAGAGCAGTAATCATCAGCTTCAAAATGTTTGCTCTTTAAAACTGCATAAGCATGAGCACACAGAACTTCATCAATTTGGAATCTATGACAAGTACGTGTCTTCTTCTCTAAATAAACGATATAATATCTATTTTCATGTAGCACAGCATAAACATAGTCCATTGCAGGTACAACCTGCGATGAATAAATAGTTATATATATGTATATACACATATTTGTATATACAGATAAGTATATGTATATATGTATATATTAATACAGAACATTAAAAAAGTTTATTTCTAATAAATTACTACAGATAATTATAAATGTATATATGTAAATATTAAAATAAAACATTAATATTGTTTATTTCTAATAAATTACTTACCTTCATTCGTGTGCTTTTGACCTCATTTAACTCAAGAAGATCATTGTATCTACCGCAAATAGGGGTGTGTGTGAATGTCCCAACTTGTCTATTATTGTGATTCCATCTACCAAACATCTTTCTAACTTCCTCTAAGAAATCATATATAGGCAATTCCCTCGCTTCCTTTAGATGTCTGTTCATGGTTTCTGTAATGTTTGATGTGAGTGTAAAACCACGATTTACAGTAGCATACACCCTAGTCTACTTTTCATAACCAGCCTTCTGCAAGTACTCTTTCACCCTATCATCTATTAGTTCAACCTTCTTCATTAGATTATTAAATTCAGAAATTGTATATTCTTTAGCCATTTCGTAAAACACATCAGTTAATTTTGCATGCGACTTTCTGAAAGTGGTTACGACATTTTTTCATAGATTCCAGATGCAAGCATATTGTACAACACCATCATACACCGTTGACACAGCCTTTATAATACTCTTGTTTATGTCAGACAAAACACACATATTTGATTTTACACCATGAGCTTCTTTTAATTACTCAAAGAACCAACTCAAAGTAACATAATTCTCAGAATCCAATATTCCATAAGCAAGTGGAAATATATGTCCTGCATAATCAAGATATACATAAACAATTCTACAGTGTGATTTTCAGATAATGTATTTCAAAATTGTATTTACTAGCACCTTAACAATATTTAAAGTGCAATTAATGCATAAATAAAAATTAATGGACTAACCTGCTCCATCAAGTGTACTAGCTGACACAAAAGTTCCATTATATATTCCCCTAAGGTAACTTCCATCAACAACAATAATTGGTCTACATGAATCAAATCCTTCAATTGAAGAATACAGCGATATAAAAACATATAGGAATTCATTGTCTTCTATTTTTTTCATCCGTATGTGCGAACTAGGGTATGTTTTTTTCAACATGTATAAATATCCCTACAATCTATTGTATGAAGCATACATTGTACCCCTCAATGAAATCAAAGCCTTCTCCCTAGCCCTCCAGGCCATTGTATAAGTCAGATCCAATCCAAGCTCATTCTTAATATCCTCATGTATGTGTTTAGCCGTATATACTCTTTTATGGTTGGATAACTTTTACTTAACAATTCCTCCAATCAATGAACTACTAACATGTTTCTGCTCATACACCCGATCCTTTAAGGGACACGTATGCTCCTAACGAAATCGACGAATCTTATACAAATTAGACTTTTTATTATTAGATGTCATTAGCAACCAATCACATTCCTTAGATTTACACACCAAATTATACCTGCAATGTAAAAATTTTATATTAGTAATTTATACAAAAAAAAGTTCAATATTTTGAAAATTTCTAACCTGATTTGCTAACGTATACAAGTACATTTACTGTATTCTGTATGAATAGTAACAAGTTTATGTGACTACTTATAAAATAATATGAATACATAAATACATTTTTAAAATAACACAAAACCATGTATACATGACTACATAAATACATTTTTAAACAAAACACAAAAACATGTACAGAATATCCACGCAAATGCTTTAATACGAAAAATACACTTACCCGACTACCATTTGATTGTATAGTATTGAATTGAAATCTATTTCTGATTGCATAAAGCGTCATCACTGATATTAAAGTTGCTTTTCTCTTATAAACTTGACCGACGAGCACTTCATTGTGATTTGGACCAGAAATAATTGTGTGATCATGTCCATTTATCAACAACTTCAACTAAAGCACCATGATCTCCAGAATTTCCTTCTTCCACATCAATAACAGAAATAGCGCATTCAACATTCAAGCAATCACTCTCCTTTTTCATGGATTTATCAAATAGAGAAACACATAAAGGATAGTTTCTGAATCCTTTTTCTTTTTTCCGCACCATTACATAAACGGTCAACCCCATGTCATTATGTATTTCCATTCTTCTACTGCTAAAGTCAACTTTATATTCAACTTTCAATGTTTTTGAATTCAACTTAATACAAAGTTGCTGACCAATCAATTGAATTAAACCATCATATTTTTCTGTTTCTTCAATTGCAATTGAGTCCATCTCGTACTGTTCATTCTTCAATTGCAATTGAGTCCATCTCGTACTGTTCATACACATTATAATAGTTCCATACGCCGGAATGCTTTAGAACAATTGGTAAATGCCCCATTTTATTCAAAACAAATCTGTCAACAAATAGTGTATGTAAACTGTCAGTAACTATTAATTCAAAACCATCAACAAATTATCAGGTTTCAAAAATAATACAAATTCATTTCCTAAATCACAAATTACAATTGCAGTATACAAAATTGTTGCTAAATCGAAATTGTCCGTTTGTTTATCATTAATTTTTGTTAAATTACAAATTGAAATTGCAGTATACAAATTCTTGAAATTTCAAACACGATTTACCAACATACTCGCAAATTAAAAAAAAAAAATATACATGCAAATTAACAAATTGAGTTTTCAAAACAAAAACGTATTTCAAGAATAATAAAAATCGTATAATAAAAATTCGAATTTGGAACATACCTGGTAAAAATGATTGTTCAATTATTCCTTTTCCTTCTCTCTAATCTTCCCAAAATAATTTTTTTAGATTTAATAAATGTCTTAAATCACAGATATTGAGTTTTAATGCTCAGTAATGGATGAGCAATTAGTGGACAGTTGGAGTAATTTAAGGGTTTTACAGCTTTCAAATTTCCTTTTTAATCTCTTATTTAGTTAAATTATTTTTCCACTGATTTGTATAATTCTGTTATATATACAAATAACTATTAATTACTTTTACCTATAATTTGTAATTATTGAAACTATCACTAGAAAGTTAGTTATAGGTTTTATAGTTTACCTATTTGTGAATGTTTGCCTATTAATTTTTTTTAGCTATTTATAATAGGCTTATGTTAATATGGTAATAAAAATTTGACTGTAATTGATATAATCAGTCTTTTGCTAAAAATCAACAATGTATATTGTAACGTTGCCTAATTACGCAAAATGCTCTAAATAAAAAGTGGGTTATTTTTATTGTAAACTTTTTACTTTTTTTTTTTTTTTTTTTGTATATAAATGAAACTATTCCTAATTTTCTCCAACATGCATGAAGCTAACTGTAAGAGCGAGTCCAGCCTAGATGGTATCACATTGAGGCCATAATGCCCCAGTATAACAGTTCACCATCCACAAACCTATATTTATTATTTTAGTATGGCCAAATACCTAATGTGAGGATGGTCTATAGTTAACAATGAAGTCCAATATTCCTTGGCATCGTAGTCTTTCAATACCCATAGCTTAAATATTTCCCGGAGATCATAATTAGAATATACACAAAGCATACCTTCCAATGCTGAAATGCCAATATCATTATCATCATTTACAAGGATAATAACCAAGCGATCATAACAACATTTGATTGTACATCTATATGGTTTATAGATTAAAGGCAAATCAAGTTGTTGTACATTTCCAACTGGTCATTCTTGGCACGATTGAGATGCATCATCTTAAAGTAAGATTCGGAGATGAGTCTTGATCTTCAAAACATTGTAACGCATTGAATTTGCAAAGAGACCGAACAGGTAACCTGCTGAGGATGTCCATAACATAAGTATTTTATCTAGCAAGCGAGTTGCCATGGCCTAGATAGAAAAGAAAATGTGATCAGACAATTTTTTTTTTTTTGAATACGGTATTCAGTTACTCTCTTCATTTCAAAATAGTTGATCCAATTCTAGTTCTTTGAAATGAGAAATCAGTTCTGGGAATTCTCTGTTTTGAGTGTTCACAAAAATGGAGATTAGATGGTGGTGCAGTAAGTTGTTGAAAATTGGAGGCAATGTTGCCGATTGTTAATTGTGTTAATTGGGGGAGAAGGTGGAATGAAGGAGTCCAGATATTTTTCATGTGATTTACTTCCTAAATAAATGTAATTCTGTTATTTCATTATTTAACTAACCGGTTAGTTTTAAATGCATCACAACCAATATGTATCACGAAGAAGGATAACGCTCATTGTGGCTTAGTTTGCATAGGATTGTTATTCTCTGTACATGACTTAATCTAGGACTCACTGACTCTCTGTACATTGGTTAGTCTAGGAACGTGATCTGTATGTATATATGGCAGTGTATTTTCAATAATAATACAATCAGAAATTCTATCATGGTATCAAATCCCTAAGAGGTTAAAACAACCCAAAAAGAAAACCTATGGCTAGAGAGATAGAAGCTTTACAGCAGCTTCAATGTTGGACGACACCACATCATCAACTCCCTCTTTGTCGGGAACAATTGTTGGAACACAGAGTTCCACGGTCACCAACCTACCATCTCCTAGTCTTGCTCATCAGTTACCACTTACACTTACATCGTCAAATTTTTTGCTATGGGAGACGCAATTCCTTCCGATGGTTCGAGGTTGTGGACTTGGCATCATATTGATGGTAGTCAGGTGATTCCGGATAAGTTTCTGTCCGATCAACAACCTAACCCAAACTATCACGTTTGGTTGAGAGAAGATCAACTTGTGCTAAGTTGGATCGTCGCTTCCGTATCTGAAGGAATATTACCCCAACTAGTTGGTGCTGAGATGACTCAAACAGCCTGGAACAAACTGGTCGCTGCCTATGCTTCAGGTTTGAATCCTCAAATTCATGAGTTGAAGACACAACTACACACTTTGCAGAGAGAAAATACCAGTATCGAGTCCTATGTGCAAAAGGCGAAAGGAATTGCGGACAAGTTGGCTGCATTGCAACATCCTGTTGCTAATGATGATTTAGTCGAATTCTTCCTTGCCGGACTAGGACCAGCCTATCGTCCCTTTACAAGATCTCTTGAAGCGCGTCAAGAGGATATCTCATTTGACGCTTTATATGGATTATTGTTGAATGAAGAACGACAACTTAAGAGAGATGAGACTTTTAATGTCATAGCACTCACAGCACACTTCACTCACAGTTCCTTTGCCCCAAATTGTTGTCGTGGTCGAGGTAGAGGTAACAGGGGTCGTGGGCATTCTCAAAATCATGGTTATTCTCAGAGTACTCAACAACGTGGTTTCCAGAGCACCGCGCAATCCTTCAATATCCCTTCTTCAACCTCAGATATGCCAATAATTATTTGTTATAATTGTGAAGGAAAAGGCCATATCGCACGAGTTTGCCCATCAAGCTAGACATCTAATGGCACTCGGGTTTCTGGACGACCTGTCTCCAACCTAGCAACTACCCAAAATTCACCTACCTAAAATTGGTTGATGGATAGTGGAACCACACATCATCTAACATCTGATCTTGATAACTTTGGCATTCATTTTGAATATCAAGGTCCCGAATATCAAGGTCCTGAGGAAGTAACTCTAAGTAATGACTCTAAATTACCGATCTCTCATATAGGTGCAAGCTCTATTGTTGCTTCCGACAAAAAAATTCAAACTTGAAGATATTCTTCATGTTCCAACTGCTACTCAAAATTTAATTTCCATTAGTTCTTTTACTGCATCTAACAATGTTTCTGTTGAATTCTTTCCTAACCATTTTTTATTAAGGATTTGACAACGAGGGTACCACATACACACAAGGCGGACTAACAAAGGCCTATACTCACTTCCTGTGAAAAGATTAGCTTCTCCGGCTTCCTTTGCAGCTTCTCTTGGTGTTTGGCATGCTCGTCTAGCCCATGCAGCTTATCCCACCGTTCGTCAAGCATTACCATCTATTATTTTACAGTCTAGTAAATCTCCTAGTTTGTGCACTACTTGTGCCGTTAGTAAAAGTCATAAGATTTCTTTTAGCAAGTCTAGTTTTCAAGCTTCTGGCCCTCTTGATTTAATTTGTTCGGATGTTTGGAGACCTTCCCCGGTTGTCTGTAATGATGGTTATCGCTATTATGTTATCTTTTTTTATTATTTCAGTAAATATACTTAGATCTATTTTCTTCGCGTTAAATCTGATGTTCTTTCTGTTTTTATTCAACTTTACACTCTTGTTGAAAAATACTTTGGTCGTCCTATTAAATGTTTTCAAGCTGATTGGGGAGGGGAGTTTCAAGCATTGACTAATTATTTACTTGATAATGGAATTACACAACGTGTTTCTTGTCCTTACACTCCCGAACAAAATGGTTGTGCAGAACGTAAACATAGGCATATTGTCGAGATTGGTAGAGCATTATTACACCATGCCAATGTTCCTTCTCATTTTTGGACAAATGCATTTGAAACGGCCGTGTATACTATTAACAGATTACCCACACCACAGTTGAAAAATCAATCACTATTTTCTGCACTTTTTCAAAAGGATCCAGATTATTCTCTGTTACGTGTTTTTGGTTGTTTATGTTTCTCTTGGCTTCGTCCCTACACCAAGGACAAATAATCACCTTGATCTAAACCATGTATGTTTTTGGGATACAGTAAAATTCATAAAGGATATAAATGTTATGATCCTCTTTCCTCAAAATTTTTTGTATCATGTCACGTAGTTTTTGATGAATCTGTGTTTCCATTTTCTTTGAAGGATGACATGGTGCACATGAAATCAACCAAAACCCCCGCAGATCCTCTCACCATACAATACCTCTTTCTCCTACAATATATCCATCTCGAAACAATTCTCTTTCAAACTCTTCCCAGACTCCTTTACTAAATCAGACTCAACCAGGTCAGCCCCTAAATACGCCAATAATCGAGCTTCCTGTATCTCAGACACCTTCGCAAATCCTGCCTGGTGTTGTTCAGCCTCCAAATTCAACCGCAACACCCGTGTCGCCACAACCTGAGTTGCCCCACCTATCACCTTCTCGGCATATGGTTACTCGAGCTCAAACTGGTTTTCTAAAGCCCAAGAAGCCATTTTCCATATCTATTGTTACTCCGACCTTTTCGAAACCTTCTTTCTACTCATAGGATGTTAAGCACGAGCACTGGCGTCATGCTATGGCTGATGAATATAATGCGTTAATACATAATAGAACCTGGCATTTTGTTCCTTCATCCCCAACTCAAAAATATTATTGGTTGTCGATAGGTGTTTAAGACAAATTTGAAGGCTGATGGTTCTTTAGATCGTTACAAGGCACAACTTGTTGCCAAAGGGTATCACCAACGACCTGGGATTGATTTTATGGATACATTTAGTCCCGTGGTTAAGCCATCCACGATTCGGTTGTTATTATCCTTGGCCGTGACTAATAATTGGTATATCTGATACAGGTGTCATGAGCTCGAGACCATTTACTAGAAGTCAAGCTCGTGAACTACAAAGACCTCAAGGCGTGTTTATGAAAATGGACGCGGTTGAGCTTGTTGCGAACTCTCCCAAGGGAGTGTACGTCTTGACATGTGGGGGATGACCTTAGGTGCTCAAAAATACACCCCAAGGCTGCCCCAAACAGCCCACACCGGCCACCCCTTCATTAAGGGCAAAGGGGTCCTTTTGCCATCTTTTTTTGTAAAGACTATTTAAGGTGTTTCTTTAGATTGGTTCCTTAGTTAGTTCATTTCTTGAAAATACTTGTAATATTTAACATCATATTTCTCAAGAAGAGAGTAGACCACCAAATATTTCAAGATCACAAGTGAAAGGTTCCACTTGTGTTGTGAAACGGCTAGAAACGAGAGTGCTTGAGAGAACGGAGTTTCTCTTGTATTCCCGTAAGAAATTGGTGATTGTTAACTTGTTTTGTAGAGTTTTTAGAGTTTGATACACTCTTTAGTTGCTACCTAATAAGTTCTCTTTGTGTCAAGTTATCTATCTCCTTATCTTTCAAGTTAGTGTATTTGTTGTTCTCGTTTGATGTCTTGTACGTGTGGACTATTTTTGTGAGTTGTGGACTGTTTTGTGCTCTTGTAGATACCATTTGGTATCATTTGGTATCAGAGCGAAGGCTGGTCGTGTTCTTACACCACCAATCTTGGGCTCTTCTAGTTGAAAAAACAAAAAAAAAAAACAAAAAAATGGGTGTTATCTGGTGACTTGTGTTGGCTGAGAAGTGTCTATATTTAGGTGTTATTTTTCTTGTCTTAGTAGTTTCGTGTGTTAGTTTGTTGTTTCCATAGCACATTTGAGTCTAAGGTTCAAGATTTTAGCTTTTGTTTAGTGTTGTTGAAGGTCAGACGGCTTGAATATTGTTGTTTTTCTTAAGTGTTTTTATTGTTGTTCATGATGTTCTTGAGGTGAATGTTCAACAAAAGGTGTGTTTAATATGAACAAGAAAGAGAGAGGTGAAGATCTTGTGTTTGTCTTGGAATTAGTTTCAAGACAACACCAAAGAGGCAAATAGACAAGGTCCCTCCCAAAAAGCTTACTTACCATAAGGGTGTCAAACTTTTTTCAAAAAGAACCAAAATGGGAAAGGAACAAAACAAAGCCAAAAAGGTGTTTTGCCATTTTGGTGCAAGTTGGTGGAAAGTTGATTGACACCTTGACCTTTGGAAAGAGAGTTTCAAGTCTTGACTCTTCACTCCAAAAACTGAAAAAGCCTCACCAAATCAACAAAATTGAATCATTCAAGTTGGAAAACATCAAACTTCAACAAACCAACAACACCAACGGCCAAAAAAAAAAGTGTGGGCCACATCAACAACAAAACTTAAGTCATAGGACCTTTTAAGTTTCTTTCCTTGTCTCTACTAGTTTCGTTCTATTTGTCTCCACACTAATTGAAAACTAAGTAACAACCTACTAAGTTGTGAACTAGTTTTCCAGTACGTCTTTCATGTCAACGTTCTTTGTGGTGCTTTGCTCGTTTACGATTCGTAGTTGTTCTTGGTTCAAGTGCGTACGAAACTTCCTTGAGTTTTCAAAACTGAAACCCATTCTAACTCAAGAGTAAACTCATTACTAAGTACTCAAGGATTGATAGCCGACTTACAACACTTGAAATGCCAAGTGGGTGAGCCGAGTGAAAAGAGTGTATGAGAGCATTTTTAGCTAACGTTTGCTCGTTTTGTAGGTACATTTGCAAATGGAACCTGAAATGTCCAATGCACAAACCGTGGATCATAATGTTATGAATGCCCTTGTAACTAGTCTTGAGTCCTTGTCTCGGGACGTGGCTAGAGTGAATGCTACGGTTGAGAAGTTGGGAGTGAAAGTGGCCTCTATTAGTGGCCGAATGGAAAGGGTAGAAAGTCAACAAAGTTCTAGACCCTCAAATCCCCAAATCACATTCCCAACCATTACCCTCAAAGACACACACCAAAGAATATACCCACCAAATGCCATAACTCAAGCCAACTATTATTCACAAGGCCGAAGCCTTGAAGGACCTAGTCATTCTCCACATCACCAAGTCCCATATGACGGATTTGGAACCCAAATTCCACCATTAAATCTGACTCCTCCAAACCAAAATCAGCCAATCCAAAGACCTCTACCACTAAATGCCAATCCGCCATACCAAATTTCAAATGTCCAACACCAACCAATACGAGAAGAGGGATTTGTGAGGGAGAACCGAAGGGGGGGGTATGGAATGTATGATGATCCTTATTTGATGGAATATAGTGAGAGGTTGAAGGTAGAACCTAGGGAGAACCGGGGGTTTTAAGGTAGAGACGGACAGGGTGTTTGGGAAAGGGATGTTGGCCTCAACACCCAAAAAATGGGGCTCCTGATCTTTAAGGGAGAAAGTGATTCGGAAGAGTTTCTCGCATGGGAATCCGCATGCGAGAGAGTCTTAAAGTGAATGATCTCACGGAAGAGAAAAAGAGCTGCTACGCCATTGCTCATTTTGAGGGATATGCTACCATGCGGTGGGAGTATGTCAAACGTTTTAGAAACGTATTGATTGAGGGGCAACCTCCTCCTTGGTTTCGGTTAAGGTATCTTATGAGGCAAAGGTACCTTCCCGAAATCTATCAACATGAACTCCTTGCAAAATTATACAACTTGAAGCAAGGAAACAAAAGTGTGGAAGCCTACTATGACGAGTTTCAACAACTCATCTTGAAACTTGATCATAGAGGAGAGCAAGTGAGCAACAACATCATCCGGTTCAAGGTTGGCCTAAACAAGGAAATCTCTACGCACATGAAACTTCATAAGTTTGAAACTATTGAAGGGATTTTTCAAGCGGTTTTAGAGATTGAACTAGAGAACAAGAAAAGATCGGCATACAAAACCAAAGCCTACCAAGGGTCCTCAGGTTGGACCAAGGGGAAAGAAGTAGTTCCATCGTCTTCGGGGTGGAACAAATTTAAGAAAAAAACAGTCAAGACCCCTTCATACATAAGCAAGAGTGCTCAACCACCTCCTCTACGATTTGAGGGCAAATAGAATGTCTCTTCCAATGTCAAGGGATTCCAATGCTTTAAATGCCATGGATAGGGACACAAAGGCTAGTGAGGGTCCTAATCAGAAAAATATGATATTGAGGGAAGGGAAATTGTATTTCTTGGGAGAAAAATTGGGACTTAAAATGGTTGAAAATGAGGAAGTCTCTCAAGATGGAGAGAGAGGGAAGGCCGATAGGCCTAGTGATGATGATGAAGAGGAGGTTTGTCCTCAAGAAGGTGAACTTGAAGTACCTAATTATGTGGTATGGAGAGTTATGATTAGAAAAGCGTTGGATGATCCAAGCCAACGGGAAAACCTCTTTCACACTAAGAGCCTCATTAAGGGGAGTGTTTGCTCCTTGATTATTGATAGCGAAAGTTGTGCTAACATAGCTAGTGCCTCAATGGTAGATCACTTGAAATTGCCGACTACTCCACATGCGAGTCCGTATAGACTACAATGGTTGAATGTTGTGGAGAATTGAAGGTGACTCTTCAAGTGGTGATTCGGTTCAAAGTTGGAAATTATAAGGACGAGGTACTTTGCAACATCATTCCTATGCAATCTTGTAATCTTTTGTTGGGTCGGCCATGGCAATATGATAGGTCGACCAAGCATTATGGCCAAACCAACTACTATTCCTTTGAGTTCAAGGGTTGAAAGTACAACCTCCGACCACTATCACCATCACAAGTGTGTGAGGCCCATCGACAAATGAAGAGTTTGCAAGGAAAGGGAAAAAGGGAGAAGGAAACAGTAGGTAAGGAGAAGGAACCTGAGAGAGGGGAGGGTGAGAGTGAGGAGGGAGTTTTGGCATTGAGGTCTAGGGATTCGATGGTAATGTTATCTCAAAAGGGAAACCTCTTTAAAGAGTATGACAATGCGACTCCCATGCTACTTTTGGCTAATGTTTTGAATGCTAAACCGTCCACATCCCCTATCTCATCTTCTATTTATAATGTTTTGCAGGAATTTGATGATGCATTTCTAAGTGAGTTGTCACAAGGACTTCCTCCACTTTGAGGAATTGAGCACCAAATTAACTTTGTTTTGGGGTCGCAATTACCGAACAAGCCAGCTTATAGGAGCAACCCCATGGATATGAAGGAACTCCAACGGCAAGTTGAGTACCTCCTCAACAAAGGATACATCAAGGAAAGCATGAGTCTGTGCGCGATCCCGGTGTTGATTTTGCCGAAGAAGGATGGAATGTGACGAATGTGTGTGGACTACCGAGCCATAAATAAAATTACGGTAAAGTATCATCATCCTATTCCTAGGCTAGATGATATGCTTGATGAACTTAATGGCTCTTATGTGTTTTATAAGGTTGATCTTAGGAGATGATATCACCAAATCCGTATGCAACCGGGTGATGAATGAAAAACCGCATTCAAGACTAAGTTTGGTCTATATGAGTGGATGGTCATGCCATTTGGTCTTACCAATGCTCCTAGTACCTTTATGCGGCTAATGAATCATGTGATGAAGCCATTTATTGGCAAGTTTGTGGTTGTGTACTTTGATGATGTTTTAGTTTATAGTAAGTCCCTTAATGAACATATTTTACGTCTAAGGAGTGTGTTTGATGTTCTTCAAAAAGAAAAGTTGTATACTAATATTGAAAAATGCTCCTTTGGTGTTGATAAAGTTGTATTTTTAGGATTTGTTGTAAGCTCGAGGGCAGTGGAGGTAGACGAATCCAAGATAATCGCCATTAAAGATTGGCCAACCCCAAAAACCGTAGGGAAAGTTCGGAGCTTCCATGGATTGGCAAGTTTTTATAGGAGGTTTGTCAAAGGATTTAGTACCATTGCTACCCCCTTGACCGAAATCATCCGAAAGGACCAACCCTTCAAGTGGGGTGAAGAGCAATCTAAGGCCTTTAGGACCTTGAAATATATGCTTATTTCGGCACCATTGTTGCAATTGCCTAACTTTGATAAGATATTCGAAGTTGAGTGTGATGCTAGTAAAGTAGGAATTGGGGATGGTTTGATGCAAGATTTAAATCACATTGCTTACTTTAGTGAAAATCTCAAAGGAGCAACTCTAAACTACTCTACGTATGATTTGGAGTTGTATGCCTTGGTTAGAGCGTTAGGCAATTGGCAACACTATCTTTGGACCAAGGAATTCGTAATATGAATGGATCATGAATCCTTGAAGCACCTTCGGGCACAAGATAAACTTAACAAATGGCATGCCAAATGGATTGAATTTCTTGAAACCTTTCCCTATGTAATTCAATACAAAAAAGGGAAAGATAATGAGGTAGTCGATGCATTATCTAGAAATCATGTTCTTGTGTCCACTTTGTCATCCAAGCTAATGGGGTTTGAGAGCCTCAATACTTTTTATTCCTAGGACCCTTACTTCGCTCCTATCTTTAGGGAAAGTGAAGTCGTGGGTAGGGAAAGAAGGCCCTCAGATTCTAGTCCTTATGTCGTGTTTGATGGGTTCTTGTTTCGGGGAAGACGGTTGTATGTACCTTCTAGCTCTTGGAGAGAGTTGTTTGTGAGGGAGGCACACGGTGGCGGTCTCATGGGTCACTTTGGAATTGTAAGACTCTTGAAATATTGGAGGAGTAATTCTATTGGCCAAGGATGCACAAAGATGTTGTCAAAATTTGCAGCCAATGCATGGATTGTAGGAGTACTAAGTCTAGGCTCCTTCCTCATGGGTTATACACCCCGTTTCCCACTCCATCACGCCTGTGGTTTGATATTTCTATGGATTTTGTGTTGGGGCTGCCACAGACTCAAAGGGGTAGGGATAGCATTTTTGTTGTCGTTGATCGTTTCTCCAAAATGGCACACTTTATTCCTTGCAAAAATAGTAAAGATGCAGCTAGTGTAGCTTCTTTGTTTATTGAAAATGTTGTTAAGTTACACGGCATCCCAAGGACCATTGTAAGTGATAGGGATTCTAAGTTCCTTAGTCACTTTTGGAAGTCAATGTGGGGTAGGCTCGAAACTAAATTATTGTTTTCTACATCTTGCCACCCACAAACCGATGGACAAATGGAAATAGTAAATCAAACCTTAGGTTCTATGCTACTTTCCATGGTTAAAGGTAAGTTGACATCTTGGGAAGATCACCTACCTCTCATAGAATGTGCTTACAATCGGGTGATCCATTCGAGTACGGGCATCACGCCCTTTGAATGTGTCTACGGCTTTAATCCCCTAACCCCCTTGGATCTAACTCCTTTGACAAGTGATGTTGTTGTTAGCTTAGATGGAAATAAGAGGTCCGAATCCATGAAAAGCTTGCATGAGATGGTGAGGTTGTGGCTTGAGAAGAAAAAGCAAGAGGTGGCCAAACGAGTCAACAAAGGGAGAAGGCGTCTTGTGCTTAAGCCGGGAGATTGGGTGTGGGTACACCTACGGAAATATCGGTTTCCCAACCAAATAAAGGGCAAGTTTCTGCCAAGAGGTGACGATCCATTCCAAGTTCTTGAAAGAAGCAACGATAATGCTTACAAGATCGATTTGCCACCAGAATACCAAGTGCATAACACGTTCAATGTATGTGATCTCTCATGGATTGATACCATTGAATATAAAGAACCCATGAGTTTAAGGTCAAACTCCTCTCAAGATGGAGAGGATGATACGGGTGTCACAAGATCAAGACCATTTACTAGAAGTCAAGCTCATGAACTACAACGACTTCAAGGCGTGTTTATAAAAATGGACGTGGTTGAGCTTGTTGTGAAATCACCCAAGGGATTTTACGTCTTGAAACGTGGGAGATTACCTTAGGTGCTCAAAAATACACCCCAAGGCTGCCCCAAATAGCCCACACCTGCCACCCCTTCATTAAGGGCAAAGAGGTCCTTTTGCCATCCTTTTTTGTAAAGACTATTTAAGGTGTTTCTTTAGATTGGTTCCTTAGTTAGTTCATTTCTTGAAAAAACTAGTAATATTGAACATCATATTTCCTCTCAAGAAGAGATTATACCACCAAATATTTGAAAATCACAAGTGAAAGGTTCCACTTGTGTTGTGAAACGGCTAGAAATGAGAGTGCTTGAGAGAATCGAGTTCCTCTTGTGTTCCCGTAAGAAATTGGTGCTTGTTAACTTGTTTTGTAGAGGTTTTAGATTTTGATACACTCTTTAGTTTCTACCTAATAAGTTCTCTTTGTGTCAAGTTATCTATCTCCTTATCGTTCAAGTTAGTATGTTTGTTGTTCTCGTTTGATGTCTTGTACGTGTGAACTATTTTTATGAGTTGTGGACTATTTTGTGCTCTTGTAGATACCGTTTGGTATCATATATCACACAGTTGGACATCTCCAATGCTTTTCTTCATGGCAACTTGGATGAGGTTGTTTATATGTCTCAACCTCCTGGTTTCATAGATCCCTCCAAGCAGATCATGTGTGTCTTCTCAAACAATCATTGTATGGTCTCAAACAAGCTCCTCGTATGTGGCACAAGCGACTTAATGATGCTCTCATTTTACTAGGATTCTTAGGTTCAAAGATGGATAGCTCCCTGTTCTATATGTCTACTCCGAGTGACAAAATATTTTGCCTAATATATGTAGATGATATTTTGATGCTTGGCAATAATCATGCTCGTATTAAGTCTTTGGTTGCACAACTTAAATCCCAATTTGATGTACGTGACTTGGGGAATCTTTCTTATTTCTTGGGTATAGCAGCAACTCGGACTAGTGAAGGTTTATTTTTATCTCAAAGAAAATATGTTGAGGAGCTCCTTCGACGTGTCCAGATAGAGTCTTGCAGTCCTGTTAGCACTCCCATTTGCCCATCTTCCAAACTTTCAGCATCTGGTGGTGTTCCATTCAATGATCTGACATTGTACCGTAGCATAGCTGGTGGGCTGCAGTAGTTGACCTTCACGCGTCCAGATTTGGCATATGCAGTACATAAGGTCTCTCAATTCATGCATTGTCTTATGGATATTCATTGGGTGGCAGTGAAACATATATTGCGCTATATCAAAGGTTCATTAGCTCATGGTCTGTTCTTTTTATGTCGATCAATTACATTGCTTCATGGCTATACAAATTCTGATTGGGGGGGGGAGATATGGATGACAGAATGTCTACCACTGGTTTTGCTATATACTTGGGTAATCATTTGATATCATGGTCATCAAGGAAGCAGAAAGCAGTATCTCGGTCAAGTACTGAAGCCGAGTATAGAGCACTAGCTGTTGCAACTTCAGAAATCACTTGGGTGGTGTTTTTACTCCGAGAAATTGGCTATTTTACCTCTTCTACTCCCATTCTCTGGTGTGACAATTTGAGTGCGACATACGTAACAGCCAATCCCATTTTTCACTCTCATACGAAACACATGGAGATTGATTTTCATTTTGTTTGAGACAAGGTTCGTGCTAAGAATCTTTCAATTCGGTATGTTAGTTCTCATGATCAAGTTGTAGATCTTTTGATGAAGCCATTGTCAAAGTCTTGGTTTCTTGTGTTGAAATCCAAGTTGAAGGTGGTCCAGACGCTAGCTCAACTTGAGGGGGAATGAAAAAGGATAACTGTCACGACCCAAACTAGGGCCTGGCCGTGATGGACATCCCAAATCATGAAGGCCCAGACATCCTACTCTAGTTGATCTGGTAATCATGCACAACATTCATATCATAAAAGGAAATGCGGAAATATAATCTGATACAAAAACATGGTCATTAACTCTAGGTTTCAAGCCATAAGAAAGAAAACTGCAATTCAAAACATCTAAATAAGATCTGACTCAGTCTGCAAAATCTCTACTACATCTTAAAACTGTTCTAAAAACTGGGATAAGACCCCCCAGTAGACCAAAACAACGGAATAACATGATTTAAAATAACAAGACTTCTGGAACAAAGAAGGCTCACCACTGCACGGATCACTTCTCTCTGTAATACTCTACTGATTAGCCAGACCCTTAGACTGAGCCTCCGAACCTGGGAGGTAGGGGGTCAATACAGATGTACTGGTACGCAGAGAAAATCTAAAATAATCATTTATATTCAACATATTTAAATCAGTTCATAAACATATCATATAGTAAGAAATCACATGGGCATTTTAAAAGACTTTGTGAAACATCTGAAATCTGTGACACTCTTTGTCTTACTTCTGCGCTAGGTGGTGTACCTTACAATCTGTAATCTTATGGGCTATATGAGATCTGCCATTAACTCGGCAGCTAAGCCCCCAAACCAAGTGTACCGCAAGGGTCGGAGTCTCTAAATCTACTACGCCACACGGCTGTCGTCAGCGTACAATAATAATCTACCCGTATCGGCAAATACGATTTCATGTTAAGAGTTACTTGAACTCATGCCTTCTTAGGGTAACCACCTAACCGTCTTTATGCCTATTTTTAGTTCTTTAAACATGCATGCTCTGAAAACATACTCTGAAATCTTTAACTCTGTCATGGCATATACACATGTATGGTATCGTCATACCATTGACTTGTAAGTCACATTCTCTGAGCCATTTATAGTGATTTATATCTCTATTTTCAAATCATGAAATTCAGGACCACCATAACAACAATTCGTTCAAGGAACTCATGCTTTAAAATTCATGTAAAACCACGCAAGCAATTCTCTTTATCAACAATTTAACAAACAATGGTGGTCATGTCCAAAGTCTCCATCTCATGCAATTCTTCCCTTTAATACAAAACATAGTTATCTCAAGACACCCTCTCAATAATTCTAAATCAATGTGTCAAATACTATGACATTGAGAAAACATCTTTCAAATCACAGACATGCATTTCAACTCTTTTCCAACAAAACCAAAATCTTTAATTTATCATAAGAGAGGGAGTCCATAATTTATGCTCTCAGACAATCTTAAACCTCAAATTTTATATATATACGTATACATGTAAATCAACTTAGGGGGAAAGGCCTAAGGGCCAAATCAACAATGCATTTAAACATTTATAATGCATAATAAAATCATGTATTTCAAAACCCTTTTTCTAAAATCATGCTTGAAAATCTTTAAATCATGTTCTAGTGTTTCCAAGCCCATGTAGTTTTTAGGATAAACCCCACGTACCTTAAATTATAAGATCTGAAAGATGGAACCTAGATCTTGATAGATGAAACCCGGATCTTGATTTGTTTCTTGAAAATATTGAACTTAAGGCTCGATTTTCTTGAATTTCTTGTTCTTGGAGAAAACCCTAATTTGATCTTATTTTGACAGTGAAGAGGAAGTTTTTGATGTTGTAAAACTGATAATGACTGATTAATAACACTTAAGGGGTGATTTAATTCGTGTGAAAGGTTTTTGGAGTGAGGGAAAGACCAAAATACCCCTACGAAATCACTTCCCAGTTGCTGAAATTCTTGGCTGACGACCAAGGCTGACAAGACATCAGATCTGTGACAAGTCGTCAGCTTTTGTCGTCACCTGGGAGCTGAAATTGATGGGTTTCTGCCTAAGGCTGACAACATATTCTGACAAGTCGTCAGATTTGTGACAAGATTGTCGTCACCCAGTTGTCAGGCTGATATGCTGGAGTAAAATGGGTATAACTTTTTTCTCTGAAATTGAATTTTAGAAAAATTGGTGGCGTTGGAAAGAGGACTCAAATAACTTTCATTTTATATATAGTAGGTCACCCAGTTCATCATATACAAAGAGTTATGGCCGATTGAAGTTGACCCAAGTTTCGACGCTCACTAAAACTCGAACAATAGGAAAGCTTTCAACTAGTCCTTGAGTTAAGAGACCTCTATGATCTCGACTCATGCTCAACTAAATTCACACACAACATAATTGATTAAAACACTATATGTACATCGAATTTATGGATTTTGAAACATCTACGCGAAGGAATGACGGTTTTCGTTCTAGCCCGAAATGCGGGGTGTTACAATAACGCTCATTGTGGCTTAGTTTGCATAGGATTGTTATTCTCTGTACATGACTTAGTCTAGGACTCTCTGACTCTCTGTACATTGGTTAGTCTAGGACTCTTACGTGATCTGTATGTATATATTGCAGTGTATTTTCAATAATAATACAATCAGAAATTCTATCATATCAAAGCCTAAATTATGTATCACAAGACGATTTTCGAAATTTTATGTAATTAAGCAAAGTTATGATAAAAAGTATTGTTGGCTCCTTAACTCATGCAATTTGTGTAAGTTACTCTAAAACCTCCTAGTCCTAATTAGTTTGTGTTTTAGTATCTTGAATATTTGCTAGTAAGCATGTTAGATGAGTCAAGGGATTGTTAGATCTTATTATGTTATCTTTAATCTTTGTGCTCTTCTTTTCAACCCTTAAAAACTTTAGCTTGGAGTAAACTGGATATTGTAACTTAAGGTTAGTAAAGTGTTTGCTTTATATTTACAAAACTTTTGAGGCCCCAAAAATTTTAATAGTAAATTTTATGATTTTAACTTAACTTGAAATAATAATTAAAGGTAGTGAAATATGTTTAAAAAAATTATCTAAAATAAGAAAGAATTAAAGAAAGAAAAAGTTATACATGGAGGATTGATCTTATTCACTGCTAATCGCCAGTTTCCTTCCAATGATAAGGCTTTCGGACAATGGAAGTGGTCTTCCACTTGAGTTCCCGGCAATAAAAAACGGCTAAAGCTCATCGCAAGATTAGAAAGAACATCAGCCAATATTGTAAAGCTTTGAATTAAACAATTCAAACTTCATATTAATAAATAAAGTTTTAATAACAATATCCAAGGTAATATATTCCAAATAAATGGCTAACATTTTATTAACTAGAATACTTTTATTAATAATCACATTAATATGTGAAGTTAAACGTTATGTGTGTTTTAGAAATACTAGACCAAAAATAACCAATACACAAGAACAAAAAACATAACTCTACATTATTACAATATTATATTTGTATTTATGTTTATATATTTTAGGCCTCTTGTCGAATCAGAGAGGTAGCTACTGTGGCTGTGAGGAAGACCATAATAACTCAAGTTCAACATTAGAAGAACTGGCACTCTCCTGCTCCTGCATCACAAATTGATAGCAAACACCAATTAGATAGAGCAAAATTCAATAATAGAAAAAATTAGAGTAATTTTGATCTTTGAAAATGTGGAACTGTATTATACGTGTGATTATTATACGTGTGATTTTTTTTTAACTGGTAAAGTCTTATCGTTTGAAAATATGGAATTGTATTATACGTGTGATTCTTTTTTAACTGGTGAAGTTTTATCGTTTGAATCTGTGTGTGATTCTTTTTTAACTGGTGAAGTTTTATCGTTTGAATCTGTGTGTGATTCTTTTTTAACTGGTGAAGTTTTATCGTTTGAATGTAATATTGTAGTGTAATTCTTTTTTAACTGGTGAAGTTTTATCGTTTGAATGTAATATTGTAGTGTAAAATTGAACGGTAGGTTTTTTGCTTGTTTATCTCGTCCATTCCATGAGTTTCATAAATGTTCGTGTGTTGAATCAAGTAATGTGAAAAAGCATTTTTGAGTTTCATTGTTGAATCAAGTAATGTGAAAAAGCATATTTATCAAAAATATTATGTATCTTTACGAAGCTATTTCTTAATTCCTCTTGTATCTCATCCATATTTTGAATTCCTAGGTAATCTTTCTGACCATCGAATATGAATACGGATATATGTGCAATTTGCACCTTTAAGTAGATATTGAGGTTTTCCAACGGCTATATTTGAATTAGAGAGTAAAACTGAATTCAAACTTAAGCAGAAAATATGTAATCAATCCAATCAATCTAGGAAATTCAAATTCATTAGCTAGCTGCTTTTGATACTTAATAATCCAGCTCTTTCTATATGAATCAAATGTAACAAAAACACCCTTTTAAATGAACTAAAGAACTGACACAACATAGTAAATATATTTGCCAAGACTAGAATACTGTATTTGCACTCTTCATAGGAGTAATACATAGATTGTACAACATATTCCACACCCCTGCCATAAATCTCATGTGGTAACACAAATATATATCCCCTATAAATCGCGAACAGAAAGGTGGTGGCAATCTTATTTATACCTATTATACAAGCATAATAAACAATAATTTGATGTCCAAATAATTAATCTACTTGGTCTTCCCAACCTCCCACAAGAAGTAAGAACTTCAAACTTGCTCATGCAATTAGGAGCAGGATATGTATAGAGTGATTGCTAGAGTGCAAGCTTCAAGGGCACTGTAGGGAGAATTGTAGGGTGTTGCATCCAGAATTAAGATCAGTGGCAAAGGAGCATCGTAGTGTTGATAGTGGTGGTGTAGGTTGACAAAAACATCAGCAGAATCATCCACAAAAACAGCAACAGCAGTAGGAGGTAAAATCTGTTTGCACAAAAAATAATTAGCAAGTGGGGAGATTGTTGGAGATCTTGAGGTTTGGAAAGAAATTAAAACTAAGAATCTTATTGCAGATAAGGAGGACAATAATCAAAACTCAGAGGTAATGAAACAGAAGTAAAGGATGATATTAGGAGCTATTTCTCTTAGATCTTCTCAGAGTTATTCGACATCACTGAGCTAGCTAGGCTTGCCATTCCCATCCATACGGTTCAGAAAATATATAGTGATGCTGACTTGGAAAACATGCCATATGATTCTGCCTTCAATCGTGCAGTAGCATCAACTCATCCATTGCTACTGATTGAGCCATCTTATAATATCAATGGGAAGATCGCTCAAAAGGTCGGCCAGTTCGTGTGAATGGTGAAGAAGATACCAAGGAAAAGGCTACAATGAAACCAACACCTGACAGCAAGGTTGAGACCAAGAGTTGGACCTGAAGAAGGATGACGTTGGATTAGTTTACATAGGATTGTTATTCTCAGTAGATGACTTAGTGTAGGACTCTCTGTACATGGATACTTACGTGATCTGTATATATAAATATGGGAGTGTATTTACTAAGAGGTTAAGACAACCCAAACTATTCCTACCAGAGGTTTTACAACAACATCAATGGCGGATGAAACCATCTCAGCAAGTTCCTCCTTGTCGGGAACACCTGTTGGAACACTGACTTCCATAATCACCACTCTACCATCTCCTAGTCTTGCTCACCAGTTACCTCTGAAACTTACATAGTCAAATTTTTTGTTGGGGAAGACACAATTTACCTCTGAAACTTACATAGTCAAATTTTTTGTTGTGGAAGACACAATTCCTTCCGATGTTCGAGGTTGTGGACTTATCGTATTGATGGTAGTCAGGTGATTCCGGATCAGTTTCTGTCCGATAACCAACCGAACCCAGCCTATCCTGTTTGGGTTAGAGAAGATCAAACTTGTGTTAAGTTGGATCGTTGCTTCCGTATCTAAAGGAATATTACCCCAACTAGTTGGTGCTAAGATTGCCCGAACATCTTGGAACAAATTGGTTGCTGCCTATGCTTTAGGTTCAAAGCCTCAAATTAGTGAGTTGAAAACACAACTACACACAATGCATAGAGACAATATCAGTATAGAGTCTTATGTGCAAAAGGCGAAAGGAATTGCAGACAAGTTGGTTGCATTGCAGCATCCTGTTGATAATGATGATTTAGTCGAATTCGTCCTTGCTGGATTGGGACCAGCCTACCGTCCCTTTACAAGATTGCTTGAGTCGCGTCAAGAGGATATCTCGTTTGATGCTTTATATGGATTATTGTTGAATGAAGAACATCAATTAAAGAGAGACTAGGCTTTATAGCACCCACAGCACACTACACTCAGAGTTCCTTTGCCCCCAGTCGTGGTAGAGGTAACAGGGGCCGTGGACGTTCTCAAAATCATGATTTTTCTCTGATGACTCAACAACATGGTTCCTAGAGCACCACTTAATCCTCCAATAGCTCGTCTTCAACTTTCGACACGTCAATAATTATTTGTCATGATTGTGAAGGAAAAGGCCATATCGCATGAGTTTGCTTATCAGCCCAGACATCGAATGGCACTCGGGTGTCTGGACGACCCGTTTCTAACCTTGCGACTACCCAAAATTCACCTACTCAAAATTGGTTGATGGATAGTGGAACCACACATCATCTGAAATCTGATCTTGATAACCTTGTCATTCACTCTGAATATCAAGGCCCCGAGGAAGTAACTCTAGGTAATGACTCGAAATTACCAATCTCTCATGTAGGTGCAAGCTCTATTGTTGCTTCTGACAAAAAATTCAAACTTGACGATATTCTTCACGTTCCTACTGCTACTCAAAATTTAATTTCCATTAGTTCTTTTACTACATCTAACAATGTTTCCGTTGAATTTTTTCCTAACCATTTTTTGATTAAGGATTTGGCAATGAGGGTACCACTGCACAGAAGGCGGACTAACAGAGGACTATACTTGCTTCCTGTGAAAAGACTATCTTCTCCAGTTTCCTTTGAAGTTTCTCTTGGTGTTTGGCATGCTCATCTAGAACATGCATCTTATCCTACCGTTGGTCAAGCATTATCATCTACTGTTTTACAGTCTAGTAAATTTTCTAGTTTGTGCACTACTTGTGTTGTTAGTAAAGTCATAAGATTTCTTTTAGTGAGTCTAGTTTTCAGGCTTCTGGCCCTCTTGATTTAATTTGTTGATGTTTGGGACCTGCCCCAGTTGTTTTTAATGATGGTTATCGTTATTATGTGATCTTTTTTTATCATTTTAGTAAATATACTTGGATTTATTTTCTTCGCTTTAAATCTGAAGTTTTGTTCGTTTTTATTCAATTTTGCGGTCTAGTTGAACAATACTTTGGTCGCCCTATTAAATGTCTCCAAGCTGACTGGGGAGGGGAGTTTCAAGCATTGACCAATTATTTACGTACTAATGGAATTACACAACGTGTTTCCTGTCTTTACACTCTCGTACAAAATGGTTGTGCAAAACGTAAACATAGGCATATTATCGAGACTAGTAGAGCATTATTACTCCATGCCAGTGTTCTTTCTCATTTTTGGACAAATGCATTTGAAATTGTCGTTAACAGATTACCCACACCACGGTTGAAAAATCAAGGGAAAAGGCTCAAATATGTCACTGAACTATCAGAAATGGCTCATTTATGCCATCCGTTAAAAATTGGGCTCATTCATGTCATCACCGTTATAAAATCGGTTCATCCATGCCATTACTTTTTAACGGTGGTTTTCAAAAAAAAATGCTTTGACATGTGGCCTCTTATTAGAGGTCCACGTCATTTTTTAAATTTTTAATTTTATTTTTTTTAAGTTTTGATTCAAATTCACCCACACCCAACCTATCACCTTAACCCACTTTAATATTACTCTTAATTTTGACCCTAGATTTAAACATATATATAATCATTTAGTCTTCAAACATGAAATTTACATACTTGAATACTACGTTTAAAATAATATAGGTTAGAATAATTAATAATTTAAAATGGCAAATGAATAAATTGTGATTAAAAAATAATTTGCTTTGACTCTCTCGAAATCCGAACATCATCACATAATTTAGGACGAAGAGAATACCACATACATGAAGGACCACAACTTTTAGTTAGGAAGAATACCTAAAAATTCCTTCTAAATTTGGATTATAAGTTGTATAATTGAATTATTGGTAGTCTTAATTATTTCGTGGACTTGGCTATTTGGTAGCCTTTATACTCTTTAACGTGGACGAGACGTAGAGCATAATTTATTTTTACGCGTGTTAGAGTTTAAAAAAATATAAAATAAATAAAAGACCACCATCCAGGTACGTAGGGTGTTTTCAGTCCAAATATTTTTTAGTGTTGTTTGATACCTACTCACGCAGACACTATTTATGTGTATATTAATGGATCTTTAATGTATATATTAAAGAATCCACCCACGCAGAAAAAAGTTATGATCTACGTCTCGTCCACGTTAAAGAATATAAAGGCTACCAAATAGCCAAATTCACGAAATAATTAAGACTACCAATAATTAAATTATAAAACTTATAATTCAAATTTAGAAGGAATTTTTAGGTATTCTTCCTAATTAAAAGTTGTGGTCATATGTTTAAATCTAGGTTAAAATTAAGAGTAATATTAAAGTGGGTTAAGGTGATAGGTTGGGTGTGGGTAAATTCTTCTTAATAGATCAAAACTAAAAAAAAAATGACGTGGACCTCTAATAAGAGGCCATGTGGCAAAGCAGTTTTTTAGAAAATCACCGTTAAAAAGTAATGGCATGGATGGACCAGTTTTATAATAGCAATGGCATGAATGAACTCAACTTTTAACGGATGACATAAATGAGTCATTTATCATAGTGCATAGTTGAGCTTTTTTCCAAAAATCAATAACCTTTTTATGCACTTTTTCAAAAGGATCCGGACAATTCTCTATTGTGTGTTTTTGGTTGTATGTGTTTTCCTTGGCTTCGTCCCTACACCAAGAACAAATTATCACCTCGATCTAAACCCTGTGTATCCTTGGGATACAGTAAACTTCATAAAGGATATAAATGTTATGATCCTCTTTCTTCAAAATCTTTTGTATTCACGTCATGTAGTTTTTGATGAATCTGTGTTTCCTTTTTCTTTGCAGGATGCGTTGGTGCCCATGAAATCAACCAATAATACCGCAGATCCTCTCACCCTACAACTGCCTCTTTCTCCTACAATACCTTCATCTCCAAATAATTTTCTTTCTAAACCTTCCAGACCAGTCCCTTTACCAGATCACTTCGAATCAGATCAGTCCCTTACATCACCAGTAGCCGAGCTGCCTGTATCCCTGACACCTTCATAGCCTCTGCCTGTTGATGTTCCGCCTTCAAATTCGGCCGCACCACATGAGTCACCACCACCTCAGTTGCCACACTCATCACCTGCTCGGCGTATGGTCACTCGAGTTCAAACTGGTTCTTTAAAGCCCCAGCAACCATTTTTTATGTCTGTGGTTACTCCAGCCTTTACGGAACCTTCTTGCTACTCTCAGGCTGTTAAGCATGAGCATTGGCGGCGTGCTATGGCTGATGAATACAATGCATTAATACGCAATGGAACCTGGCAGCTTGTTCCTTCATCCCCAACTCAAAATATCATTGGTTGTCGATGGGTGTTTAAGACAAAAATGAAGGTTGATGGTTCGTTAGACCGTTACAAGGCACGAATTGTCACCAAAGGGTATCACCAACGTTCTGGGATTGATTTTGTGGATACATTTAGTCCCGTAGTTAAGCCATCCACGATTCGGTTGTTGTTATCCTTGGCCGTAACTAATGGTTGGCATATCACACAGTTGGATATCTTCAATGCTTTTCTTCATGATAACTTGGATTAGGTTGTTTATATGTCTCAACCTCCTAGTTTTGTAATCCCTCTCGCGCAGACCATGTGTGTCTTCTCAAAAGATCCCTATATGGTCTCAAACAAGCTCCTCGAATGTGGAACAAGCGATTTACTAAAGCTCTCACTTCACTAGGATTCTCGGGTTCTAAGACGGACAGTTCTTTGTTTTATATGTCTACTCTGAGTGACAAGATTTTTTGTCTGATATATGTGGATGATATTTTGGTGCTTGGCAATAATCCTGCCCATATTAAGTCTTTGGTTGCGCACCTCCAATCCCAATTTGTTGTACGTGATTTGGGGTCTCTTTCTTATTTTTTGGGTGTATCAGCAACTAGAACTAGTGAAGGTTTGTTTTTATCTCAAAGAAAATATGGTGAGGAGCTCCTTCAACGTGTCTAGATGGAGTCTTGCAGTCCTGTTAACACTCCTATTTACCCATCTTCCAAGCTTTCATCATCTGGAGGTGTTCCATTCAATGATCCGACGTTGTATCGTAGCATAGTTGGTGGGCTGCAGTACTTGACCTTCACGCGTCCAGATTTGGCGTATGTAGTGAATAAAGTTTCTCAATTCATGCATTGTCCTATGGATACTCATTGGGTGGCAGTGAAACGTATACTGCATTATACTAAAGGTTCATTAGCTCATGGTCTGTTCTTTTCACTTCGATCTACTACATTACTTCATGGCTATGCCGATTCCGATTGGGGGTGAGATGTGGATGATAGGAAATCCACCACTAGATCTGCTATATACTTCGGTAATCATTTGATTTCATGGTCATCAAGGAAGCAAAAAGCGGTATCCCGATCAAGCACTGCGGCCGAGTATAAAGCACTAGTTGCTGCAACTTCAGAAATTACTTGGGTGGAGTTTTTGCTGCAAGAAATTGGCAACTTTACCTCTTCTACACCTATTCTCTGGTGTGACAATTTAAGTGCTACATACTTAACAGCCAATCCCATTTTCCATTCTCGCACGAAACATATGGAGATTGATTTCCATTTTGTTCTAGACAAGGTTCGTGCTAAGACTCTTTCAGTTCGTTATGTCAGTTCTCATGATCTAGTTGCAGATCTATTGACAAAGCAATTGTCCAAGTCACGGTTTCTTGAGTTGCAGTCCAAGTTGACAGTAGTCCAGACCCCTGCTCAACTTGAGGGGGACTGAAGAAGATAACGTTGGATTAGTATACATAGGATTGTTATTCTCATGACTTGGTGTAGGACTCTCTGTACATATTTTCATTTAGGACACTTACGTAATCTGTATATATAAATATAGGAGTGTATTTTTAACATAATATGATTGAAAACCCTTTCACGACCTACATCTCATCCTAAAAACAAAGAAACACTTCCAGCTAACTCACATAGTATGGATGTGCCAATTTCTGACTTGAAAATTGATCCAAAAGTTGACAAAGGGCATTTGCTGAATCCAAAGATGACACTAAAACATCGGATCCAAAACTAAGTAAGGCAACAGTGAAGAACACTTCAAAACCTGTCTCAAACATATTATATAAGTGCGTTTAGTGGGTTGTTTTTGGTGCTTTTTACGTCATTGAGACTTTTGTCTCCTCTTTGTACTCCTCTCTATTATAGTGAATTTCCTCCTCCTCTGCCCGTGATTTTTCACGTCAAGGATTTCCACGTAAAATCTATGTGTTCTACTTGTTTTCTTTTATTTGTAGTATTGCTTATTTTTGTCCGTTAAATAACACTAGTAACAAGCAAGTTAAGAAAGTAAACCAGGGAAGTGGTCGTTTGACCAATGTAGTTGATAATTCGGCAACTTCTCCGTCAGATGTTAGAGAGAAAACAGGCAGTGTCTCATCTAAAGCACAATCTAAAAGAGAGGACGAAAAACCACAAGTCACACAATCATTTGGTATCACACAATCATTTGGTATTTATGCAATAAATACCGAAATACCATATACCTCATTCAGGTTTTTTAATAATATATAAAATCCATATATATCATATTTAAGATTATTAAATATATTTATATATCATCCATTAGTCAATTGAACATAAAAATAACTTTTATCCAAAAATAAATTTTTTCAGAAGATTATTATTTAAGAGTACCATGCTTAAGTTTAGTTAATGTTATTCAGAATTTGTATTTTGGACTACTCGATAGAAATGTTGTTTTTGTATAATTGATTAACAAAGACAGTTGTTCACTGATATGATTGAGACGGTTTTTATGTTTAAAGATATAGTTTTTTTTATATGAATATATGTAAGTCGAAATCAAATAAAGTATGATTATCGAATACCATACCATAAAATACCAAAATTGAACTTAAAAATACCGAACCATACCGAACTACTGTGTTATGGTAATTGTATTGTTCTTTTAGATACTGAAAATCGAACTTATCGTATGAAAGTTTAAAATATCATACCATGCCCACTCCTAACTCTATGCATGTTTTTTATTTTGTGTCGATCTGTTTTTGTTGTTTTGAAGATTCATTATATATATTCATGTTTTTTTATTTTGTGTCGATCTGTTTTTATTGTTTTGAATATTCGAATTCTATGTATGCATGTTTCTTTATTTCGTGTCGATCTCTTCTTGTTGATTTGAAGATTTATTAAGTTGAACTCTATGTATGAATTTCTTTTTGGTAACATCTATTTTTTCCTCCTTCTAGCTGGCTACTCGTTTCAATTTTCACAGAATACTTTTAAAATGGGCTTTTAAGAAATATGGATGTTTGTGGCCAAGTGCACAAATCGGCCAGCCCAAATGTACTAAACAAACAGACTCGATCTCATCTCACCTCCTGCCCTAACTTTAGTATTTACAGGTTGTGGCTGTTGTATATTAGTTTTTGGTGTAATATTTTTAAAAGACGCATAACGTTTAACTTGACATATTAATACGATTATTAATAAAAGTAAGGATTAATTCTAGTAAATAAAATGTTATACATTTATTTGCAATATATTAACTTGGATGTTGTTGCTAAAACTTTATTTATTAATATGAAGTTTGAGTTGTTTAATTTAAAGTTCTAAAATATTTCTAGTTTAAATTAGATAGCTTTTTCTTTCTTTATTATTTTTCTTTTTTTAAATGTATTTCACAATCTTCAATATTATTCCAAGTAAAATTGAAATCATAAAATTTACTATATTGTTGCTAAAATTTTATTCATTAATATGTAATTTGAATTGTTTAATTAAAAGTTCTAAAATATTTCTAGTTTAAATTAGATAACTTTTTCTTTCTTTATTATTTCTTTTTTGAGAAAATACTCTATTTTCACCTTGAACTATATGCGAAAAAGGTGAGACACACCCGAACTTTAGGAGGGTCCTATTACCTCTGAACTAATTAAAACCGTATTTTTGACAACCTTAGTGTCTACTGGCACAACACACTGAAGGGTCCACATAGGCACACGTGTGTATGCCATGTAGGCACTAAGGTTGTCAAAAATATGATTTTAATTAGTCCAAGACTAATTAAAACCGTATTTTTGACAACCTTAGTGCCTACATAGCACAACACATTGAAGGATCCACGTAGGCATACATGTATGCCACGTATGTGCCATGTAGACACTTAGGTTGTCAAAAATACGATTTTAATTGGTCTAGGGGTAATAAGACCAGCCTAAAGTTCGGGTGTGTCTCAGTCTTTTCGTGTATAGTTCAAGCTGAAAATTTTCCCTTTCTTTTAAAAAAAAATATATATTTCACAATCTTTATTATTATTTCAAGTGAAGTTGAAATTATAAAATTTACTATTACAATTTTGAGAATCTAAAGCAAACATTTTACTAGTCTTAGTCATGAACCTCCTTGAAAATGAAATACATATACTCATTTAACTTTGTTTTCTAATTAATTATCAAATTGAACTGTGAGTAATTTTGTAATGTAATTTTGATCTGTGTGTCTAGCTGCATTTGTTTTCTAATTAATTATCAAATTGAACTGTGAGTAATTTTGTAATGTAATTTTGATCTCTGTGTCTAGCTGCATTTGATAATTTTAATTATCAACCTCTTCTTATATGAACCAAATGAAAAAAAAAAAAAAAAAAACCCTTTTAAATGAACTACAACAACTGACATAACATGGTAAAATATTATCTGTCAAGACTAGAATACTACTTGATCTGTATATGCACTCTTCAAAGGAACAATACATACATTGTACAACATATTCCACACCCCTACTGTAAATATTCATGTGGTAACACATAAATATATATCCCCTATAAGTCAAACAAAAGGGGTGGCCATCTTATTTATAACTGTTATATAGGCATAATAAACAATAATAATTTGATGTCCAAACAAATAATTAAGATCTATGGTACCCCTCCACCCCCACAAGAACTAGTAAGAACCCTCAAGCTTGGCACATGCAATCAGGAGCAGGATATGTATAGAGTGATTGCTTGGGTTTGCGGAGTCGAATTTGGCCTTGTCTGTTTTGGTGGCCTTCAATTACTGATTGTTGAAACTCAGGCCAAGTTAGTGTCTTGTTCAAGAAAAGCTGGCCTAATAGTGCCATGTTTGGCCTTATTGTCTTCATATTGTTGTATGTTCTGTGTCCAACCTGTCAGTTTCAACAAGGTAGGTGTATTATTCATTAGCTGTGTGTGTGGACCACATACAGCCTAATAATGCAACCTTTGAGTTCTACGCGTTGACTGGGGAAACAAATATTACCAAGCCAAAATAACTTATCAAACAATTACGGATAAATATATGCTCCCTCCATCCATTTCACGTTAAGAAACGTGCAAAGGAAGGTTGTGCTAAAGAGAAAGTGCATCACATAAATGGGGACAGAGTAATTATTAATTTGTACTCCCTCCGTTTCATATTATGTGAAGATGTTCGAATAGACAAAGAAACAACGCCGACTTTTGAAGCTTGTGGTTTTAACTATCTGTGGATACAAAGCCATGTCATTAAGGGCGAAGTGATAAGTTCAATATTGAGCTGTTTCTAATGATAGCAAGGTGTAACTCTTTACTTGACAGACTAAAAAGGACTGATCGGGTAAGAATTGTAACTAACCTGCTAGCACAAGTTAAACCACATACTATCGGTGTATATACTTGAATCTAATATCAACGTTTTAAAGAAATGACTTGTATTTTATGTAGTAGATTCTGAATGGCAGTATAGCAAGCTAAAGTGAAACTAGAAGATGAAAAGATTTGAGTGATTACCATTGCATTGTGCATATTTCCGGGGGAGGCGGAAACGAAAATATCACTGTGCATACCAACATAATAGTCAACTGCAGCCAATAAGGAAGCTTTCCCTTTGATTAGAGCTCTTTCCTCAGAAGATGCAAGGCTCTTTTTGTCTTCCATCAGAGGAAACAAACTTCTCAAGGCCGAAACCCGGCGTTCCCCACCGTAAACCTATAAAAAACATGAAGAAAGGAAAGCTTAAGGACACAAAGATATTGGCTTTACTTCAAGTATTTTAGTCTTAAAGCAACGCATATAGTTCTGTAAATGCAGAATCTTAGCGAAGACCTTATGGGAGGCAAGATATAGGCGAGTGCTGTTGTCGAATCCTAAGGCCGCCAGAAGCAATCCAACTTCTTCGGGCGTCAATGGGCACCGTCCTTGGCTCCTTAATTCTTCATCAGTAAATTGAGAGTTGATGACTCTTCCTCCCCAAATTACTTGCCTGTATTTAGCTAGAGCCAAATTTTCAGCCTTGCCGCCACCAAAATCACAGGCTGAATGAGCAGCCATATCCTGGATAGATAGCAAGTCCAAAGTTCATCAATACGTAGTGTTGTATGACCTTTAACGGGCATCAGAGGAAAACCAATCTTTTCACGGAAGTGGAAGTACTAATATTAGATAGGGGGACAAGCAGGATAGCTAGTTCAACAACGGCAAGGTGTTTTTTTTACCTTGTCGAAGCGAAGATGAAGAACAGCATACTTGCCAGCTCCTTGTTTGGGCTTAAGATCAGTAACCTCTCTAAGGTAGTTGTCACTAACCATGTTCTCTTCATTAGGATACCTCAAGCGATTTATAATGGCATCTCCGAGATGTCTGATGTGAGGAACAAAGGCCAATGCTTGAAAGTTGACTTTACACCGTAGGTGTTGGAGGTACTTGGGCATGTTGTCGAATGTCAGTCGATGAGAAAATGGTGCAATGGCAGCAATTCCATAACTGACCAATATATAATATATTAATACACTAAACAATGTCAATATTCCAGCAAAACACTCAAGGAAAACCAATCATGTGACTAACCTCTGCAGTACAGGTGACACATTCTCTAAATACCAATTTGCTGAAGCATGAACTGGAGCAGTCTTGATTCTTGTAGGTCGAATAGCTGCGCCATAGTACTCTCGTGTGCTCCAAGAGAATTCATCGGGCAACTCTTTGACTACAGAGATGTCATCTTTCAATACGTTGATGAAGTGATCCACATCAAAGATATCCTCGAACGAGCTGTAGAGAAATGGAGGATAACTTGTATATGTACTTAAACGTTGAAAGCAAACCAATTTTAGAAATATACTAAAGATACCTTGAATCTTGCCAAACAGGATTTACTTCCAACTGAGGGATCACAAGTGTGGCATTCAGAATTTTGGCGACGACAACTGCATCACAGATCTTTTACAAGAAATATAGATGTTACCAATGAAGGTCAACTGCTTGTTTCTATAATCGAAGGAGTTGATAACTAAGGTTGCTTCTATGAACCATCAAAACAAAGGAAATATGATACGCACCCCCATTCTCTGTTGATTTAGTCCTCCATCAAGGAACACTTGGACGTATCCCTCAGATTTTTCAGGTAGTGCTGCATAGTGCAAGGAACAGTAATTAGTCATTAGAAAGTTAGACACCATGATCATGCTGACGCTCAATCGAGTTATTGCTTACAGAAATCCTTGAAACTAGATGTAAATTTTAGATGTATAAGAAGACGTGGTTGTAGACACTCACTGGAGGCACCATCAGATTCGGTACAAGGTTTCCATCCTTGGTGTGCCAACGGTGTCCAAAGCTCTGACAGTTCTTCATTGGACTAAAGACAAAGAACAAACCAAACAAGACACAAACTCATTGACAGGAGAACAGAAGTCAATTTACGTGGGACAAATGAATGTGATCAATAAGGTCTTACGCACAGTTTGACGTTGTAACGCACTCTTCGCAAGACGTGAGTGCCTGAACTTTGGAGCATTCAAATCCTGCACATGCAAATACGCTTCTACAATCAGATTTCACTAAAGAGTTCAAGTCACGATTACACAGAGACACCAAAAGCACGCAATTTATTTTTTATGGACATATTCACCAG
>NC_061122.1:5488106-5517412 GCF_002878395.1 Capsicum annuum
CCCCCCCCCCCCCCCCCCCCCCTTTTTAACTTTCATACCGAACACAAGAAAGTAAGTACGAAACCATTTATTTTCCTAGAAAATGTTTTCTTGGAAAATAACATTTTCCCTCCTACCGAACACACCGTACATCAAGCCTTTTAAATTCAATACTGCCAACTGACATTGAAGCCAAAATCACGGATAGATATAATTATTTTACTGCTTGCCGCTTAGTTCATCCGACCACTTGAGAAAATAATAATTGTTTCCTCTTATTCAGGCTAGGATATGCATCTCCACATGGCGTATTTCCCGAAAACTTATAATTGAGAAGAATAATCATCTTGCACCAAACAGAATTTTCTTATTATTATTTTGGTCAATAGCAACATCTTTCACTGTGTTGATATACCAAACATATAAAAAATTAACCCAAAAATCAGATCTTTTCAATGACACAAGACTTAATTCTATACAGACTGTACAGTCAACAGATCCAAAACTTCCCATTCCTAAAAAACAGGCTAGTTGCATGAAGATGAGTTTATACTGGTAAAAAACATTAAAGAAAAGAGAATTAGTCCAAAGTCAACAGATCCAACTCATCCTTAAACACAAATTAGCCAATCACTACTAGATTCAGAAATTATACCAAAAGAATAGTTTTTCCCTAAGTTGCTCGGACTCTTCAAAAATGTCTACGGGTGCGTGTTGGATCGTCCAAAAATAGTGTATTTTTGAAGGATCCGACACGGGTGTAGCAACATTTTTTAGCTAGGTTCTGTTTCACTTTCTGTTTTTTTGATATCACAAGATACAGCTAGATTTAGAAATTATACCAAAACAATAGTTTTTTTCCCAATTTCTGCTTCACTTTCTGGTGTGTTGATATCACAAGATACTACAAAATCAGCAAATTCCACCTAACAAAAAACAACTTTCTTTCCACAAAGCTAGTAAACAAAACCCCATTTTCCACATACAAAAGAATTTCCCCAATTGTTCATACCTATCACAAATTCAAGATTAATGCTTTCCTCCTCAGATAGAAAAGTATACTCACTTAAACCTACAATAACACTATCTATACTTCCCTTTCTACCAACCCTAAGATCCAAATCTTTTTACAACCTTCTACATCACCATTTATCATAAGAATTTCCCAAACTTTATTCTAAAACCACTTTTACCTTGAAGATTGCATTTTTACCGTCAATTACATTAGACTACCAACGAAGAACACAAAACAGAAGGAAACAAACAAAGGCTAAATTCATGATCATTTTTAATGCTTTTTTCATTCACTATCCAACTTTTCCATTCAATTTAGATCAACAAAGAGCACAAAACAGAAGAAAACAAACAAAGGGTACATTCAAGAAACTCAAAGATTGAATTTTTCCATCACCCTCTTTCTATCCACCTTTTACAGACAATTTAGAACAGTAAAAAGCACAAAACAGAAGGAAACAAGAAACTCAAAGATTGCATTTTTTCTGCTTTTTCTATTCCAGCCAATTCCAACACACCATCAAAGAACACAAAACAGAAGAAAACAAAAAAGGGTGCTTTCAAAAAACTTAAAGATTGCATTTTTTTACTTCTTTGTTTCAATTCCATTAGACCACCAACACATAACAGAAGTAAACACAAAAAGGGTACATTCAAGAAACTTAAAGATTGCATTTTTCCATCATCCTCTTGCTCCATCTACCTTTTCCACTCAATTTAGACCAACAAAGAACACAAAAACAAGAAAGCAAAACAAAGATACATTCAAGAAACAACAAGAAGGGCTAAACAACTACACTTCAAATCACAAAACACAACCAAAATCTAAACAAAAAAGATAGAAGAAAACTTACAGAGAGAACAGTAGGTGAGGCATAGCTAAAAGTAAACAAAATAGGCAAAAGAACCACAAAAACACCAGCCATAACAACCCCTCCACCTCCTCTTCCACTCATGTTACAGTAGATTTCTGGTATTTAGCACAACCCAAATGAAAATATAAAGCAAATAAAGCAAAGGGTATGCCTAAAAACTCTCAAAAAAACTAACAAGAAAGGAATACAAGAAGGGAAAAAAGCAATATATTTTTCCAAGAAAGAGAAAGAAATGAAGAATCAATAGGAAGAGAAAGAGTAAAGAAGGGCCAATATCATTATGAGCCTTAGTAAAAGCATCTCACATGGGTGCACCTATCTCCATATATAATATCAATAACAGATATACCAAAGAAGAAAAAATAGGAAACAAAATCAAAGTATAATACTAATAAAACCAAACAAGCTAACAGCTGCTAAAAGTGATTTTCATTTTACTTTACTTGGTTACTATAATAACTACCTATGTATTAATTTTTTTTTTCATTTTAGACCGTTAACATAATCTTGGTTCACATTAACTTGATAGCAAGAAATTATATTAAAATTTTAAATTTAATCATTACTAATATTTTATATAATTATTTGATAATATAAATAATATTAGAAGCAAATTATTTTGATACTCTATATATGTTTATTTATACTCCATTTGGATATTTCACTGATGTTGTTGCTGCTTAGAGGATTGTTAGCATAGAATTTTATAATTTATCGTATTATATTATATTGTATTGTTTTAATATATATATAATATTTAAATAAATTATATCATTTTTAGACGTTTCATTATGTCACATATTAACAATTTTAAAAATAAATTTATAAAAAAATAGAATACAAATAAAGTTATTATATAAAAATAAGATAGATGATAAAATAAATTATAAAATAACAAAATAAAGATAAAATGGTTAAATAAAACAATTATATTCAATCGATCACTATATAGATATTCATCGCTATCTAACATGAATTTAATAATACGAATAATAAAATTTAAACAGTAACTACTAAAATAAGCATATTATTTAAACCAACAAGGCAATAGATAACAACCATTCAAAGAATGAAAAATTAAAATATATTTTAATACACTCAACATATATTTTCGATCTAAATTCATAAAACTTACAAATCTTCTCTATTTTTTTTTAATTGAAAGCGAGGGGCACTATATTTTTGTGAGGGTAATAAATTAAATGTTGGGGGTGGGTGGTCGTTATCAAGATGTGCAAAGAGGAGTTTAAACCAATTACAGCCAAACAACAAATAAATGCATTGAAGTGAGAAAACATGGAAAACTATATAATATAATAATAATAATAATAATAAATAAAAAAAGTGTACATCCCACCGCTATGTACGTGGCAAAAAATTAAGGTGGGTTATGCGTCTTTTTATTGATTAAACTTTAGTGTTGTTGAATGTCACCGGCAGAAAAGACTTTATTATAAAAAAACATATACGTTGTGTGCTTTTAATGTGACTGCTAATAATGGTGGCAATGCCAATAAGGCAATTTAGGTAGTACCATGCCACCGACACTTTTCTCTGCTACAGGTTTTTCACACAATCAAAGTACATCCTATTAAAAATAAATATCTAATGTAATGTATTTTATTTTACTTTTATTAAATATTATTTTTTAAAAAATATTAAATTTATCATATTTGAGAGTAACCTAATAAAAAAATTATTTTTTTTTTTTTTTTTAAATATCGAGTCGATAGTAAACAGTACAAATGAACGATAGAAAAAGAAGGAAGGTGCATGGTGAACTCCTTTTGGTTGTTGAGGGTGGGATATGGAGGGATGAACTTAGTTATTGGATATTTTTAAAATTCAATTGTGATGATTCGATAGTCGATAATTGAAAGTACACACTAAATATTAACATTAAAAATTCAATAAATATACGAATTAAATTTCAGTACGATGAATCTCAATTTAATTCAATAATTTAATTTTCAATAATTTATTTCTGTTTTTGACCATGAATGGTTTGTAATACTATATTTTTAGATTCATTTATAAATCTGAAGATGATTTAGGTTAGGGTTTAAGCTTATTTCTTTTAGTAATGAAAAGTTTTATGAGAAAATATTAAGTTATAGTTTGAAACTGTGTAAGATATATTATAGATATTTGATGCATATTTATTATTTTTTCTGTAGCGTTGAGCAATATATGGGCAAGAAATTGTTTCGACCGCTAAAGTTGTTTTATGTTACAAGGGTGGGACGTTGCAATATATGTGGGGAAGACCTCGATAGATTGTATATACCAATAAAATAAAATAAGAATCCAAAGGTAGGGTCAGAAAATAGTTTAATTCATGAAAATATTAACTCTTTTAGAAATTGATTACGTTTAAATCATGTCAAATCAAGAACAATCAATATTCGAATGTTATCGAGAAATGTAATTTTCAAGGATAATATTTATATTGACTTATAAGGATAAAGTAAATAATAGCCTAAAAAGAGATATTTTGCATAAATCAATTGGAGCTTCATTTAGTCATGTGCTCGAGAGATAATTTGCATAAATCAAAATATTATCACATGTTCCAGACTAAAATTTTCAAATTTATTTTTTAATTATGGTGATTTTTTTTTTCCATTAAATTGTCTTTCAATGAAATATCGTCACATGACATGAAAGGAGTAATTATATTTTCTTATTTCTCGTTAGGTGTTTGGTATTTGAACGATTATGTTTAAATTTGGATAAAAAAATCTCTTATTAAAAGTAAAATAATTCTTTATTCGATAAAATTTAAATACGAGATTTCTGATTAAAAAATACAATATTATTCACTTTAGTTATTGGATAAAGAAAGTAGTGTAATTATCTTGATCTTATGGGGATTCATTCACATTAAAGAATAAAGTCTTATTCAATAGTCCAAATCATGGAATTATTGGTTTCAATAAAAATATTCCCCACACCATTAATATTGATTGAGAATTAATTGCTTTAGGTACCTAATATTTTACTTTTCAGTAATATAGCTTAATGCATCTAGCTGTAGGAATTGATTCAAAAGAAAGAAACTTTATCACATACAGATGGAAATTGATTAATTTACATACTATATATATTCTTTGTCAAATCACTTAATTATAATAAGTTGAATTCGCTTGACGTAAATAACCTGAGTGAATAAGTCTTTATCAGAAACTCACTCTCCTTCTATATATATATTGTTGTTACGTTGAATTCGATTAATGTAAATAATAGGTATAATAATTCATCATCGGAAACTATTGTGTCTCAGGGAAGAGACGGACCATAAAAGTCTATTATACGCAAATCTTAGCTTGATTTTCTGTGAGATGCTATTTTCACGGCTTGACCCAGTGATCTCCTGATCACATGACAATAATTTTATCGCTTACTCCAAGATTTCCCTTCAAAAAATAGTCTGATGTACTAAATCTCCCGAGAAATTCAAATAATCCAATTAACCATATACTGGACTATGTTCAATGCTCCTATAATGTAATACTCACAAGTCCCATCTTTCCTTAAAAGGAAAAATCTTCAAACTCCTCACATCCAATATTCTTGAACTATGATCAAAATTGTTACGATACACTCGAACTTCACAAAAGACCTATTGTCCCCTTGAACTCATTTCTCACCCTTTTATGCTGACGCGATATTTTTATTACATAAAATAAGACTCACATCAGCTAAATATTGATAAAAATATGTTAAAATTTAGTTCGAAGGGGTAGAAAATTTTTGTAAAGTTAGAATGTGTCGTAACAAATTTAATCATAATTTAGAAATACTAAATGCTTTACTCATAAAAATATAGTCTCGATGTGCACAAATATTGTTGCCTCGATTATGTGTATTTGACTTTCTTTAACGTGTGATATGAGTATAAACTCTTTAATGCATAATAAATTAATACATCAATTTGTGAGTAATGCTTATTTTAGCATAAATTTTTTCACTAGCTTGCGGTTAAAGGAATTTGTGACTTTTTAATTTAGTGTTTGTTTGAGATTGCTTATTTTCTGCAATAAGCATTTATTTTGAGAAAAAATCTTTTTTTAAAAAAAAAGAAGGGTGTTTGATAAACTTATAAAAGTACTTTTAAAATAAACACAATCAGTTATTCTGCTTCTGGGAAGAAGCAGGAAATTTCTGCTTTTCAAAAAAAACAGAAGCAGAAAAAAAAATTATGATAAAAATATTTCTATCACATACACACACATATATATATATTCCTAATCTATTAATTAACATATCTTACAAGTTTGATTAACACTTGATTTTTAAAATTTACATTTCATATTTATGTCATAATTTTTTATGATTTATATATTATTATTTTATTTTCACTCGTTTTCTTTAAATAAATTTGAAAAAAATCATTGATGATGATGACTAAATAATATATATATTTTTATATTTTATTATTAATGATAACAATTGACAGATAAATCATATCACAAGATTGTATTTTGATAACACATGCAAATTTTTTCTCAAATATTTAATTTTAAATAAATAATTCATGAAAAATGACATATTTGTTACAATATATATATATATATATATATATATATACGGTATATATAATAAGTATATTTAAAAAATATATTTAAAATTACAGAGAGAACAACACAGTAAATTTTGACATAGTAAGAATATATACACTCATAGTAAATTTTGACACAATGAAAATATATTTTAAAAATAATAAATAACAGATAGAATTTTATTTTAAATATTTGTTATCATGTAGTATACATATATGAATTTGGTTACTTAGTTTTAGAATTGACAAGATAAAAATATATCCAAAAGAAAAGGTAAAAAATAACATATATAATCTCATTTAGATACTTGTAAGAATGATTATAGTGTTTGCTTACTTTTAGTAAATTTGACAAAATAAATGTATCCAAAAAACAAGGTAACAAAAAGTAGATAAATTCTAATTTTAAAATAAGATAACAAAAAGCAGATAGATTCAATTGATATGTACAATTAAAAGAACATTTGGAGTTTGAAAAAATAAATTTTCTCTCCTACGTTTAATATCATCTTTTAAATTCGACACTCAAGTTCATCTTGTTACAACTACTATGACTATACTTAATTTCATACAACAACACTCTACTACTGCTAAAGACTTTAATTATTATGTTAACGAAGACATCATCACAGAGATTGAAGAAGCAAATCAGCCTTTTGGTATACCTTCAGAAATACAAGACAGATGTTCTACAAGTATGGAGACATTGCATGATAAATTTAGAGATGAAATCGTTGAAAATTTTTGTAATGTATGAAGGACTAATTATTTTTGTCGTTAATTTTTTCATATGGAGTGATTTAATTTATGAAATAACTTTTTTATTTATTTTTGTTTGATGTTTTAAGTAATATTTAAATTATTTAAGTAATATATCACCATTTAATTTTTTTAATGTATCTATGTATATAAATGTTGATTGAAAATTTTAGAGTACGTACTTTTAAATTAAATAAATAAAATTTAATCAAAAATATTATAATAGATATTTAAAATAAATTTTCTCTGTTGATTTTAGTAATAAAAGTCTATTGATAGATGTCCTTTTTTATCATTTGTCTCAAAAAACACTTCTTGAAAAAGATTATCCAAACACAATTTGATTATCAAAAACACTTTTCAAATGAATTTACCAAACACAAACTATTTTTCTTTTAAAAACACTTTTTTGAAAAACTATTTTGAAAAAGTGTTTCTCAAATAAGCAGCTTTGTAACAACAATCTCATACGGGCTCTTAATGACTTCAATCGATAGAAAAATCTATCAAGACAAGGAGGAGGCATAAAACAAAATAGGTCGGGGCGGACCTATATGCATTTTTTTTACTTTACATCCATTAAATTTGATGCAAATTAGATATAATTATCTAAAAAGTATAAAAATTGGTATAAGCTTCAAAAAAAAAACACAAAAAATCAAGAAGATAGTTGGATGCTTTGATTTTCAGGCGAAACTTTAAAGCTTTAGGCGTGAATATATGTGTTCGAACCTGACGAGCAACCACAACTCCTTAATCCTGGGTTCGTCACTGGAATTGGCTTCGTATCTTCGTGTGAGAAAGACCCATGCCTCCATTTATAGCTTACATACCACCCATTTATGCTTCTCTTCTCTCGCGCTCCTTCACATTTCCTTTGCATTGCAAAGGAGGATGGACTTAGGTATTCGATTAAATCCAATTTAGATTAGGTATACTATCTAAAAAAATATTTAAAAATGGTACAAGCTTCAAAAAAGCACACAGAAAATCAAGAAGATAATTGGGTGTTTTGATTTTCACGTGAAACTTTAAAGTTTTGGGCGTGAATATGTGTGTTCGAACCTCACGAACACCCTCGACGCTTAAATTTTGAGTCTGCCACTGAAATCGACTTCGTATCTTCATGAGAAAGACTCATGCCTCTATTTATAGCTTTCATACTACCCATTCATTCTCTTCTTTTCTCGCGCTTCTTGACATTGCCTTTGCATCGCAAAAAAGAAGAAGAGTTTATATCGAAAGGTAAAATAAAGGTGTATGTATAAGTTCAAAAGAGCTATAATAAGATCTCGAAATGAAATTGGAAGAGCAACAAAGCCTAGGGCTTGCACATTAACCGAATAACAACAATAACATACCTAGTGTATTCTCACAAAGTGGGGTCTGGGAGGGTAGAGTGTACGAAGTCCATATCACTACTTCAGACGAAGCAGAGAGGCTGTTTCTGATAGACCCTCGGCTCAGGATCGATAATAATATAACAAACAAAAAACATAAAATTAAACGACAAAAATGGATATCACACAGCTGAATAGTAAAGGAAACAAGACATCTACAAAGTAGTATTATAAACTAGCTATACGAAATCATAGACAACACCATGCACAAGAGGCTACAAGAAACTACAGGTACGTATACAAACAGAGCACTATGACATACTCCCTCCACCCTAAATTACCATCTCAAATTTTCTAATTTGATTTCTCATTTTACTTGTGCTGTACTATGTGTTTGTGTGATATCTCGTGACTTGAGCCGGGGGTCTTTCGGAAACAGCCTTTCTACTTCATCAGAGGTAGAGGTATGGACTGCGTACATCTTACCCCCCCCCAGACCCCACTAAGTGGGAATACACTGGGTTTGTTGTTGTTGTTGTTGTTGATTTCTCATTTTACTTGTCTTTTTTTATTAATCAAGAAGAGACAATTTTTTTTTATCATGTTTTACGCTTTGCATTAATTACTTTTTCTTCAAATTAAAATGTAAACATCATTTAATAGGAGTACTAAACTAATCATGTTATTAATTATTTTTCTTAATCAACGTGTCATCTCAATTTGGGACAGATAATTTGAGATGGAGGAAGTATATAATATTCATGTTCGATTCTAATTACCGAGTATGTAGTTATTCGATCGTGGTATCTTATAGCTCGTAAGGATTTATCTTCTAGTGTACTCGGTTTGTATCTTATTTTATTTATCTCAATGTATGTGATACTTTTTTCACTTTTCAAGAGTCAAACATAGTTTAATTAGTTTGACTGTGAATTTCGACATGAATTTTTTACATCTTGAAAATAAAATTTATACAGAGTATTTGAAAACTATGTAAAAAACACTATATATGATAAAAATTGTCAGTTCAACATATTTAAAATATCTAAAAAATAACAGCCAAAAATAAACTTAGTTAAATCATGAAATATTAACGAGTGTCACATAAATTAGGATGAAGTATAATTTTAAAAATTACTACCATCGGTTTTAAAATTTAAAATCACCAATGGTTCTTCTTTTTAACACTCCTTAAAAAGAAAAAGAGATATCTTTTTGTAAATTCTTTATCCCAATCACACATAAACTTTCTATATATTCTCAATTACATGTAATTTTCTTTTTCCATCTTTGAGATTGTGATGCTTTACTTTCAACAAAAGTAGAGGAGATTCTATACTAATCCAATGTACTATATATATCATCTCAATTATTATTATTATTATTATTATTAATAATAATAATAATAATAATAATAATAATAATAATAATAATAATATATCATCTCAATTAAAAAAAAAGAAAGTTAAATTTGTTACTCTGATAAATTATTTCACGTAATTTTTCTAATCGTGCTTTTTTGCTTTACTTTCTCTGTATCTATATGCAATAATAAAAATGTAGTATCTGGAAGCAGTAAAATTCTAAAATTATAAACTATTTAAATTCCAATGCATAGGGGAAATAAGACAAGACACACATTTATCTGACATTTTGATTCTTATTTCAGCTAGTAACTTATTTGTTTTACTCTTTTGTTTAAGGATCATGTCATTAAATTAAAGGATAATTATACTATTGATTATTGAATAAACAAAAATGAAAAGAATAAAGAATCTTAAGCAAATTGTTAATATTATTTGCTAAAGATGTTTCACCTAATGATCTATATCTTATAAAATTCTCTTTCGTACAGCATGTTAACTTTTTGCTAATTTTTAATTGACTTTATTTGTCATTTTGGAAAAAAAATAATAAAAAAAGAAACCCAAAGGAATTGGACAAAGTATATAATTAAACGATTTGGATGACACGTGGAAGCTCCTTATACTGTCAATAATTCAGCCAAACCACTATAGAGATTAAATAATTTCTTTCAAGTAGAAAAATATTTTCTTTAAAATTGATAATCATAATATTTATGTATTAGTAGATGAGTGATATATAATTATGAAGTACATGTACAAAAGTGAATAATTAAGTTTTTCCTATTTAATTTTCAAGTGAAATAGTTTTTATACCCAAAAATAATCTCTCTTTTTTTTTTCCAAATTAATAACAACCTCAGATGAAATAGAACAGTTATTTTTGTCTATCCCGACTATGAAAAATTTGACAAATTAATAGGAAATCCGAAAATCCTATGAACAAATTACCTTCGATGAAGTACTAGAAATGGTAGCAACTAATTTCTTTGCATGTTTATTCTTACTCGTACCTTATGACGATAGAATAATTATTTTCGATAAATACTTAAATAATAACATATATCAAAATTAATAATAGAAAAATCATCATAAATTATTTATTTTCGTTAGATATGGTGTATCAAAATTCTTGAACCCTAACTTACGCAAACATGAGATTCGAATGACCATGCAATGCATAATCATATGAAATCAACTTTGTGGATTAATCAACTTTATAGATCCTCGATTCAAAGAATGAACCTTCGAAGTACTGAAAAAATATCATTGGCATGAAATAGACACATCGATAAAAAAATTTGAAATTTCAAAAATATCCTCGACATTAAACTGATACGTTCACAAAGAGATGTCTGCTTCTGATCTACTATTATCAGTATTGATGATTAGTACTCAAAAGACATAAATCTATTACTATACTAGTTTTTTCGGGTGGAATTGGCTTATTATTGTGGATTATATTGTAATTATTTACGTCGGAGAAAAATAATTTGTGTTTGACTAGCTCATTTCAAAACTGCGTTTTAAAGAAGAAAAATCTTTCCAAAAGAATATGTTTGAATGTCAAATTGCAAACATAACAAATATAAAATATATTTAACTAATAGTTAAACTAATAATAGATAATCTAGTAAATATATTTTTTCGATCAGAATATATTTATTTTGACGTATCATTTGTTGCATTATTTGTCGTCTCTATGGCCGAAAGCCTACCCTCTCTTCGATATATAGTAGGTATAGGACTTGACCGTCTACAGTTTTATTGTATATGCACGGGGTGAAAATTTTGTCATTAGTTGCTTAATCCGATTCTTCTTTGCGTCTTTCAACCAAGTTAATTAAAAAAACTTTTATTTAGTCAAGACGTCGTTCCCGTACCATCAATTTGAAAAGAAGCCTCCTTAAGTTGAAGAGTTTGGAAAGGTTCTTACTGAATCTGACTTATAGTGAGCATTTATCAAAAAATGATCTTGGTTATCAAATGATTGAACAAATGGAAGCAATTTACTCACAAATCAAAGTGTGAATTTCCATTCAAAATCTTGAACATTCTTTTTGATTGAGAGTCGAGTAGGCAATTTATGTTGATATGGGTGCATGCGGTAGCACCTCTGGAGCCATCTAACGATTGAAATTTTCCTCCTTAACCAAAGGCGGAATCAACCCCCCCCCCCCTCCCGAACCATCATTGCAAGAGTGATAGTTTGTGTTTTTGGTCAAGGGGATTTGTTAAACACGAATGACGAATCTAGCCACCACTTTCTCAATTTAAAGAAAGAGAGAGGGTGCGACTCAAATCCGCAGCGTATCGTATCTTGCGCCAACTTGCGCTATCTGAATAGGTTTCATAGCAAGCCGTACAACGCAATAAAGGAGTCCATTCAGTATGGAACCAAAGTATGCCCAACAACTAAAAAAAATATCATTCTATGTCATATAAAAAAAAACATCAAAATTGGCTTTCTGCACTTATTAAGTGCACAATGCCTTTCTATTTTAACGATAAATTCATTCACGGCACCAGAGAAGGTCACACTTAAATTGTGTACTTTTTAAGTGCACAATCCATTTTTTTTATGGATTGTACACTCATTAAGTGCACAATTCATTTTTTATGAATTGTGCACTAAATAAGTGCACAATTCTTTTTAAAATAGATTGTGAACTTATTAAGTGCACAACGTTTTTTAAATAGATTGTGCACTTATTAAGTGCACAATCTCTATTCATTTTTTTACAGCTGGCATTTAAAATGTTTATTATTATATATATGTATTTGTATATAAAAAAAATTATATTATGAATATGATAATTTGTTATAAGCATATATGATTTTTATTTTATTTTATTTTTTAAAGGGTAATCTATTTAAAATACAACAACAACAATAATAATAATAAAATAAATTGCCCTTTAAAAACATAAAATAAAATAAAAAGAATAAATAATAATAATAATAATAATAATAATAATAATAATAATAATTGTTATAAGCTTTCAAACTAAACAATTTCACCATAATAATAATAATAATAAAAAGCATATATTAAAGATGCTAATTACAAACTATCCTATTTTCTAAGTGTGATTTTTAATTCTATTGTTACTTTGTAAGATAAATCTATTAATCTAAATAATTTTATTAAATCATTTCATTGTCTTTTAAAAATTAGAAAAAAAAAATTACTGTGATAATTTAAAAGTGGATGACTTTTTATATGATAAATAAATAAAAGAGTGATTTATGTGTGATAAACTTTAAAGTTAGATAATTTATATTAATAAAAAAGAATTGTATGATAATTTTTTCACCCTATTTTATTCATGTTTTTTTATTTTGTGTAAATAAATTTAAAAATAAAAAAAGTATGACATTTCAATAAAAAGTGAAAAGGATAATAATTACACGGAATTCACAATGTGCACTTGTCAAATAATGAAAAGCCTCACACAAATATGACATGGCGCACCTCATCCACCATGAAATTTTCCGTGTTAAGAGTATTTTTACTTTAACAGAGAAATACTATTATATTCGTCAAAATACAACATCATACATAGACGATTCTCTTTCAACGATACAAAAGGTAAATGAACATCATCAAATTATATATCACACTAATGCTCGAAATTAGCTTTAAGATCCTTTTGACCTTCAACTCCTTTTGTTGTTTGTTAGTCTTCTTCAACAAGCCCAAAACCACAACAATCCATTGCTTGTGCAAAAAAGTGAACAATATAAATAAATGGATTGTGCACTAAAAAAGTGCATAGTAAATAAATAAATAAATAAAATGAAAATTTCATGCGTAAAAAGTGAATAATAAGTGCACAATCTATTTAAAAAACATTGCGCACTTAATAAGTGCATAATCTATTTTAAAAAGAACCGTATACTTATTTAGTGCACAATTCATAAAAAAATGAATTGTGCACTTAACCATAAAAAATGGATTGTGCACTTAAAAAGTGCACTATCTAAGTTTGACTTTCTCTCGCGCCGTGAATGGATTTGCCGTTAAAATAGAAAGACATTGTGCACTTAATAAGTGCACAAAACCTATTTTAATGTTTTTTTTTATATGGCATAAAATGATTCTTTCTTGAGAAAATACGTAATTACCCCCTTGATATTGTCCGAGATCTGCAAAAAGACACCTAAACTTTAATTTCGACCTATTACCCCATGATTCTTTTTTATTTCGTTGCAAACACATCATTTTGACCCCCTGCGTGTACACACGCTTCATAGGCGTGTGAAAGGGCTCAAATTTGACTTTTTTAACTAATAAAAAGGTGTCACGTGTAAATAATTAATATATAATTTATATATATTTTTTAAAACGAAAAGATTTAATATTTATTTATTTATTTAAATCACCCTCCCCCTCCTCCCTAACCCACCCTTTCTTATTCAACACCTTCAACACCATTAAAGCTTCATTGAAGTGTTTTTTTTTAAATATCATTAAAGTTCCTTTAAAGCTCAACACAATATCTTCTTTAACACCATTAAAGCTCCATTGAAGCTTTTAAAAAAAAAATCTTTAAAACTCCATTAAAGTTCCTCTACTAAAGCTCCATTAAAGCCCATTTAACTATTTTTAAAACTCAATTTAATCATTTAACTATCTTTAAAACTCAATTCAATCATAAAATAATTTTTTCAATTGATTTGAACAAAAAGAAAAAAAATGGACGGAAAGAGATTTTGACGGATCGGGAAGGAGGGGGGGGGGGGGGGGGGGGGGGGGGTGTTGAGGGGGGGGGGGAGTGAAGGGAAGCTGCTGGACGTCGGGGGGAAGGGTGCTGGATGGGGTGGAGTAGGGGAAGAGGGAGGTGTTAAATTAAAAATAAAATAAAATTTTATTAAAATATATATATATATATATATATATATATATATAAATTAAACGTATTTGATACGTGGCAGTACCTGATTGGTGCGTGTGTTCACTCTATTTATTGTGACTGAGATTAATCAAAAAATGATGTGTTTGCAACAAATTAAGTAAGAATCGTGGGGTAATAAGTCGAATTCAAAGTTTAGATATCTTTTTAAAAATCTCAACTAACATCAATGGGATAATTATGTATTTTTATTTATTTTTTAATTGCAGACATACTTTGGTTTCGGACACCATCTTCAAGGCCCCGATGGTCAAAGGAAAGTGAAAATCCTGCTTGTGTGACACAACAATATGACGCTAGTGTCACATACAGTTCCTCTGACGGAGTGAACGGCACGGAGAGAAAGCGTCAACCTCATATTACGTATGCTCCTGCAGTAGGTAAAGGGTTATGATCCTTTTATCAACTTATGCTCTTATTACACTCACAGTCCCTCAATATGAAAACAAAAATATTTTTTCTATCTATACTTCTCCGAAGAACTAAAAATGTATAACTTCTCCTCCTCATCAATAAACAAAAGAACTCTCTATTGTAGCTCAAAAACACTCTTTTTAGTTTTTTAACCGAGTATTTCGTTAGTCCATTTTAACTTGACACGTACCTTAAGAAATAATAAATAGAAGAGTGATTTTACTGTATAATATAACAAATATTTTTCTTTGACAAATGCTACGAAGGATGAATAGTATTTAATATCAAAAGTAAAATGAAAAAAACATATAAATTATATATTGACTTTTTAAACTGGACAAGTATCATTGATATCCAACATAAAATTGTGGATAAGTAAAAATGGATGAAGAATACCTCAATTTTTTTAAAAAATAAAATATAATAAAATAATTTTGTTTGGAAAAAATAAATGTTTTTGGCCTCCTATAATTCTGACAGAATACGACATCGTTTTACATTTCTTATTTTTCTGTGTTTCCAAATCTCCAGTTAAAAGAGAGTTAGTTCCAGTTCCACAAAAAAGAGTTTCACTTCACTTAATAGAGCCAGCAAAAACCAAATCCTAGTGGGTAGATTACCCACCTACACAGATTAATTATGCATAAACACCATTTCCTTGACTACCCTTTTCCATTTCTGGAATAATTAACACTACATTATTGATCATCGTCTTTTTTGTTCCATGACTTGTTGAATGGCTAGATTTTTATCTGGTGTAAGGTGTATGTATCTCTTTTTTTATAATTGGATTGTCTTTTTTGGATGGTAAGTTGTATACCCTTTTGCCAATTCTTGTTTATTTTTCACATTTTTATTTGTTTGCCTTTAGTAACTAGTAATGCTATTGTTGTCACATGATCAAAAGGTCACGGGTTCAAGCCGTGTAACATGTCTCCTGCAGAAATGTGGGGTAAGACGCCCGTGTAACATGTCTCCTGCAGAAATGGGTGTAAGAGGCATATAGCTGGAGCTTTAGTATACCAGACTGTCTTTTATGCCTTTTCTTTTTGGAAAAGAATATGTATATACACCTTAACTTATGTTTATGCAATTTCCACCTTTAAAAAGTAATTACAAAAATCACAACTAATTATGTATCTTCATTGGATATATTTGAGAGCTAATTATGTACCTAGATAGATCCAAAATCGGGAAAAATGTATCGGGGGCTAATTATGTATCTTTATAAGGATGCATCGGGAGCTAATTATGTATCTCGACAGTCTCAAAATCAAGATTTTCAGTAATTATGTAAAATGTCGGGATTTTTTGTAATTAAGCTCTAAACTGTCTGGATTTATGTTGTTTGCCCTTTTTTTTGTGTTGTTATTAGTGGTGTGTGATGAATTTTTTTATTATGTACTCCCTCCGTATCATTTTATGTGACATTCATCGATTTGACACGGTGTTTAAGAAGAAATGGAATAGTTAAATCGTTTTTAGTTATAGTAAGGTGATATTTTTTTTGAGATGGACTAAAAAGAAAATGGTGCCACGTAAAATGGTAGGGAGGGAGTATCTCTCTTTTTACTATTATATTGTCTTAATAGAGGCTATGGAAACCAAATTATAGGTGGATAATCTACCTACCTATAGAGCTTAATTATGTATAAACATTATTTCTTTACTATTGAAGGAGAGCCTTGGAGTAACTGGTAAAGTTGCTGCCATGTGACCAGGAGGTCATGGGTTCAAGCCTTGGAAACAGCCTCTGGCGGAAATATTAGGTAAGGCTGCGTACGATACACCCTTGTGGTGGGGCCCTTTCCCGAACACCGGGCTGCCTCTTTTTTTTTTATTATTATTTCTTTACTATTGGATTGTTTTTTTGGATGGTAAGTTGCATAACCTTAGCTTGGCCTTAGATGACATCTATACCCTCCAACTTTGTGCGTACACAAGTAGGCACTTAAACATGGCGTCTCAGTGAATTGTCACGTAGGACGCCACTTAGGACACTTGTTTCTACTTGTTCAGTTTTATATAAGTTTAATTGTCCATATTAAATGACATGTTTATGCATTATGCCTTTTTTGTTGTTGTTGTTGACGTGTGATGAATTTTGGGTTATTGGTGAACAGGTTTCAAGTGTTTTATTTTGGTGTGAAAACTCTGAATGAATTCGGGCATGAACATGTCTATGATGCTGTGGAAAAGCCTCTGCTTTTTGCTCAAACTGCTGCATTTTTGGAGGTAAGGTAGTTCGGCAGAGTGTATAAGAATAGTATTGAATAGAGTGTATTAGTTATGGGTTGCTATGTATTAGTTATAGACCCTGTAAGGGTCATTTTATATGAGGATAGTGAATTAATAATCCCAGGGTGTAGGATTATTTTATCTTGCACTTGGTTAGGGTTCGTAGTTAGTTTCGAGATTATTTATCACACCATTTGTACTATAATGACGGGATAGGTTATTCATATACATAATGGGATAAAGAATCCCATGATAACTTTGTCTATGTCATCCCCATACCAAACAACCCCATAATACTTAATAGGGTGTATTAGTTATACATAGGTTGAAAATCCTACCAAACGAAGGATTAAATAATACCACGGCTAATACATGTATTAGTTTCTTTAATACATCTTACCGAGCAAACCCTAAGGCTCCTTTGGTTCACTTACTAGCTATGCGGGATTACAATGCAAGGATTGTTTGTGCGGTGATTGATTATGAATGGATAGTTATGTGGTGTTTAAATAATGAAGTGATGCTTATATATGAATTACTTACGCTGAAAGAGAATGTTTGTCTTAAAATAGTTTAATCCCTGCATTTGCTAATACACATACTTCTTATTAAGAATTTATCCCGCATATAATGAAATCTAAGTTCTGCTTAACGCCAACCAAAAAGCAATGCCACAAGTATTTTTTCTTATGTAGCCAACCAAATAGAGTATTATATTATGCGGGATTTTATGCATAGTATTAGGGGATAGTAATAGAGAGATTCTTGTTGCTAAGGCGACCTTGTTAGTCAATTGACTAAATTTCGAACAAGTTTTGAGGGTATAGCCTATTGTATGGATGAGTTATAAAACCATGAATAATTGCGCAATAAGGATAAAATTACCTACATTTGGGAAGTGCTTCATATTTAAAAAGGCTATGTTGCTCGGACTCTTCAAAAATGTCATTGGGTGTGCATCGGATCCTTCAAAAGTAGTGCATTTTTGAAGGATTCGGGTGCGGCCATATTTTTGGAGAGTCCGAGGTAGTCCTTCACCAGATAAGAATTGGAAGTCATAACCTCTATAGATTATGGCACCGTAGCCTCAATAACCATGCCCAAAAAACTGAGAATGATACAATTCCTTTGTTGCTATATTTTCTAGTTTATAAAATTTTATTTTTTTCTATTTGTACCACTATATGGTGTCTGGGAAAAGCCTTAGTTCCTACATGAGTCATTTGTGCGTCTTTGACATGTAGTTGTGTGGTAGCTCCTACTTCCTTCCGGTTCTCTTTCTACAAGTTTCTTGATTTTCTTAATTGAATTGATTGGAATAAGTGTTGCAGGGATCAAACAGTTTTTTCTTTTGACGTTGTTGTTGTTGTTGTTGTTCTAGCTGTTATATCGTAAATGTACTGAATGAAGCCTAACAGTTGATTTCTTTTCCATTTAACTTGCGGAACAGGTACTTCATAGTCTAGTAGGTACGTTTATTTGTTCCGAAGCATTTTAATGTTTTTTTTGTTTAGCAAGAAGGTTTGATATTATAATAACTCTTCTATCTTTTTCCTCATCCTCGAATAAGGTTTGGTAAGATCTCCAGTATCGGCTACTCTTCCACAGATAACTTCAAGATTATACGTAACCTGGGGAATTTTGTGGAGTTTTCCCGAGGTTAGTATTTTCCTTGGAGATCACTACCAATAAAGCATTATGAAGCTTCTTTAATGACTTGCTTGCTGATTACAGGTCCGGAGTCATATACTTGTTAGTTCTCTAGTGATTAGCTGGTCTATAACGGAGGTGAGCCCTGCTTATTCATAAACCATTAAATTATAGAAAATGAGATATCTCTTTAACTTGAGTTTTCAATTCTCTGATGAATAGTTCATAAAATTCCTAAAGACGCTTAGTTTCAGGCTAAAACGTTTCTATCCGTCTGCAGTTAAAGGGCAAATGTATTGTTAAAAATAGCAGAAAAAGATACCTTGAAACTTTTACATGGAAAACGTTCTTAAACTCAGCGTAAAACTTGTCTGTTCACTCTATTTATCTCTGTGCGTAACAAGTGCAGAAGCAAACACACTTTTCTTGAGCTGAATCTAAGTTTAGTTAGTATCTGTACGTTCTTTTGAAATCTTGTCTAGTTTGACTCGAAAATATATCCCAATGGATGGCAAGACCACATGGATGTGCTTCTGTGTATTGGAAATCGCAGTGACAGTTTTGAGGTTTTTGATCTAACAACTTCAAAAAGTATAGATTCTTCAAAATGAGCATAATCCTATGCCTGTGTTTCCGTATCTCTAGAAAGATCTGACATGCTATAGTTTCAGGATGGACGGAGGACCTTTAACGTGAGTCTATGTCGAGTTCACTTGCCATATCGTAGTTTTCTAGTAATAAGTACATGATCGTTGATCCTCTTAGTTCAGAATTAACTTGCCTCTCGACAACCAGTGCTAAAACCTATTTGCTGTCGTTTTCATATTTTAACTTAGGCTATTAGATTTTACTTTCTTATTGACAACAAAAATTATTAGCCTATAAATACTGCATAGGTTGAAGTAAGCAGTAAAATCTACACTCCTATTCGGTCCTCGGACATACTATCAGAGGTGATAGCCACAGATAATGAGGTAGCTGTGTGCTAGCTGCTTTTAATTCGTCTGAGGGGTTAGGCCTAATACGGCTGCAAATTAGTCCTATAGTCTGACAATATGTAAGCTTCAAATTCCATAGGTTGGACTTAAGCAGCATTATTAGGTTATAAATTTGTTAGAGCAATAAGAATAAATTTATCTTATTGAGTGATCATGTTATAAGGTGGTATTATATCATTGTTCTCCTAATTCATCTCTTTTGAACACTAACTTGTCTCTCCGACTGAGGAACCAATATGCCATTAAACATGTCAGTCCATGACTGTTTAACTTATAATACTTGCAATGAAATAAATTCGTTGATTATTGGTGCTAGTTCAAGGTCCAAGCAGTGTATTAACATTGGTATTATCCTTATGTTCGACTTCAGATTATTCGGTATTCATTTTTTGGCACAAGGGAGGCATTTGGTTCTGCACCTTCCTGGCTCTTGTGGCTAAGGTATTACCCCTTAACTTTTGCCAGCATTATCATGGCTCGAAGTAGCAAGTGCTAATGCACAAAACAAAGTGAACAGAACAGGAATTCATGAAATATGTACACATTAAATTTAGAACCTAGCTAGCAGCATGTGTAACTCGTTAATCTAAAATTCAAAATCCATAAAGTTGAAATCCTGGCTCCGTCTCTCTATTTATACGTTTCGCCACCTCTGTAATAATGGATGGATATAGTTTCTAGCATGTTCTTATTAAGTCTGATTTTCTTACTGCAGGTATAGTACTTTCTTATTGATGTATCCTGCTGGCATCATAAGTGAAGTAGTTCTAATATATAATGCGCTGTCTTACATGAAGGTACGAAGATCCTCTTTTTCGTTTGTTTTTCTTTCTCTCGGAAATGACAATAAACTCATCTTTCTAGCCATTGATCAAGCAAGAATACGATAAGAATAAAGAGCGTCTTCTATCTGATTAATTACTAAAGAGGTGGCAAAGAGCCAACTCACAAGGGTGGCCCAGGTGGTTGAGCAGGGGATCTTCCAAATGGAGGTCTCAGGTTCGAGCCCCCCCTGCATGCTTTCTCGGTCAATCTTGTCGCACGAGGCTTGCGTATGCAGTTTACCGTCAGTAGACTGGCCTTTCCTTGGTGATTGGATCCGTGAGTTCAATCAAATCAGGTTGCGGTATCGTATTTAATAGGAAATGGCAGCATTTAGGGGCGATCTATCTCTCTACTGTGTGGTTTCTTGTAACTGAATATTTGCTCCTTCTGCTTCTGATTCAGTTCGAGTACTTCCTATCGCTTCTTATCGACTTATTTTTCGTAGGAATCTGGAAAGTATGCTGTTAGGATGCCAAACAAATGGAATTTCTCTTTTGATTACTACTATGCATCACTTGTTGGCCTTGCCATCTATGTACCAGGCAAGAACCTTAACACCATTCTCTCACTAAAATCATCTCCACGTTCAGCTCCAAGCTTTTGTGTTTTGTGGTTGTTATACTGTTATTTGTCTTGAGCCGGGGGTCTATCGGAAACAGCCTCTCTGAGGTAGTGGTATGGTCAGCGTTCACATTACCCTCTCCAGACCCCACTATGTGGGAATACACTAGGTATGTTATTGTTGTACCCGTTTCTATGATTGACAAGATGTTTGTGAAAATGCAGGCTGTCCTTACCTGTATAGTTACATGCTTGGGCAGAGAAAGAAAGCAGTGTCTAAAACTAAGGCGGCATAGGTGGAGTCTGGAAGATTATTTGTATAATTTTTAAACACAGATACACGATTTGAACCATAGTTATTGGGTTCTGCCGAAGTTGTTACTAGCATTGTGGCTCCGTCCCTGAGGACGCGGTTCATAGGGAGCTGCATCTTTTTTTCCCTGATTCATTGGAAAATTTTCACCTATTACTGATTGAATAAGACTTCTCATACATGTTAGTTAGATTTCATCTTTTTCTTCTTGACAGTACAGGGCATTGTGTATGCTTCCTAATGTATTTGGCACATCGCGTATGCTGCCGTGAACTCTGTAGTGTTGATTAATTGCTGTAACTTTCATTTATGAAAAGTTGTTAATGCAAATTGTGTTGAGATATACAGCATTCTTGATAAACAGTTGTTTGAAAATTGTCAAATGTCATCTGATATGGTGCTGGAATATAAAGCAAAGAATAAAAGTTTACATTCTGCCTGTTGAGTTTTATTCTTCCTCGCTTGAAGGCTTTCACAATTAATAGTTTTCTAGAGCTATCATTTAGTTGTTTAATGAATTAATTAACCATAATTAAGTGATAAAGTCTGTTAAATACATGTCACACATCTATTGATTTGATGCAAAATTCGACAATAATTAAGACCCTGTAATATAACAAATTGCCAAGTGAAATCAATAAGAGTCTCAACAAGCTATGGCAACAACAAAAACAATGTGATTTCTTTCCATCTGTCCTAGCCTTGTCCTGGTGGACATAGTTACTAGTAGAACCTGTTACTGGTGTGAGGTGAAAGGTATTCAGTGGAATAAGCCGAGGTGCACAAGCGGCCGGACTCCACAATTATAAAATAAAATAAAAAGAGTCTCAGCACGTTATGGCACAAATGCATTTTGTTTTTAAGATCTCTTTTTTGTTTTTTGGAGGGTGCACCAAGGCAAGTTACCATTTTAATGAGATCACAAGTAATTTAGGCATCCACAATGTTTCTAACTGCAGGTGTTGCCAAATACCCAAAAGTGACCCCATGTATCATGTTTTCAGTGAAGGAGAAGCTGCTAGACCTATGTTGCTTGGACTCCCTAAAGTTGTATTATCCATATCGGATCCTCGCACTACTTTTAGACGATCCGGCATGCACCCATCAACATGTTCGAAGAGTCCAAGCAACATAGAACAAGACCTCAAATCAGTGGCTGAACGTAGCAAGCAAAAACCCCATCCATGTAGGCTTCTCGTTCCCATTGTTCCCAAAGTTAACTCTCTGGGAATTGCAGAAAAGTTGGGAGTGCTTGTACATTTGGTGATGGTAACAGACACTTTATGAAAGAATCGTATGGATCATCAAATTTGTTGGACTATACAAGCTGCTCTTATGATTGCTTTCCATAAATCAAGATTACTTGGCCCGGGATGAACTTTTGGTGAAGGATTGGAAAGAACGAAACCAGTATACAAGTGGTGGAAAGTCTTTTCGAGTAAAACCACTGATGGACACAGTAAAGATGAACACGGATGGTAGCTATGCGATGCACACATGTAACGTAGAAATAGGAGTGTAACATTTGGTAGTCATTTAGTTATTGTATCTTAGAAAGTACACATCAAGAACATAATAATAAATCGAAAGGCATCAAACCAAATACTCTACAAGTCGCAATAATACAATTCAACTATAGCTGGACTGTAAACGAAATTTGGAAAAAAAGCATAGAAGGCTCATGTCAATGCCAAGTAGATCAATTCGATGTTATTTCTGCATTAAACTCAAGTGGTTCTTTCAATATCAAGTTCATTGTAAGGATAAACTAGTAATTGTACAGATCGTAGACATATAATACCTGCCACAACGCCAAACCCCTCTCCTATGATGACGGTCACCATTTATATGCGTTGCCCATCACAGAGAAGAGCTCATACTATCAAACTCTTACTGGTTTCTGTAGAACAGCAGACAAATAAACCTCAGACTTTCCAGCTCCATTGATCTTCTCACCAACAACCCATTTAAGCTTCTTGTACCCAAAACGTTCAATCAACCTCGTTAGCGCAGTTTTCTTGTCTTCATTGGTGCAAAGGAAATTATCCAACCAAAACAATCCTCCAGCCCTCAAAACTCTATCGATATCAAACATTAAAAACTCTAGCTTCTCAGGACGTCCGCTAACATCCAATGCATTTCCCACATGTACCAAATCAAACACATTATCATGAAAGGGAAACCGATTATCTAAACTCAAATACAACGGAAAAACACCCCTCGCAGCAATGAACTCGTTAAATGGTGCATCGACATTCAACGTAGCAGTAACTATAGTCACACCCCTTTCAGCCATTCTAGCAGCAAATGTACCACTCCCCCCACCAATATCAAATCCAATTCTAACCCCTCCACCACCATTTCCCAACATTCCCAACACATCATCAATCAAGAAATCATTTTTCCCTCTACCCTTAACATACCTCAACCTCTCATACCCTCCACCAGTATCAAAACAACCAGCACAATCCCTATTCAACTTCTTAACATTCAAACAAGCTAAATTCTTACAACCAATACCACTCCAACTATAAATCTTATCACTATAATTACTCCAAAGTGAATCAGGAAAAGAAACTAAACCATCTTTATTAACAATCTTACCAAAACATCTCCTTCTTGGCAAAGGCTCACAACCACTAAGAATCAACTTCTGTCCAAGACTCCAATCATCAGGACAAATCCCATTAACCTTATAACTCATAAACTGACCCAACAAATCTAATGACTTCACACAAGAATGCCCAACAGACGCCACCATTTCAGTTATCCCAGTTCTTGAATCTTTACCTAAAGGTAACAAATGGGGTGTCAAAAAAGTCCTAACTTCACTTGTAACTTTTGGACTAGAAAGATCAAAGCTTTCATACCCTAAAAGTTCTTTCTCCATTTGAGCAAGTTTCTTTTGTGAAGAATCAATTTCTCTTAGAATTAAAGAAACTTGTTCTGAGATTATAGATATGTTCTTGTGAGTATGTGGGATAAGGAGATGATGGGTGTTTTTAGGTGAAGATGTAAATGCATATAGAGCAAAAAGATTAGTAGTAACAACAGAGAAAAGCATAAGGAGATTTAGAGCTGATGAACAGTAGGATACTTTCTTGAATCTTGCAGTTCCATCGCCTATTTTCAATGAAACAGATCCCATCTGGATCTTTTTGAACTGGTTCTACAAAGGGTGTTGGCTTAACTATGGAGGAAGTGGAAGTAAGCTCAGAAAATTAAGTGGAGAGTAGATTTAGGATGGATTTTTTTATTAGTACAGTGACTTACTTTTGGTGATCTATGTTTTTGTCTGTTGTTTGGAGTTAAGCTAATCTTAGTGTTAAGTTTTGGGTGCTCCAACGACCATTTTCGCATCAAATTGATGGGTGTTAGTCCATGATTTTCAGGATGGGTTTGGGTCCGGGTCTGGATGCATTTTGGGTGAAATATCAATCGGCGATCTCCAGACGGGCTATGGATCGGTCAAGGGTGGACAAGTGGTCGTTTGATTGGAAAAGAGTTATTTTGAAATAATTAATTTCGAGATTAATTATTTTAAAATTATTTATTTCACTATGTATGTTGGATGAATTATTCCATTAGTATGATGTAAATTGTGGGATAAATAATATCAGTATTAACCATCAAAAGATGTGGTGTAGCGGATGGGGTTGATCCTCCCTTAATTAGAGATATTGGATTCGAGTTCTGGGCATGTAAAATCCTTGATAGGAAGGCTTTCCCCGAGTGAGTTTTATTGGCGCGAATTCGAATTAGGCAAGTTCCAATGTAGATATTGAACACTGAAAAAAACTCAAAACAAAAAATCAGTAATAATTAACATCTCATACCAAACATAAAACAAAATAATCTTTCATTTTATCTCGAGATTATTTATATTCATACCTCACACCAAACCATCTCTAGTACTACTTAGTAGTACTGCTCAATTCACTTCTACTATCTTAGTTTTTAGTGTTTGGTATTTGACTTGACACATTTTAAGGAGTAATGCTCAATTCACTTCTACTAACTTAGTTTTTAGTCTTCGGTATTTGACTTGACACATTTTAAGGAGTAATAGTTAGAATGAATTTTTAATTAGATTATGCTTTTGAATATAATATATTTGATATTTTGAAAAATACGTTAAAAAATATAATACGTGCTATGAGAAATACATTATGATTATTAAGATTAAATTCCTTTTATATTTATTAAAGAAGATTAAAGAAAAAATCTTTAACTAAAGAAATTAATATTTTAAAAGGTTAATAATAAGTAGTAGTATTAAATAGGGTATGATAGTTAAATACATAGTTTATTAAAAGACGCATAAACAAAAAATGTGATAAGTAAAGTGATTGAGAGAGATCACAAAGTAGTTTTTGTAAAAGATTAGGAAGTTTTTGACCATGAAAATATTTTACTTTTATTTGGAGGTTGATATTGAAAGACACGTTTGAATATAGAACTCTAAAATTAGATTTTCAGTAATTTGACAAATATCAAAAAAATATTTTCACTTTTTCCACCTAAAATTTCTCACAGTAATTCAAAAACAACTTCCCTTTTTATACATGATCAAACATAACTTTAATTTTCAAATATTATTTTTACTTAAATCAAATACTTACAATTTTCATGACCTAACCCATATATATATATATATATATATAGGCAATCATATAGATTTGTCTACAATAAATATATATTAATGATTTTGATTAGTCAATAGGCCACATTTTCATATTTCGTTCAAGTGATTTAACCCTGCTTATGATTTGGACTAATGATGCAAAGTTAGCATTTGATCATAAGTTTTTTTGAAAAAAAATATTTTTAAATATCTATTTAATCATAAAATTTTATAATACTATCGAATATTTGCAAGTTACATTTCCCTGGAAAATATATTGTGTGCATAAGCTTCATAGCTAGACTTTAGCATGAAATTACATGATTTTTTATATGTGTGGTGTCTGAGTTAAGTTTGAGTACACTATAACTAATTTCATAAGATACCTATTACCTAGTGTATTACATCGTATGATTCTTCACCCTTTTCATTCACCACTAGGCTACACGTATATATTCTTTGCCTCCAAACAGTCAAAATTCAAATAACTACAGCTCAACATTGACCTGTAAATTAGTTAGGAGAAACAAACCAAAGTAATATATAAGTGCATTGTCCATATCAAGAAAACACAAGTAAATACTCTATAAGTTATCACTAAATCCGAATCCAAGATACAATTTTGTGTTTAATGCAATCATTAATGTCATAGCTTCTACAGCACCACCAACAACGCATTCAATGTGATTCCATGAAGTGGGGTCTGAGGAGGATAAAATGTACGCAGACGTTACCGCTTCACTTGGGTGGAAAAGTTATTCCCGACAGATCCTCAGCTCTAAGGTAGAGTCGTCTATGCCACTTTGTAAACCTACGTACTTTTTCTCCTGCAAATGTTAGCATACTATTTGCTTCAAACAAAGTGATGGGCAAAAGTTCTCTAAACTTATATCAAGCAAATTAGATGCTACACAACTAATGTTGTATAAGGCAAAAGTTCGCTAAACTTATACCGAGCAAATAAGATACTACACAACTTATGTCGTATAAGGCAAAAGTTCGCTAAACTTATACCGAGCAAATAAGATACTATACAACTTATGTCGTATAAGGCAAAAGTTCTCTAAACTTCTGCTGAGCAAGTTAGATAGTACTACACAACATATATTTTATAAGGCAAAAGTTCTCTAAACTTATATCGAGCAAATTAGATACTACACAACTTATGTCGTATAAGACAAAAGTTCTCTATACTTATACCGAGCGGATTAGATAGTACATAATTTATGTTGTATAAGCCAAAAGTTTTCTAATTTATGCCTAGCTAATTAGATACTACACAATTTATATTGTATAAGGCAAAAGTTCTCTAAACTTATACCGAGCAAATTAGATACTACACAATTTATGCCGGATATCAGAGGCGGAGCTACATATAAGTTAGATGAACCCCTTCGACGAAAAATTGTACTATATATACATGATTAAAATTATTTTTTATGTATATATAGTAGATATCGACCCCCCTTCGATTAGTTCGTATGTTCACTTGTGATCCCCTTGGTGCCAATCCTAGCTTCGCCACTGCCAGATATATAAAAGTTCTCTAAACTTATGCCGATCAAAATAAGGTCATCGATGAAGGTACTTTGAAGTTTGACCCATAAATTTATATTAAATGAGAAGGAAAAACAAAAATTAAAGACCACATACTTTAAGGGAGAAAATTAAAGCTCATCTCAAAATAGGGCAATATATGCAAAAACTTCAAAAATAAACTAGGCCAACAAGGTATTTGATATGGGCTCAAAACGAGAATTTGAGCAAGTGAAATAGCAGCAGTCTTTAGCCCTAAGTTGTATTTTCTCCGTTTATCTTTATTTGTTTAATTTTTTATTTTAGGATTTTCAATTATACTTATTCAGTTTATAAAACTACGAATAATTTATCTATTTCTGTCCATTTTATCCTTAACATTAACTACGATTCATTATGTAATGCATTTTTATTTACTGTTTCTTAATCTAAAGATAAAAACTAAAGATATACGAAGGGACAACTAAAGATATACGAAGGGAGAGGAGTGAATATATTATTGCCCTCAACAACTCAATTCTTCCTCTCTTTTTTTACAGGTAGTTACAACATGGAAAATTTAGTTTTGGCTACATAGGTGAATTTATTTATTTATTTTTTTAAAATAAATTGTTGAAAGAGGGAAATAAAGTATTTATGAACTATATTTAAAAAAAAAAATGTGGATAGAGGAAGGAAATGAAGGGGAAAAATTACAAAATGGATAATTAAACACACATAAAATGAAAATTTCATATAGTCAATCAGTTGATATAGAGAGATTCTCCATTTATGAACTAGGTAAGGTAAGTCTAATACGACTATTTTATAGTGTTTGAATCAACCTACATTTAGTAGTCATTTGGCCACGAAAATTAAAAAATTTTGGAGTTGGAGTTGGAGTTGTGTTTGGTCAAGTCTTTTTTGAAAAAAAAAAATTGACTTTTTGAAAAAAAAAATTTAAATATGATTTTATGCCCTAACTTTTACAAACTATCAAAATCACCCAACTAAAATTTACCTACTAATGAAAAAAGAACACAATTAACCACTATTACAAAAATAATTACATATACATGGTCATATTTAATGACTTTCAATTATGACATATATAATATTTACATTAATAGCTGTTTTCTCATAACTGAAAATTTTAAATATGAATATTATATTAACAGATCACTGCTTCCTTTTTTTTAGGTAACAAATATTATCTTTCAAACAAATTTATTTTTTTAGGAATTTATTTAATTTATTTAATTTATTTCCTTCATTTTTCGTTCCTAAAAAATAGGAAATGATGAGTTGTTATTAAATTTTAGGGTGCCGCTAATTTATTTCTTTAATTTTCTTATACATG